>NC_089228.1:27961492-28296147 GCF_963924675.1 Phocoena phocoena | reverse complement strand
AGTGTGTGTCTGGAATAGGAGGAAGACAAGCCTAACATACCCTAAAACATCCAGGTAATTTCCTTAAAATCCATCCACTTTCCTCTGGCTATAACCTCCTAGCTTGAAAGATAATAACCACAAATATTTATTCTTGTGACTGTGCTATCTTTAGACTCTGGTGTTCTGATAATTGGGGAAAAATAATCCCGAAGGTATTGGTGTACCCAACTCAGTAATCCTTCTTTACTGGGCTAGATTTCTTGTTATTTTGTTTTCTTTTCATTCATTAGTAAAAGTAACTGCCTGCATGGTAAATAGTTTCTATGCACCTCGGTGATCTGAGTAGAAGTTGTCTATGTTTCCCTTTCAGATAGATACATGAACTTAAAAAGAGTATTAGAAAATGATCTGTTTGAACAGGGAAAAGTCAACAAATAGATGTTCCATGCCTAGAAGTCCTATGAGTAGATCAAAACACAGAGAAGACCAGCAGACTTTAGACTGACAACTACCACTGCATCAATGGGGTTAATCTGGTGGCAATCCACGTGAAATGTCTTGGAAAGGGTCTGGAAGAAAGTTTAATTTGGCAGAATCTGTGAAGTTAGCAATGAAGAATGATGAATGACAGAACTTAAGCGAAGATTTTTTTTTTTTTTTTTTTTGCGGTACGCGGGCCTCTCACTGCCGCGGCCTCTCCCGTTGCAGAGCACAGGCTCCGGACGCGCAGGCTCAGCGGCCATGGATCACGGGCCCAGCCGCTCCTCAGCATGTGGGATCTTCCCGGACCGGGGCACGAACCCGTGTCCCCTACAACGGCAGGCAGACTCTCAACCACTGTGCCACCAGGGAAGCCCATTAAGGGAAGTATTTTAAAGAATGCTTTCAAAGAACTCATTTTAATGAACAACTATTGTATTCATCTAAATTCTTATCCTTTTATTATATTTTGGAAATATATTTCTAAACCTGGGAGACTAAATCAACATATGTATAAAAATATTTTATAACTCAGATTTGTTATTATAGTTCTCTCAACAGTGTGTGGGGAGGGAGGGGTTAGTTCTATATTATACAAAGGAATTTATGTACAGGATAAATAAGCTATGTCTGTTCTCACAAATGAGCAACTGCCTTGACTGACTGTTTTTTCCTAATTAGAATAGCAAACTGTAGCTGACTATACTAGTGTTAGAAGCCCAGTATAATAAATTATCCTTCAACTGTCGTTCAAAACAAAGTTCAAGAAAGAACTAAATATCAGGTGAGGGTGGGAGGAAGCACAGTGTGCATGGTTTAATAATAATGTACAAGGAGAGCCAGCACAGGACTTGAATGAGATGGGGGTGACAAAAGTCAATTAAAATCTTGAGACAGTTTTTGAGATTTGGAATATTAATTAGTGAAAACAACAGAATACTGGCGTAACAAGGCACACATTTGAAATCTTGTTTGTGGTTCAAGAAGCCATGTTTTAAAGAGCACTTGAGAGACTGAAAAGATGCATCTAGAAAAGAAAGCAATTAAAATAATTCTGAACTGGAAGATGTTAGGTCAACTTGTCACGTGTAATACAAAAGGATATGGTGGTCAGCAGGGCATGCCAGGAAAACTACTAGGACAGCTACTTCCGTGGGACTCTGCAGAGTTTTCATTTTTTTCTGGCAAAGGCCACTTGAAAAACACAAATGTGAGAAAGTCCGTTACAGGTGTGTAGTGTTGCAAACTATTATAAATTGCCTCTTTCAAGCGTAAGTGAAACAAAGGCCATTTCTGCTCTGGTTAAGCAAATCATATTTGTCTACAATAGGATTAGAGATGCCACAGACTGAGTAGTTTGGCTCTATTTCTGTGACAGGATGTCTACCCTGCAAAAATAAAAATAACTAACATCTTTCAAGAGCCTTCTTGTGTACCAAGCACTGCAGTAATCTTCTCAATGCTTTAGTCCTTCCAGAATGTAAGCTATAGGAAGGCAGGGAAACTTGTTTGTTTTGAACATTATTGCATCCCTTAGTCCTAGCACATAGTAGGAACTCAGTATATTTTCATTGATATATATTTTATCAATGAATGGCGTTTTTCAATACTTGAATTTTTATGTGTATCACTTCTGTAATCAGAAAAAATTAAATTGTGGTTTACTACCGCTTGGTAGTCATGGGCTTGTGTAAGTCCCTCTCTTTGAGGGTGGGCTGGATCTACTGGCTCACTTCTAATAAATAAGAATACAATGAAAGTAATGGCATGTCACTTCTGGGATTAGGTTACAAAATGACACTGATTTCTGTCTTGCCCTCTACTGCTCTTTGGCTTGCTTACTCTGATGGAAGCCAGCCACCATGTTGTGAGCCACCGTATGAAAGGGTCCATCTGACAAGGAACTGAGGAGGCCCCTGGCCAACAGCCAGTGAGGAAGTGAGGCCATCAGTCTAATGGCCCATGGGGAACTGGATCCTGCCACCAACTACATAAATGAGCTTAGAAGTAGACTCTCCAGGCTCAGTTGAGTCTAGAGATGACTGCAGCTCTGGTCATGTAATCTTGTGAGACCGTGAGCCAGAGTTACCAGCCCAGTCCATGCCTGGATTCCTGACACACAGAAACTATGAGATAAAAAGCATTTGTTGGGCTTCCCTGGTGGCGCAGTGGTTGAGAATCTGCCTGCTAATGCAGGGGACACGGGTTCGAGCCCTGGTCTGGGAGGATCCCACATGCCGCGGAGCAGCTGGGCCCGTGAGCCACAACTACTGAGCCTGCGCGTCTGGAGCCTGTGCTCTGCAACAAGAGAGGCCACGACGGTGAGAGGCCCGTGCACCGTGATGAAGAGTGGCCCCCGCTTGCCACAACTAGAGAAAGCCCTTGCACAGAAACAAAGACCCAACACAGCCAAAAGTAAAAATAAATTAATTAAAAGAAGGCTCAACATTTAAAAAAAAAAAAAGCATTTGTTGTTTTGAGATGATAAGATTGCATAATTTATTATATAGCCATAGATAGCTAATACATAAATCAACAGAAAAGTGGCTTTTTTAAGTTGTCACGTTTTTGGTTGTTATTTTATTTTCCTGAGGCATTGTCATTTTCTACTTAATGCTCTTCATGGACTGTACTCCTGTCTCTCAAAAATTGACCATGCTTTGGCAATGTGGTAACAGCTGCTTCTTCCATGTCCAAAAGATGGGGGTAGTATTACAACTAAACATCTATTTTCCCATTTTAATATGGTACCTTAGCATATTTACAAAGGGAGCTTTAAACAGTTCCTGGAAAATTATAATTAAATCAAAGTTTAAAATCTACTTTAAAATCCATTAAGTTTATTCATTAAAACATTTTACATATCACAATAATACTGTGTTAAAATAGATCTTCAGCCTCCTTCCTATTGAAGTTAAAATGGGTTCTCTCTATCTGATTCCATCTATGGTATAATGACATCTGTCTGTTTTCTTTATCATAGCCAGACAACAGCTGTACACATAAGCCCTAAGGCTTCACACCAGTTCACCATTCCATTCTAAATATAGTTAACACCCTGTTGTTTGGCCCCCAAATTCCGATGATACCTAGACATTACAGCTTACTTTTGTATTACCAATGTATAAACCCTTAAATTCTATAAGATACATCTAACACTACAATGAAACCAAAACAATTTAATCTTTAAAACTGGACGGGTCGGGAATTCCCTGGTGGTGCAGTGGTTAAGAATCCGCCTGCCAATGCAAGGGACACGGGTTCAATCCCTGGTCCAGGAAGATCTCACATGCCGCGGAGCAACTAAGCCCGTGTGCCACAACTACTGAGCCTGCGCTCTAGAGCCCGCAAGCCACAACTACTGAGCCCACATGCCACAACTACTGAAGCCTGCGTGCCGAAAGCCCATCCTCCACAACAAGAGATGCCACTGCAATGAGAAGCCCACACACCACAACGAAGAGTAAAGTCCGCGCACCACAACGAAGAGTAGACCCTGCTCACTGCAACTAGAAAAAGCCTGCGTGCAGCAACAGAGACCCAATGTAGCCAAAAATAAATAAATAAATTAAAAAACTATTTTTTAAAAAAATTAAGAGAAAAAACCTGGAAGGGTCTTATGAGTTATCATTAGGAATAGCAGGTATTATTCTCTTTCATTAATGTGGGCCTCGTATAATGTAGCTTTATCACAGGCCTTTTACTTATCTTCCCAGACTTTAGGCATTCTGGTTTATCCCTGAGGAGTACCTGACACATAGTAGAAACTCAAAAATATACACCTAATGATTTAATACATGAACTCCACACTCATTTATTCATTCAAAGATACTTCAGCATGGTCCCAGCCCTCAATAATTAATGGGAAAGGGGAGGAAATACACAAATAATAACGATGTAAAACAGTAATAAGAATTGTTTTAAGAAGTATTCAAAATGATATTGGGGATTTATTAAAAATCCCAGGACCACAGCCTCCAGGTGAATTTTTAAGTTCGTATGTGAGGGCTGCCGCAAAGAAACTTTTTCTATAGAAAGCCAGATATAAGTATTTGGGGCTTTGCCAGCAATATATCTGTGTTACAGCTACTCAACTCTGCTACTCTAGTGTGAAAGTAGCCATAGACAACAGATAAATGAACGGACATGGCCATATTACAATAAAACATTATATGTGGACACTGAAATTTGAATTTCAGAAAATTTTCACATGTCATGAAACACTGTTCTTTAAAAAATTCTTTCAGTCATTAAAAAATATAACCATTCTTTGCCCTTGGACTGTACAAAAACAGACAGTTGGCCATATTTGGCCTGCAGGCCATAGTGGCCAACCCTTGGCATACATGAAAGAGCACAGACTCTGGAATCTTTGTGACCTAGGTTAGTATTCCAGCTCGGCTCCTTAATAGCAGGTGACTCAGGCAAGCTACTTTCCTATGTGAACCTGTCTGTTCGCCTGAGAGATGAGAGACTTCAGTAACATCTACTTCGTCTGTAGGGTGGCAAAAAACTTGAAGACCAAAAAAAAAGAGGCTAAAAGGCCTGTCTGCTAAAACAACGACTGTGCTACTTGAACTATCATAGTAAACATGTTTTCTTTTAACATGCCAATCAGAGAACTAATTTGGACATGGGATTTAATTAAATGCAGTTGGCTGCATCACTAATATACTCCTCTGTCTTCATCATATTCTATTACACGTAGTCACTTCTTTTTGGCATTTGTTATCATAATGTGATGAGACCTCACCATAGCATGTCACGGAGTGTACCAGGCAGCATCTTTTATTTTTATATGACTAGGTTTTAATGGGATTTTACAGTTTAGCTCTAGGATGTGTAGCTTGCCAAATCATTCAGCAAATGCTAAGGAAATTGTCTTAACTAGCATACTGCAAGTAAATGGTTCAATTTAATACATCATAAAAATAATAAAAAGAGGAAAATAAAATGGATAGGAAAAAAATCATTTTGGAGGAAAGCCTAGTTTCCTCCTAAATTAAGATGTTAAGAAACAAAGTTTATCTTTTATTTCTTCCATTTAAAGAAGGAGAGGCGTTATAGCTACTGTGATCATGATCCCCTGCAAACCGCCCCCCACCCCCTGCAAAAGACGCATTCTTAGTTTAATCACATTTACTTTACACCATGCCTGACAAGCGGTCAGTCATCCAGCCTCATTTCAACAATCTTTCTCTGATAAAGAGGAGTCTTACCAGGAATGCTTTAACTCAAGAAAATGGATATCTAAATAATAGAATATTATGCATTAAGCTAGAGGCAAGTGTGTAGTGGTGAGAGTGGTGAGGCAGTAGAGTTACAGATAGAAAATAAGCCCACCTCGGTTATTTGTGGAACCCAGGGAAATGGAGACCACATAGCATGTTGAAATATTTAGAAGTTATAAATCAACCAGCATCTCACCCAAAGCCCTGCAGCCCAATATTTAGGACTAGCCCTCCAGCCTGGATGTTAAAAGCCTGCTGGATTGTGTGATAGCACAGATATGCTGGGCAGGACAGCATGGAAGCTAGACCTCGGCTCCCGCTGAGGACTTCTGGGTGGTAACTAGACTAAAAAAAACATTAGAACTCATGATAAAATTCAGCAAGGTTGCAGGATACAAGATCAATATATAAAAATCAATAGTATATCTAGACACTAGCAATGAATAATCCAAAGTTAAAATTAAGAAAACAATTCCATTCACAGTGGCATCAAAAAGAATAAAATACTTAGGCATGAACTTAACAAAATAAGTGTAAAGTGTATACTCTGAAAACATTTTTGAAACAAATTAAAGAAGACCTAAATAAATGGAAAGACATTCCATATTCAAGTATTAGAAGACTAAATATTGTTAAGATAGCAATATTTTCTAAATTGATCAACAGATTCAATGCAATGCACATCAAAATCTCAGCTGGGATTTTCTGCAGAAATTGACAAGCTGATCCTACAATTCATATAGAAATGCAAGGGACCCAGAATAGCCAAAACAACTTTGAAAAAAGGAGAGCAAACTTGGAAGACTCATAGTTCTCAATTTCAAAACTACCTACACAGCTACAGTAATCAAGACAGTGGTAGATGGACAGATATGTAAATCAGTGAAATAGACTTAAAAATCCAGAAATATAACCTCAGTTGATTTGTGGTCAGTTGATTTTCCACAAGAGTGCCAAGACAATTCAATGGGGGAAATACTGGTCTTCTCAACAAATGGTTTTGGGATATTCACAAACAAAATTATGAGGTTTAATCCCTACCATATAGAAAATTTGACTCAAAATGGATCATAGAACTAAATTTAAGAGGTATACTATAAAACTTTCAGAAGAAAATATAGTAGTAAATCCTTATGACCATGTTAGGCAAAGCCTTCTTAGATACAACATCAAAAGCACAAACAACAAAAGAAAAAAAATAAATTAGACTTCATCAAAAATTAAGACCATTTGTGCTTCAAAGGACACCATCAAGAAAATGAAAACCCACAGAATGGGAAAAAATACTTGCAAATCATATATCTGATAAGGGACTTGTATCAAGAATATACAAAGAACACTTACAGCTCAATAATAAAAAAGACAAATAACCCAATTTAGAAATGGGCAAAGGTTTGAAGAGACATTTCTCCCAAGAAGGTATGCAAATGGTCAATAAGCACTTGAGAAAATGCCCAGTATCCTTACTCACTACACATTAGGGAAATATAAATCAAAGCCACAATGAGATACCACTTCATACCCACTAGAATGGATATAACCAGAACAACAGAAAATAGTAAGTGTTGGTAAAAATGTGCAGAAATTGAAACCCTCATACATTTCTGGTGTGAGTATACAATAGTGTTTTCCACTTCAGAAAATATTTTGGGACTTCCTCAAAAAGTTAAACATGGATTTAACATGTGACGCAGCAATTCTACTCCAAGGTAGCCAAGAGGAGTAAAACTACATGTGCACACAAAAACTTGTACATGAATGTTCATAGCAACATTCTTCTTTTTTTTTTTTTTCAACATTCTTCTTAATAGCCGAAAGGTGGAAACAACCCAAATGTCCATCAACTGATGAACAGACAGTGGAATATGTGACAGGAAAAAAGAGTGAAATACTAATACATGTATGACACAGATGAGCTTTGAAAACATTATGTTAAGTGGAAGCAGTCACAAAATACCATATATTGTATGATTCCATTTAAATGAAATGCCTAAAATAAGCAAAGCTCTAGGGACAGATATTAGATTAGAGACTCTCTGGCTGAGGTGGTTGGGAGGAAATGGGAAGTGACTGCTAATGGATACAGGTTTCATTTTGGTGTGATGAAAATGTTCTGAAATTGATTGTGGGGGCTTCCCTGGGGGCGCAGTGGTTAAGAATCCGCCTGCCAATGAAGGAGACACGGGTTCGAGCCCTGGTCTGGGAGGATTCCCACATGCTGCGGAGCAACTAAGCCCGCGAGCCACAACTACTGAGCCCACTTGCCACAACTACTGAAGCCCACGCACCTAGAGCCCGTGCTCCACAGCAAGAGAAGCCACTGCAATGAGAAGCCCGTGCACTGCAATGAAGAGCAGCCCCCGCTCACCGCAACTAAAGAAAACCCACGTGCAGCAATGAAGACCCGACACAGCAAAAAATAAGTAAATTTATTTAAAAAAAAATGTAGGCCTTGTACTAAAAAAAAAAACAAAAAACAAATTAAATACTGGTTACAGTAACACAGTGGCTATCAGGCCATTTCCCCAACTTTTTTATACACCAGGAGAGCTGGCATTCCTCTTTCGGAATTTAGCCCTGAAAACATAATAATGAGCTAACAAAGAAACATTACAAGTTATGTCCGTCCCCATTTCACAAACATAAAAGTCACAGCATGACAGGCATGTTTTACAGGCACAGAGATGAGGCCGAGAAAATAAAAAAAAATTTATACCCTTCATCTGCTGCTGTGGGACTTCCTAGGTATTATGTCTTACGAATTGAGCTAAACAAGTTTGGGACTGGGTCCCCCTTTTCTTGCCTGCTCCCAACAAAAAAAATCATAAAGGAAAAAAGTCATTTTTCTTGTAGAACAGACCTTTTTCCTGAGCCCCAATTATTTTTCAATCTTAAACCTTAGAGAGGAAATTACCTTTTTAGATTGGAAACTGCAGTTTCTGCCTCGCTCCTGCTTGAGTTCACATATGAAGAACATACTCTGCTACGAGACAGTAGTGGGAAGCCTGATGGAAGCACTTCGAGGGGGGTTATGGAAGTCATTTAAGGGGTTTCAGCACACCAAATGCAAATACACTGCAGTTCAAAGAATAAATATATATGTGTAAAACTTCTTTGAAAGTACATTTCTAAATACACACACACACACACACACACACAAATTTCATGGGCAAAGAGTTGCTTTCCATAGTCAAAGACCATGAAACAAGTTGAATCTGGATCTCAGGATGTCCTCTTCCCCAGACCTTGGAACATAAAGGAGCTATCCACTGAGTCAAGCTGCCACACATCAGAATCCAATCCCAGAATGGCTAAGAGACACACTCAAGGCAATGATGCGGCTTATTTTTTTTTAAACTTCAACCCCTGGTTGCAGGGGGGTGCTAGCAGAAAAACCAATAATCGAGCTTCCCTGGTGGCACAGTGGTTGAGAGTCCGCCTGCCAATGCAGGGGACACGGGTTCGTGCCCTGGTCCGGGAAGATCCCACATGCTGCGGAGCAGCTGGGCCCGTGAGCCATGGCCACTGAGCCTGCGCGTCCGGAGCCTGTGCTCTGCAGCGGGAGAGGCCACAACAGTGAGAGGCCCACGTACCGCAAAAAAAAAAAAAAAAGAAAGAAATACCAATAATCATTCATTCAGCAATACCTACCGAACATCTCCACATGCCAGGCACAATTCTAGGCATTAGGGATGGGGGTGAGCAACACCAAAGTCCCTGCTACAATAAGTCCCAATCTAGTACTTCACACATAGTGAGCACATAAATATTTGATTATTACATGAATCAATAAATAAGTTTAAAAAATTAAGTCAAAAGATAAAATCACACTTAAGCATTAGACTTTTCTAATTCTTTAAAAATTTCTTTTAAAAGCTGGGAAAATATTCAATGATGGGAAGTATCTATAATATTACCTTAGGGAGAAAAGATAATACAAACTCCATATACAGTTTAATTATATATATATGTGTGTGTGTGTGTGTGTGTGTGTGTGTGTATATATACATATAGATATGTGTATATATATATACATATACATATTTGTGTGTGTATATATATTATCACCCTATAGGAAGGAAAAATCTCTAATGCAACAGTCCAAAATGTTAACTGTAATTTCCTTTAGGATTACACAGTATTTTTATATTTTTACTTTTCCATCTTTTAATTTTTCTATAATAAACATACATTCTTTGTATGAGAAGGGAAAGCTATTTTAAAAAGAGAAAAGTATTTCTATGGTAATTCTTCACTTAGCAGTGGAACTAAGACCTTCAGGAAACATACTGGATTGGCAACTCTGTCTATCAACTTTGTCCTCAACACCACGAGACTTTATTTTTTTTTCCTCAAATTTTCTCTCTTTGTGGTGAGGAAGTTCCTAATTCACCGAAAAGGAACCAGCCTCCAAGAAGAAACCAGAGAAGAAAGCTCCACAGCACAGAATCCAGGAAACAATGAGGAACTTGTTTAAGGCAGCATACACCTGGCATAGGGGAGTTCTTACAGTCACACAGGGTTGGAAACGTTGTCAAATGATCTCTTGTTATTTTTATTTCATCAGTTCCCTAACTCATGAAACTCGTAATAGTATTATTTCATATTCAGTTGCTATAAAAAGAAACTTTCTTTAAAACATAAATGGTAGGTGTCATGGAATAAATAGACACTAACAATTACAAGAATAGCTAATGTTTCTGCATGCTTGCTATGTTCCAGGCACCGTGCCATTTATTGTACACGTTGTGCATGCATAATTTCATTTAATCCTCAGTCCCACGAAATAGGTACCATTATCTATCACACCTGGAGATAAGTAAACAGACAATAAGGAACTCACCCCAGATCACAAGGCAGCATGGAAGAGGAGCCTTCAAACCCAGGTCTGACTGCATCTCATACTCCTAATCATTCTCCTAATAATTAAGAGTCTTAGTTATTTACTATTATTTTTCTTTTCTTGTACCAGCAAAAAATTTTCAGAGCATCATATTAGATATTTCTTTCCAAAACCTGAGGGGAAAAAATGCAAGGTTTAAGAATTTAACAACCTCTATTTATCCTTTTACCCACCTTTTCTTCATTTTTTTAAGAAAGCGAGGCTTTGAGGAAGGAAGCATGCTAAAATAATTTCTTTAAGTCTGAAAGCGTTAGCTGTTACATGATATGTGATCATTTCCACATCACTTTTTGTCTTGTATTTTATAGTGAAAAAAACACATGCCATACCACTGTTTGGTATTTCCATCAGTCTCAAGGCATCCAATATAGAAAACTGTGTAGGCAGAATAATATTCCTTCTGATGAATTTACTGCTTCAACTTAACGTTTAGAATGTAGTGGAAAGAATCAATAGGCATATACTCTTCTTGGGAGTCGTAAACATTCATTTAAACAGACTCAATGTTCCTTTTGTGTATATTCAATACATAAACAGCTTGAAATTGGCTAGAAAAGGAACTATACCCTTAAAAACCTCAGATGAAATAGTTGTGAGTGGAAGAGGGATTGTATGATAACAACACTGTGTATACACTCTGGGAGCATTATTCTCTTCTATTATTTGATATTCGTACAAATGTGGTAGGTTGGGTTTGGATAAAATGTTAGAGCAAAGTGCAGTGGTTCTCAACCTTGGTGCCCTAAAGAAAAATTGAGACTCACTACCTCCCATTTCAGAGAATCTGCCTGCTCTAGGCATCTGGGAATCTATACTTGACAAGTGTCCCCTGGGATGGGGATGCAGGTGACACATGACTCATACTTCCAGAAATGCTGCTATGAATAACAGTGAATAAGCACATGGGCTCAAGAGGCGACCATACCAGTTTGAATCATGGCTTTCCACTGAGGCACAGGGTGTCCTTAGTCAAGCAGCTTAATCTCTCTAAACCTCAGTTTCTTCATCTGTGAAATGCGAGGACAGCAAGAGTATCTTTCACAGTTGTTGTGAGAATTTTTTTAAAAGATTATGTACCTATCTAGAGATAGATACATACATGGAGAGAGAGAGAGAGAAAGAAACTTCCCATACTGCCCAACACAAAATAAATGCTCAAGAACTGTAGCTTGCTGATATTAAATTATTGTTTTAAAAGAGAAAGCCCCAAAGCTCTAAAACCCACTATTGTTACGTTCTCTTTATTTCTCAGTCTTCTCTCAGGGATACTGACTCACCTTCACAATTTCTCTTAGTTAAATCCTCCATGAGTATTAATCTTAACTTGCTTTGATCGTGAGGGGCCCAAATTTTGTAAAAGCATTATTAGGCATTCAAACAGTTCTTTCCACGTTTCAAAATATTAGAACATCAGGACAATCTATCGCCCATTTTGGACTTAGTTGGTACAATCATTGTAACTGGTCTCCCTGGAACCGATCATGCGGTGAATAAAATAAATCCCAAAGCACAGGAGACCAGTTAACTAGTTATCAGAGTATGGTGCAGACGTTTTCTACTAACAGCATTCTATATATTGTTTATTTGGAAAGGATACACACGTGCACACAAGAACTGACACTCAACTGTTTCTTTCCATTGTCTTTGAATAATACAATAGCTGCATTTTCCATTTCTAAATCTTACAGAATTTTTGCCTAAAACATTATGTTATAGTTTGTATTATAAAGCAGGGTGAAAACATGTCTTTAATATTGAAATTCAGGTTTCCAGGGGAATTTGTGGTTTTGACCTTTTTATTTATCTGTAATATTCATGTAGTTAAACGCACAGATCTTAAGGGCCCTGCTCAGTGGACTCTGACAAAGTTAACACATTCTTGTAACAACCAGTGAGACAGATTTAGAAAATCACCAGCACCTCAGAAGGTGCACCTCTTACTTCACTCAGTCATTACCTCCCCCACGGGTAACCACTATTCTGACCTCCATCACCAGTGATTAATTTCATCTGCTTTTGAACTTCAAATAAATGGAACCAGGAAGTGTGGATTTCCTCTACAACATTAAGTCTGTGAAATTCATCCATATTTTTGTTTGTAACAGTAGTTCATATTTTTATCATCAATATACATTGTTCCATTTATGGCTGTGTCACAAATTATCTATGGACATTTTGTTTGGGGCTACTATGAATAAAGTGACCCTGAACATTCCTGTCCATGATTTTTAGCACACGTGTGTACTTAGAGCAGAATTGCTGGGTGGTAGAGATTGGCATATGTTCAGTTTTAGTTAACACTGCCCAAAAAAGTTTAAAATGATGATCTTACCAATTTATACTCCCACTGACAGGGTATAAGAGTTCCATTGACTCAGCATCCTCACCAGTTTTGGTATTTCCATTTTAGTCATGTTGGAGGATGTGTAGTGGTAATGCACTGAGGTTTTAATTTGCATTTTTCTCATGACTGATTAAATTGATCATTTTTTCTTGTCTGTATTGGACATTTCGATATCCATTTCGATTTTTTTAAGTTCAAGTTTTTGCTCATGTTTATACTGCGTTCTCTACCTCTTTTCTTTTTATTTTTAATAAATTTGGGGGTAGGAAGGATAGTTTCAGATTTACAGAAAAGTTGAAATGAGAAAGATGGAAAGTAATGTGGTGTGCAGACACTAACTAAAAGAAAGGTGTTTATCTATACCAGTGGTAGACAAAATGAAGTTTCATCCAAGAACTATTACTAGACATAAAAAGGATCATTTCATAATGATCAAGGGACAATTCAACAGGAGGATATAACAATATTAAATCTGTGTGCACCTAATGTCATAGACTCAAATACATAAAAATGAAAACATATAAATAAAAAGATAGACAAATCCGTGATCATCAGAGATTTTAACACATTTTTCTCAAACAATTTAGTAGAGATATAAAATATTTGAGCAACACAATTAACAAACTTGCCTGTGTGCATTATATACCACTGCACCAAACAAGTGCAAAATATACACATTCTTTCTCAGATGTACATGGAATATTTATTAAAATAAAACACCCTCTGAGTCATAAAGCAAGTGTTGACAAATGTCAGATTACTCCTTCCAAAACCCATAATCTCTATCCAGTCATAAGGAAACCATCAGACAAATTGAAATTCATGGATATTCTACAAAATACCTGATGGATACTTCTCAGAACTGTCAAGGTTATAAAAAACAAACAAACAAAAGACTGAGAAATTCATATGGACCAGAGGAGACTAATGACACGTAACGACTAAATGCAGTGTGTTAGCCGGGTTTGAATTATGGAAGAGAAAAAGGACAGTATAGTCCTTATGCTTAAGACATGTCTCTTGTAAGCAGTATATAGTTGGGTTATTTTTTTAAATTTTTTTATTTTTTGCGGTATGCGGGCCTCTCACTGTTGTGGCCTCTCCCATTGCGGAGCACAGGCTCTGGACGCACAGGCTCAGCGGCCATGGCTCACGGGCCTAGCCGCTCCGCGGCATGTGGGATCCTCTTGGACCAGGGCACGAACCCGTGTCCCCTGCACCGGCAGGCGGACTCTCAACAACTGCACCACCAGGGAAGCCCAGTTGGGTTATTTTTTAAATCCAGGCTGACAATCTTTGCTTTTAATTGAAATGTTTCACTCATTTACAGTTAATATAATTACTAATATATTTGAGTTTAAAACTACCACCTTACTATTTGTTTTCTACTTGTCCCATCTCTTTTGTGTTCCTTTTTTCTGCTTTCTTGCATACTTTCTGATTACTCAAGTAATTTTTATCATTCCATTTTCTTTTTTTAATTAGATTGTTAGTTATACATTCTTTTTTGTTTATTTAGTATTTACCCTAGATACTTCAACATATATCCAGGACTTATTAATCTACCTTAAATTAGTAATTATACCACATCCCAGATAATGCAAGAATTTTACAACACTTCAATGACAATTACTCCTTTTCTGCCTTTTGTGCTGTTGCTGTCATGCATTTTAATTCTGCACGTAGTTTAAACCCACTAGACCTTATTATTATTCTTTTACAGAGTCAACATTTATTCAGACTTTTAAAGATTTATTTATTTAGATATATTTATTTAGATGGATTTATCTTTTCTGTTACTCTTCATTCCTTCTTGCATTTCCATCTAAGATCATTAACTTTCTGCTGAAAAACACCTTGTAGTGATTATTTTAGTGTGGGTTTTCTAGTAACAATTTCTCTCCATTTCTATTTGAATGAAAATGTCTTTATTTTACCTTAATTTTTTGAAGGATATTTTCACTGGGCATAGAATTCTTTGGTGGTTATCTTCTTTCAATTGTGTATATATACATCATTCATTACCTACTAGGTTTCATCACTTCTTTTGAAAGGTCAACTGTCAGTTGACTGTTGCTTTTTGAAAGGGAATTTGTCTTAGATTTTCTCTTTATAGGTGTCATCACTACTTTGCTACTATAATTTGTGTTTATTTTATTTGGGGTTTATAGGGCTTCATGAATCTGCAGTTTGTTATCTTTCTGTAGTTTTGGAAGTTTTTGGACAGTTTATCTTCAAATATTTCTTCTGCTCCATTTCCCCTCTCTTTTATTTTCCATTTATTTTTATTCTCTGTACTGCAAACTTAGTATTTTCCACTTATTTATTTTCAGCTCTCTAATTCTCTATTCTGCTGTGTCTTATCTGCAGTTAAACTCATCTTTTGACTTACTGATATTTCTGCTCTAGAACTTCCATTTGGTTATATTTCTACAGATGCTCATTTTATGGTGACAGTCTCTGTTCTTTACCTACTTTCTTTAACATATTAATCATATTTATTTCAAAATTATATTTTTATTAACCCCAATATCTGTATTACATATAAGCCTATTTCTTTTTTTGTTTCTTCGTTTGTTTATGATTTTTTTGGTTTTTTGGCCACGCAGCACAGCTTGCAGGATCTTACTTCCCTGACCAGGGGTGGAACCTGTCCCCTCGGCAGTGAAAGCACAGAATCCTAACCACTGGACCACCAGGGAATTCCCTGTAACCCTATTTCTATTGTCAATTTTCTTCTCTTAGCTTTCATCATTTGGTCTTAATTTCTGGAATAGCTGGTAATTTTTGACTAAAGGCTGATATTAAGCATGAATCATTGTAGAGACTGTGGATGATGTTATACTTCTTCGGAGAATATTTTATTTTCTTCTTCCTGACAGGCAGGAAACCTTAATCCAATTGGAGGCCAGTGTTTAAGACTCTGTGAGAGCTTATCTATTACTAATTTATCCCTATCATCAGCTGTAGTACGTCAGAAGTCTATTCTAAAAGCCTAAATTTAAAAAATAAAAAAAAAAACCAAAAAAACTCCAATAAAGATGTTTTAAAAAAAAAAGCCTGAGGAATTTCCTGGGATCTCTCCTCCTTGGCAGGTTCTAAATTGTAATTTTTGTCTCTCCTTAGAACTGTGAGATGGCCAAATGCTCTAATTAGCTTTTTAGCCCCTTAAAAACTACTTTTTTAGGGTTTCTTAGCTTCTCACTCCACTCATGCCCAGCTTAGGAATTAGCTAATGACTTGAAAGTAAATTGTATAGAGAATTCTGGATCACTTCTCTGAAGTTCTCATTTCTTTAGATATTGGCTCCTTAAGTCTTGGCTACTTAAATAGCCCTGAAGTTAAATTTTGGGGTCCCTATCCTAGTAATACTGCTGCAAGCTCCAAGTTTCTGCTTTCCTTTCAGTCTCTATGACTTGCAAGGCAAATAAGCAAAAGTTCTAAAGACAAAAGCATCAGTAAATGTAGGACTCACTTTATGCTTTTCCCTTCTCTTTGAGATGCTGGCCCTTCAAGTTTTGGGCACCCTGGTTATTGTGTGATGACTTCAAACAGCTGTTATTTTGAATTTTACTGAGATTTTGTAATTGTTCTCAGTGGGAAGGTTAGTTTAATGCTAGAGAATTTGGTTTTAATTTACCTTAGTATTTGCTCAACCACTAACAAAGCTGAAATCAACCTTTGAGTAGGGTGATACCGTATCCCAGTTTGCCTGGGATGGTTCTGATTTATGGCTTTTATTCTGGAACAATGATTACTAGTGCTCCCTTTTACTTTCAAAAGTGTCCAGTATGTGCAATAAATTATATGATTACTCTACCCCTAAGGGTGATTTTTATCCTTCCTCCTGCTTCCATTAAAAAACTATTAATTACCTATAGTAATTAAGAATGCCACATGACTAAACAATTGAAAAGAACAGAGATTCATATCTCTTGTTTTTGCACATCTTAGAATTTGTATTTCTTCTATTTACTTGCAGATCTGACACATCATTCTGAGAAAAAAAAAGGATTTTTTATTTTTAAAGATCAAGGAGATTTCCACAGATTGGATAATCAATTCCAGTGTCTAAAAACTCATAACATCATGCATGTAAACATAAATATACATATAAATACAATGTGCTTATATGCAAAAGTCAACTGTTTTTCTGTACATATAATTTTCATAGTCTCTTAAGGCTAGAAGAAACTTTAAGATGACTGAACTCAGCCATATATTCCTTTTATGGAAAAAGACATTGAGGTCTCAAAAGTTAGTTTAGGATGACCTAAATGATTTATCCAACATCACAGGTAGATCCTGAACTCTCCTGGCTCCTAGCCCAATACAGTTCTCTCTATATATACTACCTAACCCAGTGTTTTTGTATCAGCAGAATCTTCCTGCTCCTATAATAACAAATACCTCCTGTCCCTATATCCTAGTATACAAGGATAAAAGGATTTGGGAATCCTTCCATATTGGGATACAAAGGGCAAGATTTGGACCTTTCCTAGTAGGATATAAAGGGCAAAAGCTCTTCCTGTGAATGTCATAAAGTAACCATTTACATTTTATTCACTAAACGCTTCCCAGAATACCTGTTGGGTAGTCCCCAACGATTTGGAGTTGCAGATGGTTCGTTAGGATTCTTTGTTTATTTCAAACAGAAGAATTTACAGAGTACATGATTTATTAGGTAGCTGGAGCAGACACATCTGGTGCCCTGAGTCACAACCACTTAGACTTATGTCTGATTTTAGCCAGGTTGGAATAGATAATTCAATGCAAGCTTAGAGTTGCTTCACCTGATAGCATTTCACCCATAGCTAGCTCATAGAGTATCTTTACTTTCTTCCCTATGGCTGCCTTGGATGCTAGCAGGAGTTTTCGTATATGCATGGAAAGAGCAGGGGCAATCTTGACCAATGAACAGGAGTTAATAAAGAGTTAGTAAATAAACACTCCTGCCTGCAAACCATTGTGTAGACAATTCTGAGAAGCATTCTTCTTAGGATGCTTAGGTGCTTCTTGGGATATTTCAGTAGAATTAAGCCCTGCTGCCCAACCATCATCCTTATGTTTTTTCTCCTTTCCAATCTCATTCTTCCTGCTCCCTCATTCCTGCCCGCCAAGATCATCTCTCAAATAAACACACACACAAATCTTTGTGTCAGGGAATGCTTTTGGAGGGACCCAAACCACATAATGCTCAAACTCTAAATTCTTCCACTTATAAAATGTCCCTCTTTCAAAGCCCTCTCAACTTCAGTTTCACGTTTAAAGACTACTCCTTAGCTCCTATGTCTATGGCATGTCTTCCTAGACAGTGAAGGATAACTATAATGAATGTGTTCTATTATAGTGCCATCTAGTGGCAAGGATGAATCAAAGCTCATGGCATCTACGTGACCGTGTTAAATATTAAACCCTGGTAACTTCACATTACACAAGAAAGATAGATGTGTTCAAGAGCAGTCAATCTTACCACAATTCTATTGAAGATCAAAAAGATAAATGTTTGTGACAGGATATTAAAAGGTTGGGATAATTTTATGATAGGTAGGTAACACAAGCTAAGACAATGATAAAGATAACCAAATCTCATGCTTGAAAAGGCAAAAGCTAATCCCCAAAAAGGTTGGTAGAGCTTTACCTCTGTGTTTTGATTTAGCTGAGCATAAACCATATTAAACATACAAAGTTGGTTCACACAGTATAGAAATCTGCCCCAACAGCCAGTGCTTAAGAGATCTCAGGATAGAAATGGGCAGTAACACAAAATAATAATTATAATAATAGCAATATCAACAGCAGCTACCGTTTAAGGAGTACTTGCTATGTTCCAGGCCCTATACTAAACATTTTATCCATGTGGGCTCATTTAATTTTTACAACAGCCCTATGAGGTAGGTACTACTGATATCCTTATTATTTAGATAAAGAAAAGTAGGCTCAGCAAAATTGGTGAAGTTCTCAAGGTTACACACTCAATAAAGAGCAGAAGGAGGTTCAAACCCAGGTCTGCCTGGCTACAAAATCTGTTCTCTTACCCAGTTCACATTTCGTGCTTCATCAGAAATCATGACTAATTTTATGCCAAGTACATTGTTAGTGATCGTTATCAATAACAACCCCCATTTCACAGAGTGCTGAAACAGTCATGGTTAAATATCTTGCCGTAGGTCACCTAGAAATCAGTGGCTTGCCTGAATTAAGATTCTTTGGTCAGTGGACTCTAGTTAAAACATATATTCTTTCTCATGACTGGCTTCTTCCAGCAATTAATTTATATCCCTAAGCAAAAGATCTGTTTGCCTTATCTTAGATTGTGTAACTGAAAATGTTAATATTAGATAAGATAGTCTACAGAACTATGAAAAGAAACTATCCTAGAGAATTTAACTCTGTGCCATCTTCTGACAGCAAGTTTCATACTTCAACCAAGTTTTGGATAAATCAGAACTCAGTGGTCAGCATTTATGGTCCTAGTCGTTCATCCTAACACAAGAAACACAGATGAGATGGATTTACCATCAAAGGGCATATGGAGCTTGATCATGATAAAAAATAGAATCTCCTTAGTTACAGGTAGGTCCCTCTTAAGAAAGAAGAAAAACGCTTTTGGATTCTGTTGAACAATCATTAGTACAGGGACTTCCCTGGTGGTGCAATGGTTGGGAATCCACCTGTCAATGCAGGGGACACGGGTTCGATCCCTGCTGCAGGAGGATCCCACATGCCACGGAGCAGCTGGGCCCATGCGCCATGACTACTGAGCCTGCGCTTTGGAGCCCATGAGCCACAGCTACTGAGCCCGTGAGCCACAACTGCTGAGCCCTCATGCCACAACTACTGAAGCCGGTGCACTTAGAGCCAGTACTGTGCAACAGGAGAGGCTGCCACAGTGAGAGGCCTGTGCACCGCGATGAGGAGTGGCCCCCGCTCACTGCAACTAGAGAAAGCCCGCACGCAGCAACGAAGACCCAACACAGCAAAGATAAATAAATAAAATGGTTAACTTTAAAAAAGAAAAAAATGGAATAAATTAAAAAAAAAAAAATCATTGGTACAGCCTTGGGTAGTATATTTAACCTTTCAGGTCCTTAGTTTTTCATCTTTGAATAAGAAAAATGAAACTGATTTCACAGGGTGCTGGTGAGGATTCATCTACTTAAATAACCAAGAATAACACATGATACGTAGTAGAACCTTAAATGATTTTTCTTTTTTTTTTAAATATCCTTACTTTGTTTCATAAAGATTTTAAGTTGTTTATGAAAATAGTCTCAAAAAATGTTATCTCTCTTCTTCCTTTCTCTGGTCCAAAGAAGAAAAGTTCTT
This sequence comes from Phocoena phocoena, assembly GCF_963924675.1. Taxonomy (NCBI): domain Eukaryota; kingdom Metazoa; phylum Chordata; class Mammalia; order Artiodactyla; family Phocoenidae; genus Phocoena; species Phocoena phocoena. The sequence goes on along the minus strand of NC_089228.1, from coordinate 28,275,878 downwards.
GCAGCAATCTGAATACTGTAAGGACTTAAGAAATGAATACTTTTCAAACACCTGGGCTTGCCAGTGGAGGACAAGTTTGAAAATTCTAACAACTTACAAATGCAAATACTGTTTGATCTATCAATTCTACCTGTGAGACTCTATCCTACAGATAAATGATTTACGTACAAGGCTATTCACTGCAGTATTAATTTTAACAGCAAAATATTTTAAAAAATCTAAATGTCCATCAATGGAAGACTGCTTACATAAATTATGGTACATGGTACATCAATACAAGGATACAATATGCAACTGGAAAAAAATCACAGGATATATTTTTAAGTGAGAAAGCAAGGTATACAACATTATGCATAATATACTATTGTATAAAAAGAGAGAAATATATATTAATATTTGCTTGTATGTGTACAAAGAAATTCTAAAAAGACACCCTGAAAATTGTGGTTTCTAGTAAGCAGGGTGGGAGAAAACTGGATCCATGTGTGGAAAGAAGGTTTTCACTGTATTTCACCTTTTTTTAACCAGTGGCAAAAATTTAATAAATTGAATTTTAAAAATATTTTATTTGGGCTTATACCCACTTCCAAAAGCTAATAAGATCTTAAAGTTTGCCTTTTCTTATCTCATACAGCTTATAATAGACAAATGGGTAAACTGAGCCATAAACTACCAGATTTTTCCACAGTTTTTCTAAACAGTGAATTTAGCAAGATTATAGAATATAAGGTCAATATACAAAAATTAATTGTATTTCTCTATATTAGTGACAATCAGAAAATTAAAATCTAAAATACCATTTGTAATAGCATAACAAACAAACACTTAAACAACATAACATTGCTGAGATAAAGAAGATTATCTCTTTAAAGAAAATAAAGATAAAGAAGATTATCTCTTTAAAGATTAAAGAAGACATAAATAAATGAAGAGGCATACCATCTTTGTGGATTAGAAGATTCAGTATTACTAAAATGTAAGTTCTCTTTAAATGGATCTAGATTCAACAATCCTGATCAAAATCTCATCAGGATTTTTCTTGTAAAAATTGACAGAATAATTCTAACATTTATTTGGAATTTCAAAGGGTTTAGAATACATCTTTAAAAAACATCTTTAAAAAAACTAAATTGAAAGACTCATCTGATTTCAAGACTTACCATAAACATATAGTAATTAAGACAAAAATAGCAAGATAATTCAATGGGGAAAAAAGAGTTGTTTCAACCAGTTGTGCTGGATCAAATGTATACTGTATGAGAAAAAAACAAAACAACATCTACCTCACACTATATACAAAAATTTACTTGAATTTACTTGAAATGTAGACCTAAACATAAAACTAAATTATGATACTTCTAGAGAAAAATGTAGAATACCTTCACAAATACCTCACCTTCTGAGGTAGACAAAGATTTCTTACATAAGACAACAGAAAAGCATTAATCATAAGGAAAAACTTAGTCAACTAGGCTACAACAAAATTTAAAACAAAGCTCTTCAAATGATCCTGGAGAGAAACTGAAAAGGCAAACCTCAGATTGGGTGAAAATATCTGATAAAGATCTTGAATCAAGAATGAAGTATCACTGAACTGTAATCAAATGATTAAAATAGTGAATTTTATATTATGTTTTTTTTTTTTTTTTTTTTTTTTTTAGCTGCACCAGGTCTTTGTTGTGGTACACGGGATCTTCGTTGCCACATGCGGGACCTTTGTTGTGGCATGAGGGATCTTTTTAGTTGTGGCATGTAGGATCTTTAGTTGCGGCATGCAGAGTCTTACTTGCTGCATGCATGTGGGATTCTAGTTCCCTGACCGGGGATTGAACCCAGGCCCCCTGCATTGGGAGCGTGGAGTCTTAGCCACTGGACCACCAGGGAACTCCTTATTATGTATATTTTAACACAATAAAAAAGGCGAAAAAAAGAGAATAGATAAAGAACTCTTAAATCTCAATAATAAAAAGGTAAACAAAATGGGCAAAAGATTTGAACAGACATTTCACAATAGAAGATATACCAATGGGCAATAAGTACATTAAAAGATTCTCCATTTTATTAGTTAATAAGGAAATGTACTTTAAAATCACAAAAAGATACCACTGTACTCCTCATAGAATGGCTAAAATTAAAAAGACTGACAATACCAAGAGCTGACAAGGATGTGGAGCAACTGGTACTTTCATACCTTGTTGCTGGGAATGCAAAATTGTACAGTTCCATTAGAAAAGAGTTTAGACGTTTCATTAAAATTTAAACATATATCTAACCCAAGTTTTCTCAGCCTCAACACTATTGAGATTTTTGTGTCAGATGGGTCTTTGCTGTGGGGCCTGCCCTGTGAGCTGCAGAATGTTTAGCAGTATTCCTGGCCTCTACTCACCTGGTGCTAGTAGCACCTCCCCAGACATGACAAAAATGTCCCCAAACACTGCCAAATGTCCTCTAGAGTGCAAAATTGTCCCCAGTTGAGAACCACTTATCTATGCTATGGCCCAGCCATTGAACAACTAGTGATTTACTGAAAAGAAATGAAAACATATGTCCAAAAAGAGACCTGTGCACAAAAGTTCATGTTTTTTTTTTAACAGCTAAAAAAAAAAAAAAGAAACAACCAAATTGTCCCTTAACAGGTAAATGGATAAGCAAATTGTAATACATTCATTCATACACTGGACTAATTCATGAAAAATATTGCTATGAACCTTGGTGTACAGGTATTTGTTTGAGACTGTACTCTTAATGGTTTGGGGTATATACCTGGAAGTGGAATTGCTGGATTATACAGTAATTCTTTGTTTAACTTTCTGAGAAATCCTCAATAACTTTCAAGGGTATAAAGGGAGCTGAGATTTTTTAAAAGTTGAGAATCGCTGTCCTAGAACATTCCAGCTTTGCCTGCATAACTTCTGCTTGTTATTCAAGATAAAGGCAGGCTTCATCTATTAAGGAAAATGTGGAGTCCAATCCTAGGTTATGTTATGAGGCCCTCCTATGTGTAACTTATGTGTACCTCCATCTTGTCTCTTAGAACACGGTATTTTAATCACCTGTTAGCCTCACTTTCTCCTCTCTAAACTATATACTCTTTAAGGCTGAGATTCAGGTCTTTTCTATTTGTGTGTACACCCAATGTCTGGAACATAACAGTGCACAAGAAATATCTGTGACATATTTTCAAAGGAAATTAAATATGATTATTTGAAATGCTCTATAGGAGGATTGATAAAGATTTCACCCATATGTCACCTCTAATTGCCTAGTAATGGCTGCCTGGAGGTCTGTGTTGAAAAGGATCCTGGGGTCATCTACAGGCTTAGCAGGAGGGAATGCAGAGACTAATTAGCAATGTTAGTGAGGTGTGGAAAGATTCATACCTACACTAGATGCTAAGTCCCCTTTCAGTTCTAACATTCCATGCAGGAAATGCAACTGTTTTTGCCTTCAAATCTCATCCTTATTAATTTAGTCTAAATACCTGATACCTCTTTTATTAGTAAATTAAATGTGACCATGTTGTAAAATCCACTGGATAAAAAACACAAATATTCTCTCTTCGATCTGCATCCCTACCTCTGGATCCTGCCAAGATCAAAAGTTCCTTATAGAATTCTTCATGGATTTTTACAAATACATCAACACAGTTTTATGATAATATGCGGTTGTTAGATTTGAAATGACTCACACTGCTTTCATCTGGGGACTCATTCCTTACCCAAGTAGCATTTAGAGAAAAATATATACAGCCTACATTTTCATTTTATTTCTAGTTTCATATCTTTGCTTTTATTTATAAAAAGCTACACGTTGTTAGAAAGTAAAAACCATTCCAATATATTACATTATTTCTCCAATCTCTCTTTTTACAAATGGACAGCTATTGGAGTTAAATTATTGGCTAAGCTAAAAAAAATTAATTATGCCTTAGAAGAAATTCTAAGAAGATACATTTGAATGGGGAGTCTGAAATCATTATGGCCTCCATTTCAGGAAAAAAGGCGGGGGAGACATCTATAAATTAAGCGTGGGTAGTATGTTATTATACATGTAGGTGACACAATATGTTGATATATCACAGCATTAATTTAACAGCATTGATCCGAAGATGTTACTCCCACAGAGATCCTTTTATTTGTGCTGTTTAGATTTGTTCCAAGATTACTAGGCCTCAGAGAATGAGCTATGTACTTATCTTAAACTCACCCTGGGTGGTGTAGAAACTCTAAATGAGGAGTTGAGAATTTCATGAAAATCTAAGTGATGCTATCTTCATAAAAAAACAGAAAATTTTTTCTAATTTCTTGATGATAGAGAAAGAGGAGCAGGAATGCTTTTTCCATATGCATATGTGTGGAGAAGAGCTAATAAACAACGAATGTGATAGAAAACAATTTTGCAGCCAAGGCACAAAGAAATACTACCTTGAATTGTACAGCACTTTTGCTTTTTAAAAACACACTCACATCCATTATTTCATTTTATCCTCCCAAGAAACCTGTGAGGTAGGTAAGTCAGGTTTCATTACCTCCAAGATTTATCTAACACTCTTGCCACTACTATTTTATGATAGGGTTCATGGATCCAGAGAGAAGTATTCCTTGCATTATGGCCATATCGAGTGACTCACAAGAACTGGAGAAATGAATTAGCGAGTATGCATTACGAGGGACAGGGCCGCTCTTTCTTAACTTGGGAGTTCGCTTTCCCTTATAAATATTCTACCAGCAAAATCTGCAATAAACACATTTATTCTGCTGTATTGCAGTGGGGCTTTCCAGACAAACCACTTTTGACTTGCCAGCACAGCACGAGGGGATAACTACAAAAGATGACCCCCACGACTACGTGCAACAAAAGCACTGGCTCATCATTTCATATCCACTTTCTCTCTTCCTTATTTAACCCTCTTTCTAGCCTTTAAAAGATCAAAAATTAAGAGGAGGGGATAGGAACATTTTAGGTAAGACAATGCAGTGAATAAAAATTGCCCCTGTGTGGACAGAGCCCATGTTTCTATTTAATTTAAAACTAATGTATGTATTATTTATTCCATGCCTTATTAGGAATATAAATGAATAGCACTTATTGAATACTATTAATATACCAGGCAGAGTAAAGAAATTTGCTTATAAAAACACCACCTCAGTCTCAAAGTGTGGTCTTCTATTACAGTGAAGAAAAGCATTTCTTTGGGGTGGAAAGAGGTTTTGATCAGCTGTGTTTATCAGTACAGCCTGTTCACTTGTTTATGGCTAACATTCTTCCAACTGTCTGATGACAGGTACCTGTTAAGCATTCCAAACACCATCCCTGACATCAATGTTTACTAGTCTATTCTCTTCAGTTTTGTGTATGCTTGAAATTACACATGTACATACAAATATGTGTGTGTATATATGTATTTGAATATATATGTTATTATATATGTGTGTACAGACATGTATAGCATGTGTATTATACATATTTTAAAAAGAAAACCAGGTATCTCTAAATACCTGCCTGTAAAGTGGAGGGGATCACTGCATCCACCGGTACCTGCTCCAGGCCCACTAGGTTCTGACGCCCACTCCCTCTCACCAAGTTGGTTATCTTAGAGTAACACGGCTGAGTCCGTCTGCTATACGGCGTCTCGGAACCAAACTCAGTTCTTCCACTGACAGCTTATATTTTTTGGAGGCAATGAGAATGTTACGCAGTAGCGTTATATAGGAAGACACAAATTTAAATTTGACAATATTCCAGGAAGACTTTACCGACTGTTGTTTTACCTGCAGTTGAAAAAACCTGGCCAAAAGGCTTTCCTGCTCCTCCATTATCCCCACCAGTTCAGTCTGGCTGGACAATGCTGTACGGACACAGTGCAGCTAGAACTTTGTTCTTGTTAGCAACAATTCACTTTTAAACAGTGAGAGGGGAATGCTATCTTCTCTCCCTTCCTCACCCCTGCTATGCTTTAGAGCCTGGGTTCTAAAGTCACACAATCCTGGGATTTGTGTTCCAGCACCTCTGCTTTCTAACTCACTTTAAAAATAATTTACGCGGGCCTTAGTTTCCTGATTTGTAAAATGAGGATACTGAAAGGTCCTGCCTCATAGGGGGTTGTGAGAATAAAATGAGGTGATGCTTAGGACACCGTGCCCAGAATGTAATAAGTGTGCAATGTTAGGAGGGTACATTTATATAGTTAAAAACATGGTTCCTGATCCTACCAGCCAGCAACCTTATGAGAGGTGAAATATGTTAGTCTAAAAGTCTTATTTTCTGACACCTTTCTGGACAGAGCCCAAGATGGGTACATATCTATAGTGTTGATTTCTGAAGCCATGATAAAATACAACACTGCCTTTTTATACCTTTTATAATCAATTCTTTCCTATCTCAATTCTACCATTGTACCTCACATTCACCTATGTATCATTCTACACAAGTGTCCCATTAATTATTTTGTCCTGTCTCAGAGAATGAGCACCTGAAGGATGGGGATCTTTTACTTATTAGTTTCTGCTACTCTAGCTCCACAGAAGTGTTTTTACACTGATTGCCTAAGACTTCCACGGGGCCTGTAACCAAAATTTTTTTCAGTCCTGATTTTCCTGGATCTATTTCTCCATTGTACCCAACTAACTACTTAGGGTTTCTTGAAACCTTCAAGAAGTTACTTTTGGCTATTCTCCTCCTACCTCCCTCCCTATTTTTCTTCTCTTTCTCCTTCTCTGCCCAACCACCAAATATTAATATTCCCACTGGGCAGCAGCTTAAAAGAAAGAGACAGTTCTGTATGTGCTGATGTAGATAAGTTTCTAAAATAGCTAATGAAATGAAAAAAAAAAAGGTATTTTCACTTATCATTCGCTTTCTATTTTTCTTTATTTTTACATAGTCCAACCATGGATATGTGTATTAGTTTCCAAGGGCTGCTATAACAAAGAACCACAAAGTGGGTGGCTTAGCACTACAGAAATTTACTTTCTCATAGTTCCAGAGGCTGGAAGTCTGAGATCAGGGTGTCAGCAGGGTTGGTTCCTTTTTGGAGGCTGAGGGAGAATCTCTTCCTTGACCTCTTCCTAGCTTCCAGCCCTTGCTGGCAGTCCTTGGCATTCTTTGGCTTATATACTCATCACCCCAATCTCTGCTTCTGTTGTCACATGGCGGTCTCCCTGTGCGTCTCTGTCTTCACATGGCGTTCCCCTCTGTGTGTGTCTGTGTCCAAATTTTTCTTATCTTACAAAGATACCTGTCATTGGATTAGGATCTGCCCTGCCTGATCCAGTATGACTTCATTTTAACTTGATTACACCTGCAAAGAACCTATTTCCAGTTGAGGTCACACTCACAGGTCCTGGGGGTTAGGATTTCAACATATCTTTCTGAAGGACACAATTCAACCCATAACAATATGCTTTACTTTTAACTGTTTTAAAGTGTTAACAAAGGTAATCCGAGCAGTGAGCTTCTATGACCCATTTTCTTTTCTTCTTTGTGTCTTGCATATTTTTCTTAATCTAACAAATACTACATATATACACACAAATATAGATATAGAGATCCACACATGCACACACATATATATTGACATGTTATATAATGATTAGTACTGTGTAACTTTCTATCCTTGGGTCACCTGGGTCTCCATCCTTGGGTCAACTGTTCCTTTCTTTCTACTCACTCTGCAGTTTCATCCATTCTCATGAATTTAGTTCCTGCCTGTATGCTAAAGATTCCCAAATCAATGTCTCTAGCCCTCGCCTTTTAAGGGCTTCAATTATGTATCATTTAATATCTCCACAACAAAATTATCACTGGCTTTTCCCTTCCTGTCCTCATCCCGCACAAACCAGAAACCAGTGAGTCCTCCTGAGGGCTCCTCTCTCAGCCCTCACATCCAATCAAGCTGATTCTGTCTACTGATATCTCTCAAGCCAAGCTCCTCTCCATCCTACTGCCATTGCTTAAGTCCATGCGCTCATTATCTCTTACCTGAACCTTTGCAATAGCTTACTAATTGGTTCCCCTGCATCCAGTCTTAAGCCCTTAAATCCACTACTTTCAGGGTAGGTAGAGTTAGTTATAAAAGATGCAAATTAGACTACATTGCTTTGCTGCTTAAAACCTGTGTCCTCTAGTCCCTCATTCTGTACTCAAGACTCTCCTTCACTGCCCTACCTATCCCTTCAGCCTTGTCTCTTGCCTCTCCTTGCTTTCAACGCTCACTACTAACATCACATGGCTTGCTGATCTGCTTCACACTTCTCATCCTCTGCTGTGCTAGTCCCTCTGCCAAGAATGTCCTTTCTTCCTCTTCAGGATGTATTCCAGGTGTATCACGTCTTCTGTGAAGCCTCTTTGAATCCCAGGTGAGGGAAAGTGTTCTTAGTAGTATGACCAGAGCACCCTGTGACATTGCTCTTTTAATCTTTCCCATATGTGTTAAATACCAGATTCTGTGTCTGTCTCTCTGACTGTAAGCAGGACGGTGAATGCCGAGTATTTTAACCATGTATCTGTAGTGCCAAGCGCAGTGCCTGGAATGAAGGAGGTGCTAAAGAAATGCTGGTCGAGTGAGCAAAGGAAGGCATTTTATACCATTTGAGAGCTTCCACAAACTGTTAATTAACAAAGGAATGAATTACCACTTAGTTTTATGTTAATAATATCTCAAAACACTTATTTTATATAGAACAGGGTATATTTGGGTCGAATAATTCTTTGTTGTAGGAACTGTCCTGAGCATTATAGGATGTTTAGCAGAATCACTGGCCTCTACACACTAGACACCTGTAGCTCCCCAATTCCTAGTGTGACAACCAAAAAAGGGTCTCAAAACATTGCCAATATCCCCTGGTAGGGAAGGAGGGACAAATAACCCCCAGCTAAGAGGAACTGGTATGGATTGATATTCAACAGAGATCTTAAATTTTTTAACACCTGTGAAGGCAGGATTTCCCATAACATTTCATTTGATCCCTAGGGATATCAATTATTCTTTGCAAGAGGAAATCTGCCATAGTTTATCATATGTTTTTAAAGGTATTTAAATCAACTCTATGTAAAACTTTTAAGAATTTTTCTAATCTAATTACCTTGTAAAAAAGATGAGACCGGGCTTCCCTGGTGGCGCAGTGGTTGAGAGTCCGCCTGCCGATGCAGGGGACATGGGTTCGTGCCCCGGTCCGGGAAGATCCCACATGCCGCGGAGCGGCTGGGCCTGTGAGCCATGGCCGCTGAGCCTGTGCATCCGGAGCCTGTGCTCCACAACGGGAGAGGCCACAACAGTGAGAGGCCCGCGTACCGCAAAAAAAAAAAAAAAAAGATGAGACCATGTCATTTATTGTTCTATAAAAATGTAGTTTAAAAAAAAACCATATATATGTGCTAGTTCTCATTTGGAAAGTTAAGAGGTCTATAATTTAATATGAAAGATGCTGTTCTCTGGCTGTGAGAGAAGGAAGGAGGGAAAAGGGGTAGAAGGGAGAGGAAGAGGGAGAGGGAGAGGGAGAGGGTTGTTTTCATCCAAAATTCAGGGGGCTTTTTATGTTAACTCCCCATTTCCTTTGCTCTCTGCGTGATTCTAACCCACTATTATTGACCAGTGTGGTCAACATTAAACAAAGAACAGTGAACTCTATTACACAGCCTAGTCAGACAAAGGTGAATCCAATATTCTGGTTGACAGAGTTTCCAATATTCATAGTATTCTACTAAACATGCTGAACATGAAAACTATACTAAAATATTTTAAAAATTACTTGAGGCAAGGGAAGCACCTCCTATGGGCTAGGAACTATAGATTTTTTTTTTTAATGTGCCACACAGATAGATATGATCTCTATTCTCTGAAAGTTTATGGTCTAGTAGGTAAATACAGAAGTTAATTAAACAGTCACACTGATGGAGGAATAATTAGAAATTGAATAAATGCTATGAAGGAAAATAATTGAGGAACGTGATCTGAACTTGAGGAAATGACACTTGAGTTAAGATCTAAAGAAGGAATCTAAGGAATTAACTAAAAGAGACAGAAGACGAGCAGCTGCAAGTGGAGGGGATGGCATGAGTAGATGCCCTTGGCTGCAGGGAGCATGTCAGAACTCAATGAAGAGAGGAGCCTGATGGAGCTGGGGAGCTAGGCCGGGGCAGGCAGGCAGGGCCTACTGGGCCATGTTGAGGGCAGATAGATAGAAAGGCCATCAACTGATGTAGGTGTAACAAATCATTCTGGCTGTGGTGTGGAGAATGTATTGGTAGAGCAGGACAGAGAAGATGCTTGGAGACTAGCACTAGCATCTTATCAAATCAAGATCATCACTATTTCTTGAAAGCTCAGGCAAAAGGTTTCCAGTTCTACAGCACGGATGAGCCTTGAAAACATCATGCTAAGTGAAAGAAGCCAGTCACAAAAGGCCACATATTGTATGACTCCTTCTGTATGAAATGTCCAGAATAAGCAAATCCATAGAGACAGAAAGTAGATCAGTGGTTGTCAGGGGCTGGGGTGAGATGAGACTAGGGGTGAACACTAGTGGGTACCAAGTTTCTTTATGGGGAGATAAAAAATGTTTTAGAATTAGATAGTAATAATGATTGTACAACTTTGCTAATATACTGAAAACCAATGAATTGAACACTTCATAAGGGTGAATTTTATGGCATGTGAATTATATCTCAATAAAGCTGTTACCAAAAAAAAAAAAAACCCCTCTTATTATGCCATGGGAGAAAACAAGTTCTAAATCTCTAAGCAAAAACAAGGTAAAGAGCTGACTTTTAAAATTTTTAAGTCATGTTCTTTAAAATGCCCCTTGCATTCTAAAATTCAGTTAGCTGAAATTTAAGAATTATATTGAAATAGAGGCATTTAAACTAAACAAGAACAGCTGATCAATGATTTAGAGACAGTCCTATAATTCCCAAATCATAGTTTTTGTTAGAAAAAAAAAAGATTCTAAGAGCACCAGCCGCTGGGAATTAGACCAATTGGAATTTTACTATTCTGTGAATTCAAATAGTGGATTTTAACTTTCAGCACGATTTTCATTTTCTACCCAGACAGCCACTTAGCAGATATGTGATATCAATCCTGATTTCCAACCTCACCTTTCCATATGAGTTTAATGGGGGAAGTGTGCAAGAATGTGTTTTAAAACAAAAATCTCAACTATCCTATTATTACATTTACAGCTGATTACCATGTGAATTGCTTTTATGCTACGCTAGAATATCACTAACACTGTTCTTTCAAGGAGTACAATATAAAGTACAGGATATATGGAACAGCCTCTAACGATGATACCAGCTAATACTTAGTTTTAAATTCAGATTTACATTAAAATTATTATCTAGAAAAAAGTAACATGTAGGGTCATTTTCTCCATCAGGACTCTTTGGTATAAGTGAAAATCCAACTCAAAACAACAAAGTGAAAATACAATATACTGACTTTCTTAATTGCAAAGTTCAGTGGTGATGCTACCATCAGGCACAGCTGGATTCAGGGCTCTCAGGCTGGTTTTCTGACAGATTGGTTTCATTTTCAGATGCAAGTTTGTCCCTCCTGATGGCAAGGTGGGAGCAGCAGCTCCTCCTGTCTCTCTCCCACATTCTTAGCAAAAGACTCACTGTAGCTGCCTGGTTCTAACTGCACCGTGTGCTCAGTCTTGGACCAACCACCAGGGCCAGCAGGATGGAACATGTTGACTGACTCAGGGCTGGGTCACACACTCACCCTTGCAGGACAGAATCCCATTCCAACCATACAGGCTGATAGTAGGGGAAGAATGAATCCCTAAAAAAAAGCCAGTATTGCTGCTAGAAAAAAGGGCAGTGGAGGCTGGAAGGGAAAATAACAAACGTCCCCTGAAGTTTCCAGTTAAAAGATGGGCCAAGAGATCGGGCAGAGGGGAGGCAAACTGACAGTGAGTTGGGAAGTACGGTGGATCCTTCTGAGATATCTTCCCACTGGATTACCCTTCTCTGAGAATTTCTCCATTTGCCTCATGGATTGAGCCAGATTCCTTCCACCTGCCCCTCTGGAGCCACTCTGCACCCTTCAAACCCTGCTTTCTATCCCAGAAGCCTGAAGTGAATGGACAAGAGTAATCATTCCTGGACCCTCTCTCTACTTTTGGCTGGAGTTGGTGAGTGGGGAACACCCACAGGAGATCTAAGGGAACAAGGAAGGGGTCCTTTCAGTCTAGTTATATCCCTCAACCAACCATCATAGCCCCCTTTTCACCCCAGCTTTATGGAGATATAATTGAGATGTGACCCTGCGTAAGTTTAAGATGGACAACGTGATGATCTGACACGCACATCTGTATTTCAAAATAATTACCACAGTAACGTTAACGTATCCTTCACCTCACGTAATTACCTTTGTTGTTTTGGTACTGGTAATGAGACCATTCAAGATCTACTTTCAAGTATACCAATATGGTATTGTTAATCATTGCCACCATGCTATACATTTGATCCCCTTTTATGATTGCCCTCTGTACTCAAACTTTTCTTCCTAGCTCTGGTAACCATTTCCCAGCTTGTCCTTTTAGGCCTAGACATGGTCAGGACTCCTGGAATGCTACATTATTCTTTCTGGGTTTTCCTAAAGGCTGCCCATAGCTTTGAAAATTGTCCCATAATTGAACCCTCTTTGAATTATCACATTTGAGTGCACCATCTGTTTCCTGCTGGGACCCTGACAGATATGTAATAAACATGGCAGCCATATTCTTTAATGCATGACCTCATTTTATGTATTATTCCGAATCCTCACATTTGTTCAGTGAAATAGGTATTCTTAACCCTATTTGATATATGAGGGAATGGAGGCTCAGAGAGATTAAGTAACTTGACCAAGATCCCACAGCTAGTAAGGGACCTGGCAGACACTGGTCAAATTTCTCATTCTGTATGTCCAAGACACATCATCTCTGGCCTGGACCATGACTTCCACTCTTGCCTTCTTATAGTCTTTCCCCACAGAGTAGCCAAACACCAACTGTTTTATAGATCTGCCAGGGTTGTTATGAGGAGTCAATGAAATAACAAGCAATAACACTTAGTAAAGTGCCTTACAGATTTAACACAGTAGCTCACTGAATATATACACACACACACACACACACACATATATATATATATATATATATATATATATGGCTCACTCATATATATATGAAAGAAAGAGAGGTGGGGGGAGAGAGAGATCCTCTGGTCGCTTTCAGAATTAGATTCCTTGAAGATGGAGGATCTTGAGGACACTTTGGAGGAATTGAATCTAGGGATCCAATCCCTCTGGACTCAGCTCACATCATCTTCTCTTGGAAGACTTTCTGATACCCCGGGATGGGTGAAATTCCCACTCTGTGCTCCAATAGTATTTATCCTACCACAGCACTTATCCCATGTTGTGTAATTATTATTTGCTTTCTTTTATCCCACATTCTACTCCATTATAATTGTCCATCCATTTCTCTGTCTCTTTCTGGAGCATAAATTTCTAGAAGACAAGAGTCATATCTATTATTTCTGTATCACTGGTGTCTGACACACACCTTTAGATAGGTGCTAAATAGGTATCTATTAAATGAGTGACAGTATAGTTTTGAACAAAACCCATGCCAAGAGCTCCCTCAGATGGGCTCTCAGGGACATTATTGAAGGGATTCCCTCAAGAGGAAGAAGACAGCTGTGACTGCTGAGATGACAGCACACTCTAACATTCCATGATTCTGGATAATAGAGCTCCACAGACTACAGGAAATGTGTTTCTTTCAAGGGGTATCAGTTAATAATTTTAAAACCACCTCATTCATTTCTACTAACATTGATCAAATAACAAAAGATACTGTAAATAGTAAGACCCAGGTTTTTCACTGTTGGAGAAAAGGCTATAGTGGAAAAACTGACAGAATTTAAATAAGGTCTTTAATGTAGTTAATAGTATCACACCAGTGTTAATTTCCTGGTTCTGATCATTGCATTATGGTTATATAAGATATTAACATTAGGAGAAGCTGCATGAGGGATAATGAAACTTTTGTACTATTCATAAAACTTTTCTATAAGTCTAAAATAAGTTCAAAATGCAACTGTCTTATGGTACATTCTTTTAAAGCCATACTCTTAGAATCTAACATAGGTGATAAAATTTCACCAAGAAGTACACGGGGGTACAACACATTAATAGCTTGCTGTGTTACTTAGAATGACAGAATTTTACGGTTTAGAAGTAACCTTGGCAGTCCCAGGCCATCGTTGTACTCTTGAGGGAATCCCCTTAGTATTGTCCCCAGCAGCCTAAAGCCTTTGCTGAGACGTCTCCAGGGACAGCAGTGTACCTCTGTCCTAAAAATGAATTGCTGGAAGAAAAGCTTGAATTGTTAGAAATGTCTTCCTCCTTCTGCCCACCAAGCTGAAATTAGCTTCTTGTTGATTCTCTGGACCCCACATGGTGACCCTTCAGATACCTGAAGGGAGTCAGCATCTTCCCACCCGTGGTTTTTCTTCTTTAAGCAAAACACCCTCAATCCCTTTCCAGATGACATAATGATGTTTTAATAGGGGGCGCTGATGCTTTGATGCAGCCATTTCTAAACTTTTTTGTCAGCCACAGAACTCCTCATCAAAGAAATTCTCATGTAGAAGTCAGTATGTAAAATAGATAAAAGTAAAACTCTTTTGCTGCAAGTGGTGGGTGAGGAGACCAAGGACTATCTGATCCCCCTCGCCCCTTCCCTTCCCTGGTGGTCCTTGAAGCACAACCTTGGAATCTTCAAAACTTCCAGAATATGTAACAAACTCTTCCTTAAACCAAAAGTATGAAAGGACATGGGAACCTCAGATCCCAAGGCACGTTTGTGGGGGGAGACGTTTTGAGTACGTGCCTTCTACTGTCCCCAGTTATACCACGTGGACAATCCCTGACTTAGACATCTGTTGGGCTACAAGTGGTAATGATCATGACAACAAGAACTAAGAACTAAACCAATTTATTCAAGGTCCACAGAAGTGTTAGAACTGGATTTTTAACCCAGATCTCTCTGACTCTGAACTATGCCCTTAACCACTGTACTTTCCTGCCTCTCTGGAACAGAAATCTAAAAGGATTATGGGACTCCAGCTGTCTCATCTGGCATCCTCACCTGTACACTACTTGCTTTACAACCTGGAAATCATCTTGGAGTGGATTCACTAGGAAATCCATTGTAAACAGTCTACCTCTGACATCAGGCCTCTACAATATAACCCATGTCCCTTCCTTCATATATACCTAAGTCCTCGTTTAAACAGCATCACCTGGGAATCTGAGATCCTAAGGATTAAGCATTCGTAATGGTAGGTCCATACATAAGGAAGGGTCATCTACAGACACTCTTAGGCTAATGCCCAGCAGAGAAATTGTTTGCAAGGACCCCAAGCACTGCTTGTGGTTCTGACCTATGGCTGTTTTATGCTTTCATGCAGGACAGATGGCTGGTGAGCCTCAGTCAGTGGTCTCTCCTCCCCAGATGAGGGCTGGGATGGTGTTCATTTGTTGTAAGTGCCTGTCTGGCACATGTCATCCCTGTGTGCTTCTTTTTGGTGGAAACTCCCTACCCCCACACCTCAATATCTGGGGTTTGAGTCGGCAGACCTCACTTCCCCAGCTCCACCCCAGGGCAGACACCCGGCTAAGCCTGGATAATTAGCATACTCCCAGGTCCATGTGATTCGAGCTAGACCTGCAAGACTCAGTATCAGGACATTTGTTGGAACCATTGGAGAAGACATGTCTCTTTTGCCTAGGGCTTCTGAGGTAAGAAGTTGTAAATCTAGCAGCCATCTTGTTACCAAGAGACAACCAGCTGGATGTTGAAGCCAAGGAGAAGAAATGAGAGTCAAGAGAGGAAAAGAAACAGATTCCAGAAATCTTCACTTCAGACACCGCATCCAGCTGTGCCTAGGGATGGACTCATTATACTTATGTGAACTAATAAATTCCCTTTGTAGTATAAAACCATTCAAGTTGGAAGTATGGCCTTTGAATTCTCTATAAGCCTCTCCTGCTTGTCCTTTATAAAACTGTAACCTTCACCATACCCTGGCACTCCCTAAGCCCCTTCCCTCACTTATCTTTTTTCCTAAGCACTTATCTAACATACTATATGCTTTACTTATTTGCCTCATTTATTTTGTCTCCCCAACTAAACTCCATAAAGGCAGAGCTTTGGCCTATTTGTTCACAGATGTACCTTGAATGGAATGACCCCAGATCATAGTAGGTGCTCAATAAATATTTGTGGAATGAGTGAATGAGAGAACGTGCAACTCAAATAGTTCTAAATGGTTTATATGGAAATGCTTTTTAAAAAGGGTCTTGCTAGAGAGAGTGAGGATGGAAGCTTTCCCTGTGACCTAACATGAGGCATTTCTCTCCCAATTTCAAATATGTATTCAATAAACATGTACTGAGCACCTACCTATAGTGATCACTTTGTTAAACACAAAGATCAATAAAAATACAGTCCCCGCCCTCCAGGAGCTTTCAGTCTGGTGCTATTATCTTGTATGATAGCAAGTAAACATGAGTGGGAGAAGCGCCACCTTTCAAGCATGAACGTCCATCCAGAGGAAGCCAGGGTGCTCACTTCTCGCTTCCAATTTCCCTCTCTCTCTCTGCCCCACCCCCAACCCTTCTCCCTCTCTCTCTATGTTTATAGGTTGGTCTCCAAACTCACAGCAAAGAGCCACAAATATCCCAGTGTGGAAACTGCTAGACAAGCTAGAAAGACAAAGATACAGCTTAACTAAGGAGAGAGGAGGAGAAATAAAACCTAAACTGAGAAAATAAAAAACCCAATTCAATAAAAACGAAACTCGAGTTTATGTGGCAGTGGCAAAGCTGACAACACCTGGCATGCACTCCCTTTAGGTTGGAGGGAGGTTATTTATACTAATTTGAGAAGATTGTAAGGATCCATACAGCAGTGGGGGAGACAGGAATCTCAGCAAGAACAGTAGATCTGACTGTCGGTCCTCGTGGGGACTGAACTTGGCTCCTTCGGGATCTAAGACAGCTTAGCCATCTGGTTATCTTGTGGTCTCCTCAATGTCCTCTAAAGGTCTGCTGTTGGCATGACTCAGCCAAACTCAGTCTCTGCTTCTCTTGGTTTGCTTGCTCTCTCTCCCCCCCTCCCTGCCCCCCCTTTTCTTTCCTTCCTTTCTTCCCTTCTTCCTCCTACCCTCCTTCCTCCCTCCCACTACTCTCCATTTCTCTTTCTTCTTTCCTTTCTCCCTTCTTTCCTTCCTCCTTCCTCCCACCCTCTCTCCTTTTCTTCCTTCCTTCCTTTTGAGTTGTAATTGACATATTTAAAATTCAGTTTGGTAAGTTTCAACATATATATACACCTGTAAATTTATCACCACAATTAAAAGAGTGAACATATCTGTCAGCCCCAAAATTTCCTAAACTTCTTCTTAATCCTCTTTGCCTCTCCCCACTTCCTCTCCCCATCCCCAGGCAATTGCTGACATGCTGTCACTATAGTTTAGGTTATAGTTTCTAGAGTGTTTTATAAAAGGAATCATGAAGTATGTAATCATCTGTCTCGTTTCTTTTTTTTTTTTTTTTGCGGTACGCGGGCCTCTCACTGCTGTGGCCTCTCCCGTTGAGGAGCACAGGCTCTGGACACGCAGGCTCAGCGGCCATGGCTCACGGGCCCAGCCGCTCCACGGCATGTGGGATCTTCCCGGACGGGGCACGAACCCGCATCCCCCGCATCGGCAGGCGGACTCCCAACCACTGCACCACCAGGGAAGCCCCTGTCTGGTTTCTTTTACTCTGCATACTTATTTTGAGATTCATCCCATGACATTGTGTGTATCAATATTTCATTCCTTTTTCCCTGTGGCCTAACAGTATTCCACTACAGAGATATACCACAGTTTGTTTATCCATTTACCTGCTGATGGCTATTTGGATTGTTTTCAGTTTTCGACTGTTATGAATAAAGCTTCTATGAATATTTGTGTACAATCTCTGTATAGACATATGTTTTCATGTGACTGAGTAAATAACCTGGGCATGGAACAGCTGGGTCTCATAGGAAGTGCATATTTAAAATTTTAAGAAACTGCTGAACTGTTTTCCAAAGTGGCTCTACCATTTTACGTTCCCACCAGCAGTGTATGGGAGTTCCAGTTGTCCCACTCCCACACCAACACTTGGTATGTCAATCTTTTTAACTTTAGCCATTCTAATCAGTGTGATGCTATTTACTTGTGGTTTTAATTTGCATTCTCTAGTGAAAAATAATGTTGAGCATCTTTTCACGTGTTAATTTGCCATCTGTACATTCTCTGGTGAAGTACCTGTTCAATTCTTTTGCCCACTTTTTTATTAGGTTGTTTGTTTTTCTTATTGTGCTTTCAGAATTCTTTATGTACTCTGGATACAAATTCTTTCCCATGTATTTGATTTGTAAATATTCTCTCCTACTCTATGGTTTACGTTCTCATTCTTTTAACTGTGTTTTTAAAATAGGAGAAAATGTTAATTTTGATGAAGTCCAACTTATTTTTTTTATTAATTTTATTATGGTTTATGCTTTTGATATTAAATCTAAAACATACACCTAACTCAAAGTCACAAGGATTTCCTCCTGTTTTCTCATAGAAGTTTTATAGTTTTTCGTTTTACATTTAGGTCTATGGATCATTTTAAGTCAATTTTTCTATATAGCATGAGGTATGGATTAAGGTTTATTTTGTTGCATATGGGTATACAATTGTTTCAGAACAATTGTTGGAAAAACTATACTTCCTCCACTGAACTACCATGTGAAGGGCCTTTGTCAAAAAGTCTATTGATTAGATATGTTTAGGTCAACTTCTAGACTCTGTACTGTTACAGCTTTACAGTAAATCTTAAAATCAGGTAACATTAGTTGTCCAATTCTATCTTTTTCAAAGTTTTTTTTTTTTTTTTGCTCTTAAAAGTCTGTAGGTATATATGTCCATGCCACTCTCTCACTCTGTCACAGCTTACCCTTTCAAACATAAAATAGATAGCTAGTGGGAAGCAGGGAGTAGCACAGGGAGATCAGCTTGGTGGTTTGTGACCACCTAGAGGGGTGGGATAGGGAGGTTGGGAGGGAGAGAGATGCAAGAGGGAAGAGATATGGGAACATATGTATATGTATAACTGATTCACTTTGTTATAAAGTGGAAACTAATACACCATTGTAAAGCAATTATACTCCAATAAAGATGTTAAAAAAAAAAGTCTGTTGGAATTTCAAATGGGATTACATAGACTCTATAGTTTAATTTGGGGAGAATTAGCACTTTAATAATGAGTCTTTCAATCCATGGAATGGATTATCTCTCCACTTTTTATATCATCTTTAGTTTCTCTCAGCAGTGTTTTATAGTTTTCAGTCTACCGTTCTGGATCATCTTTGGTCAAATTTACCCCTTAAAGTATTTCATTTTTCTGATGCTCTTGTAAACAGCATTGTTTTTGTAATTTTAATTTCCAGTTGTTTGTTGCTACTGGAGTTTCTTTTTGTTTCATTTGTTTCATTTCTATTTAGAGCAGTTCTTATAAAGCCAAGTCATTTCTTAAGGCACTGGCCTGAGTTGTTGTCTTAGGTGTGGAATGAGCCCAGTCTAATCAGCTGTAGCTAAGAGTGCAGAGTCATATGGTACAGATCAGGTACAGATCCTTGCCTATCTCAGGGATTAGCCTAGGGTCACTGACCCTCAGCAGGGTTGGCCCTTGATGAACCCATTCCATATACTGTGTGAAATTATCACAAACAAGTCGGTAAAATGATAACTAAACGGCAATTCCTGTGCTTTTAAATTTTGCACAGGAAACTTCTATGGCTGTGGGGGAGGGCCAGCAAAAAAAGAATCTTGCACGAGAAGTCAAGGATTTATTTCTACTGGCATCTCTAAATACAACCATATGGTCCTAGAGTCCAGAGTGTTACAAATTCCACCTACTACCGGAAGATCTAAAATCCCAGGAGACCATATGTCTAATGATGTATCCCAGCCCTTTAATTTACACTTTGGTCTGTCATAAACTCTGCTTTAACTGGTCTGCTAAGCACAGAAGGCAGCACAGTCCAAAGGATGCTCAGGGTAAATAGCAGGTACCTCTGGTGAACTCCTATCATTGAGAGGACTTAGAATTTTGTGACTAAACCACTGCCCACCAAAAAAGGACATCTGGAGCCCAAAGCAATTTTAAAGGAAGGCATTTTTAAGCCCAGTTTTCTCAGTGGATTATGTTTTTCAGCACAACTCCTTAAGCCTTGGTTTGGTTTTTTTAATTCTCATTCATTCATTCATCTTTTCATTCCCTGTAAAACTATTGTGGGTCTCAATGCTAGGGTGGTGGTAGGTGTGGGAGGTGACACCAAGATTCATCATACAGGATCCTACTCATAGGCTGGGGAAGCACACACACCAACACAATATGAATAAAGACATAAAGTGGAATATTTGGCACTATGATTTGTAAAATATAAGGCACTATTCCAATGCCTGTTATTTTATAGCTCAGAAGAGGAGACAGCAATATGGAGAGTTGAGGAAGGCCTCATAGAGGATGGAGGGGGATGTGATCTGGTTTTACAGAGGCAGAGGCATTCCTTCACTAGGTGAGAGGACATGGAAGGAGTCTCTGTTTTGCCTACCCATTTCTCCAAAGAGTTTAGTATCTTATGTTGGAGGGACACTGGAGAAGAAGATGCGGTAGAGGGATGTGATCAATCACATTTTCCAAAGATGGCCACACCCCTCATCAAGAGATGGAATCTAATTCCCTCCTCTTGCATGTGAGCTGGCTTTTGTGACTGTTTCAACCAAAGCCAATGGCAGACATAACACTACTTGGAAGATTCAATATAAAATTTCATTTCTGCCCTTTTCACCAGAACACTCCTGCTAGAGCCCTGAGCTACCACGTGAGCACTCTCATTGTCCTGAGGGTGCCATGTTGTGAGGAGGCCCAGTCTACCTGATCCAGAGACTGCATAGAGAAGCCCTGAGACTACATGAAGAGAGAGAAATGTCTGGTTGGCCTC
This sequence comes from Phocoena phocoena, assembly GCF_963924675.1. Classification (NCBI taxonomy): domain Eukaryota; kingdom Metazoa; phylum Chordata; class Mammalia; order Artiodactyla; family Phocoenidae; genus Phocoena; species Phocoena phocoena. The sequence goes on along the minus strand of NC_089228.1, from coordinate 28,254,801 downwards.
CAGCTGCTCCAATTCCAGCCACCTCTGACTGCAACTGCATGAGACACTCTAAGCCATAATTGCCCAGCTGGGCCCTTCTTAAATTACTGACTCAGAGAAACCATGACAAATGAAGAAATAGCTATTGTTGTTTTAAGTCACTAAGGTGCAGGGTGATTGGTTACACACAGTAATAGATAACCCGAACAAGGAGATAAGAAGTGACTTGGCTGTTTTCTTTTTTCTCCTTTCAAGTCAGATTTGGGTTTGGTGGAACCAGCCAGACAGGGCTGCCTGGGACTTGGAGATGAGTCTGATTCCACAGTGCAAAAGAGGTAGTCAGAATAAATCCAAGAGTAGGAGTAGAATCTAGATAATCAGTCAAGGAGATGGTAGAGGAACAGGCCCTACAAAGCCTAGGGGACAAGACAGAACCACTGTTGAGGCAAGGTTGCTAAACTGAGAACCACAGCAGGGACTCACACACAGGAAGCAAAGGCAGAGAATTCACTACTCAGACCCATGACAAGATTACATGAAAATAATAAGTGAAGCTTGAAGAAGTGTGACTTGACACTGAGTTGTGAAGCTTTGGTTAGTGTTTCTCCCAACTAGTGATATACAGTGATCTCAGAGCCTGGAGTGAGATGGGACCTGTGATCCCACCTGTGTGGATTAGATGGAGACAGGTCAGGGGTGGGGTGCCAGTCAGGTTACTTTGTTCCCAGCCAGTCCTGATTAACTGCCTTTCCCACTCCACCTACCCTCCAGCAAAAGGGGGGAAAAAAAAAAAGAGGCCAGTAAATAAGTCTACGAAGAAAAAGAAAGTCATCTGAGAAAGGGCAAGAGATTATGGATAGTATTCTGGAATAGTATGCATCCACCAAAAAATCAAATTAGGTACCTGTCTTAATTTGGCAACATGCATCAAAACATGCCTGAAAACATTTTTAACAGACAGAACAGCAAGCAAACACGTAAGTAACTGAAGAATGATCAGTTTGACCAAATGCTTACAATAGCTACATCCACACCTAAAAGGGGAACATCCAGCAATCTAATTGTCCAACAGATTAACTAAATTGCAAAATACTATGGAGCCTGGTTTTTCTGTTTTTGTTTTGTTTTGTTTGTTTTTTAAGATTTTTTTTGATGTGGACCATTTTAAAGTCTTTACTGAATTTCTTACAATATTGCTTCTGTTTTATGTTTTGATTTTTGGCAGCAAGGCATGTGAGATCTTAGCTCCCCATCCAGGGATCGAACCCTCACCCCCTGCATTGGAAGGCAAAGTCTCAACCACTAGACCGCCAGGTAAGTCCCCTGGGAGGCTGTTTTTTTAAATTATGTTATATAACGTGAAAAAGATATTACCAAGATATTGTTTAGTTTTAAAAATTTCCTTAACGGCACATTCTGGGCCTCTGTTCCTCTAAACATGCTTGTAACAATTCCTTATACCAGCAGGCCATCAAGAAATGTTGTTTTACTAAATGAATTCAGTGAGGACCTACTATGTGCCAGGCATGGCTTTTATGTTCCTTCCACATGTAAATTTCTTTCACGTCCACATAATCCTAGGAGGTAGATACTATTACCATCCTGTTTTGAATGGGTGAAAACAGGGGCAGAGGGTTAAGAAATTTGCCCAATAAGTGGTAGCACTGGGGCAGGTAGGGACAGACAGTCTGGGTCCACGACACAATATTGTCTTTTGAGCTACACGACTCCTAAAACAAATGATCTAGAAAAAATACCAAAAAAACTAAAATTTAGTTTTGTTCTTACCAAGACTTTACTCCCAAATCATCAAGAAAAAATAACATTTATTAGGTCTCATGATTATTGGTAACAAATCTTTCAGAACTAAGGGCAGAGCGAATGGTAGCAAAGATTCCAGAATTAACAAGGAGAAGGGGGAGGGATCCTAGTATATTCATTATTTACATTTTTTCATTTTCTTCACTGGCCAGGGGAAATAGAGAAAGCAGAAGAGGGGGGCAAAAAAAAAAAAAAAGAAAGCAAGATTGTTATTAGGTAATTTGGAATCATTACACAGGAAAGAAAGATAATCAGTAAAAATATTTTAAGTACATTATCCTGGAGTCTTCTACTTCCAGATCCATTTTATCTCCCTACTTATCTGTATGCATTTGTTTCAGCACCGATTACACAGGCATGGTCTGTTCAGGAAATTTAAAAAATCTTACCACCAAGAATTAAGACAAAATAAGAACAGAGAAATAGCTGATCAACCCCTCCTCAAGAGACTGTCTCATGCTGTTTCTCAGTTGTTTCTAGCCTCAGGTTAAGACCCCCGACTCAGAAACAGGATTAGTGCTACATGCACATTTGCCACTTGAAATGGGTATGGTGCCAGCAAGTCATTATTTACCTCCCACAACTCCCCATTTCTCTGTCAGCCTTGGGAATTCGTACTGATTTGAAGGGTGGGTGGTGGAAGAGTGGGAGGTGTTAACCAAAATTTCCCCTCCCTCAACTTCTGCATCACACTCGTACATGTACAGTATGACACCGTGCCGCTCTCCACACCGTCCAAGGGAGAGCATATGGAGTCTTGCGATGTGTTTTAATTCATTTCTCCCTTCATTCTCACACTCGGAAGGAAACAGGTAAGGTTAGATAAAATTGCTACTTAATAGGGGGTTACTGCGTGTGTAATTACTCCCAGACTTTTTAGAGTGATAGTACGCTGGTTAGGAGCCAACCTTGCTCCTAAACTGCCCAAAGACTGCAGTTCCATTCATTTGTTTTTATTTGAGTAACCCACCAAAGATTAAGGAGCATCTTTTACTAAAAGCCTTTTTTCCTCCCACCTCATTTCAAACAGGTCAGCAAATTCAGAAGTTCAAGGTTTCAGTCCTTGAGTTGCGAGTGAACAGGTTCTAAAATTAGTGCTGGAGTGACTTCAGAACCTTCTTTCCAGCAGCAGAATTTACTAGCAAGTAGATGTGATCTTTGACAGAGTTGTAGGCAGAATCACGGCACTGTATAATTTTTTCAGCGCTTAAGCGATCTTAAGGATCATGATTGCGTTCACATGCCCTATTTCACAAAGTAGGTCAGCCAGCTGGGAGTGGAAGTTAGTTGTGCTGAGTGCTAACTTACTGCCCTTCCCATTTTCTCCCAGGACAGAGGCATGGCAGAACCGGAACAATGTCGTGGTGGCCCAAGGGATGGGCACAGTCTGACTTGGCAGGTAGGCTTCTGCTTAAGTTGACACAGTTCTCACTTGGTATTAGCGTTTCTCTTGATGAAAACTGCCAATTTTCCATCGTCTCAGAATTGGTATTAGCCCCACCCCCACCCTCCCCCACACACATACCTTGTAGCTTTCAAGGCTTTCCTTCAAGGCTCTGTCCTGAGGCTGCCAGGCGGGGACTGTCCAGGCCTCCCCATTTTCCCATGGATGCTCTTGGAGGTGATGGATGGCTGCCCTAGAATTCCTGAGCTGTTTCCCTCTCTGACGTGGTTAAATTACTGAACCCACTTAACGGTACACACCGTAGGAGCGCCGCCTGGAAAGTGGGTGCACTCAGACTTGTTCCATTGCTCTAGGTGAATTACCTTTGCTTGTTTTTACTATAATTTATTCCTCAGGTATTGGGGACGGGATTGGTTGTGGGTCAGCTCTCAAGCAGCCACCTTCATTGTGGCACCATTCACAAGGGAAATAACAACATGTCGCTGATAAGGCACAACAATACCATCCCCTTTCTTCTGTCCGTTTTTGTGAACTATCCGAATACATTTTTAATCCTTCTGTGTTACTGGAAGCTACCACCCCTGGGAAAGCTCACCAGGGGCAGGGTCCTGTTCACTTCATCTTTCGAGCGCCAAGGACAGTGGAATAGGTAGGTAGTCAACAACTGTTTGTAAAATTAGTAGTAGCGAACTGTTAGGAGGATATGAATAATTATTTTTTAATCATTACAAAGTGAACTATGAAGTTTGAGAGGAGGGAGAGGAGGAGGTGGTCTAGTGATTTGGTTACACATTTCACTGTTTACTAATATGTATCATTAAACACTGTGTCCATAGAAAGAAAAAAGTGATAAATCGTGATCAGTTGGAAAACACCGATTCTAAGCACCGAAGAGTGAGAGTGCTCACAAAGTGATCATGAGTTAGCATTATATCTGTTCCCCTCAAAGCTCTTCTGACTATAAGCAGCAGAAACCTACACAGAGTAGCTCGAGTGAAAATGGGAGGTGGAGGTTCATTGTAATGCTACAGCAATCTCACAGAACCCAAGAGGAAGCAAAGTTTACTTGAACTGTATGCAGACCAGAACACGGAGAACAGAGCAACCAAGATATCTCTACAGGGCTTTTCTCATTTCTGTATCTCAGAGTCAGCTCTTTCCCTCTCCTCTCGCTTGGCCTCCTCTGCCTAGTCATCTTAGGCACAGTCCAGCAGCAGTACCCTCAGACTCCAGATGATTTGCCTACTGTAGTGCCCATCTTCTAAGACAACCTCTCTGAGAGGGTATCTGAGCAGCCCAAATCATCTGACTTTTGGTGATGCCTTAGAAGTCATAGATAGGTGGCCAGCCAATGGAGTGGCCACCTTTGGTTCAGATGTTCATCTCTAGTCCAACCTGAAGTGGCTGAGGGCGAAGAAGGAGGGGGATATATTACCTAGAAAGCTTTACAAGTAGATCAGACAATGAAACATACCTAGTAGTTTTGTACTTCTAGAAGTCTATGAATTCCTCAGTTTTAGAGGTGTTTTTTATTCTTTTTGTACACTTGGCTGGTACATAGTAAATCTTCAGCAATTATCTGATGGATGATTGAATGATGTATGGATGAGACTGAATGCCCATTCAACTCTATGAGATACCATGTCACACACAAGAATATCTATAATCAAAAGAGACACACAATAACAAGGGTTGACAAGGATGTCGACAAACTGGATCCCTCATACATTGCTGGTGAGAAGATAAAATGATGCAGCCTCTATGGAAAACAGTTTAGAACTTTCTTAAAATATTAAATATAATTTACCATATGACACAGCATAGTCATTCCTAGGTATCTGACCAAGAGAACTGAAATCATATGTCCACATAATGGCTTGCACATAAATGTTCATAATAGCCAAGAAGTGGAAACAACCAGTGAGTGGATAAACAAAACGGGGCATATTCATACAATGGAGTACTATAAAATGAACTACATATTGTTAAATGTTACAATGTGGGTGAACCCAAAAAATATTATGGTGAGTAAAAAAAGCCAAATACAGAAAACCACGTATTGTATGAGTCTATTTATGTGAAGTGTTCAGAAAAGGCAAATCTGTAGAAACAAAGTAGATTAATGGTTGCCTGAAGGTGGGGATGGAAACAAGGAGTGACTGCAAATGGGAGTTTCTTTGGAGAGTGAAAAAAATACTCAAAAATTAGATTGTTGTTATCACACAACTGTAAATTTGCTAAAAATCATTGAATCATACACTTAAAATCAGTGAATATTATGGTTTGCAGATTATACCTCAATAAAGCTTTTTTTTTTTTTTTAATCTGTGAGACAAAAAATGGCCATATAGGTTCTCTTGCAGAACCAAAGCCCTTTGGCTGATCCTTAATATTATTTTTCTCTGTTTTCTGAACGGACTTGCACCCAATCCACTGTTGGTTTCACATCCTCCTTACAATATAGCTTGTGCAGAAACAATCCTAGCGGAATCAGAGTGGACAAACCATTCATTTGGGGCTATAAAGCGTACCGGAATCGTGCTGCGATAACATCACCAGGTAAAGCTAAGATGGTAGCTTCTTCTGTGGTCACTTGACTGTGGTAGCTTCTTCATCTTCATGGCCCAGATGACCAGTAAAACTGTTCCCTGCAATATAGACAATTTACTCATCTGGGGAGGTATTATGCACACACTGTTATTATATGGGCCGTTTTCTTGCTCCAGAAAATAGAACCAGCTGGTCATTCCAAGTATCCATAGAAACTATAGTGTAATTGCCCAATACAGAATGCCGCATCACTGTGTGGAGAACGTCTGTTCCATTCTTCACCAATATATATTGTGATGTTTCTGTAATCTCTTTAACATAAGTAATCTTTCCACGTAGAAGGGGTTAAGGCTGGAGATGACATAAAGAGATAGGAATAGTCAAAATATTTCTCAGCCATCGGTATCCTCCTCTGTCCTGAGTGGTAAAGGGAGGATGATGTTGAGTAAATAATGATTTTAAAAGTAATATCATAGCTAGATATTTTATAGATACTTTTATAATTCAATTTTTAAATTACTCTTATACATTCAATGGACCACGACTCTAACCTTGCCATTCACATGGTACTTGAATACATGATTTGAAAGTAAGGAAGCAGTCTACCCCTTCTACCCTTTACCAAAGAGACTTGTGCTCTAAAAATAATTTTTTTTAAGTTTTTGCCCAATTTCATGGATGAACCATAAATTATGCTGGGTATGATTTAAAGAAAATTGCCTCTTTTTCTGGTGGGGGGAGCATGCCATGCGGCTTGCGAAATCTTAGTTCCCTGACCAGGGATTGAACCTGGACCACGGCAGTGAAAGCACCAAGTCCTAACCACTGAACCACCAGAGAATTCCCTAAAACTGACTTCTTTGAAAAAATACACTGTGAATTCCCTAAACAAGGCAATTTGTTGGTTGAAAACAAATTTAATGCATATATAAGTATGCATTGAATATGTATGTAAATGTTTGTATGTTCTTTACACAACTGCTCCAGATGGTATGATATGGGTACCTCTAAGATTTTTTTCTCTGATGATCACATTGAGTCAGTAAATGTTTGATTAATCCCTGTGTTGAACCCTTAGCCCCATAAAGGGCAGTCACAGATAGAAAGGATGGTGATGGGAACTGCTAGTTAAGGAGATTTTTAAAAAAATATTTATTTATTTATGTGGTTGCACCAGGTCTTAGTTGCAGCAGGCAGGCTCCTTAGTTACGGGTCGCCAGCTCCCTAGTTGCAGCATGCATGTGGCATCTAGTTCCCTGACCATGGATCGAACCCAGGCCCCCTGCATTGGGAGCTCGGAGTCTTATCCACTGTGACACCAGGGAAGTCCCTAAGGAGATTTTTTTTTAAGCATTAGAGCAGAGCCTTGAGTCAAGTAGAACAGAAAAGAATTAGCACCAAAAGAGAGTGAAAATCCAAAAGTACAGGTTTTAATCTCTAAAAATGCACAGGAAAAAAAAATCCAAAACAACAGTAAAGAATAAATAAGAGTTAAGGATTCTTAAATGCAAAGACAAATATAAAGTGTTTCCTAATTAACCAGAGCACCTTGTAGATATTGAGTATAACTTAGGAAAATAATGAACTTGTGTGTCATAAATCAAGCAGAACGTATTCCTTAGGCGTGATGGATGGAAAACAAGGGATTGAAATTATTAAAAGTTCATTGCAAAAACTAAAGGATTTCAATGGTAAACTGATTATACTTCCTGTTTATCACATGATCTTCTTAAATGGAATAGATCTCGAAACACATTTTTCAAAATCAGAGTACTGATCTTCCTGCATTAATAGAAAATAAAAAAAGAAAAATTATCAATCAGGCCAAAAACATTACATGACTCAATGTCTTAGGGACATAATGGGATTAGAAATAAGTCTGAAATTGAGGTGTCTGTCTTCAAGGGTTTATATGCAAGGTATTTATCTTTATCTTGGTGTATTTAAAAGATACAAGAGTTTAAAATGGAAGAGTTGGAAATAAGGAAAACTGAAACAGCTTTTAAATAGTATGGGAATGGAGGAATAAGTATTCAAGAGTGTGTATATACTGTAAAATGGCACTAATTTGGATTAATGAGTATAAATAAGCCTGGTCTAAATTAGTAAAACACGAACAGGTAAATATTTGAAAAGAAAATAAATGTTCTTTTTCTAGTACATGCCCTTGAAATGAAAAAATGGCTAACAGAGTACTGGGCCTGATGTTAGGGCTAGTTTAATTGGTAAATGAGACTTGTTTGTAAATGTGCGTTAATTGCTTCTTTTCACCTGTATTAGTCAACAGGTATTTACTGAGCTCCTTACTCCATGCCCACAAAATGCCAGGCAGAACACCAAAGACACACAAGAGGACTTCATAAATCTGGCTTTCTTAGGGGGTCAATGAATTTACTGAGCAGCCCACCCAATTAGAGGGTCAAATATTTATAAAATGGTCACAGACCCTCCAATATTATAAAAGAAGCTATTTCATAAACAGTCATAATCTTGGGCATTTGTTGATGGCCTGTACTATCATTCAGTGGCGCTTTCAGGAACTGTCAAGGAGCAAATATTTTCAGTCACTCTCGTTGTCTTCTTCAACTGCTGTTGAATGCCTTTGGGAACAACTCTGCTCCCTTCTAATTTACTGCTTATCCTCTCCATTGTAATGGAAAACTGCATAGTTTCCCATTTTATTTTCGTTTTAATCATTTTCGTTACTTTAATCAAATCATGACTGTTATTTCATTTAATTTATTTTTATTTTCATCGTTTTCAAAGTAATAACTATAATAATAACGACAGACGTTCCTATATGCCAGCCTCTGTGTTAACCTGCTCTGGTGGACATCTGACTTTTGTCTACTGGCATCCATTTCCTTTTCTTTGGAAAATAGCATCTAGATTTCACTTTGCTTATGGTCCATTTGATTTAGGTGAGTGGACTTGTGATACAGGTTGGACTTCTCAAAATATTCCATCTCCCTGATTATGGTCATTGGTCAGGGATGAGCCAGATTGATCCAAGAGAACTGGTATCTGTTTTGATGGAAATTTTGGGAGGGAGATGGTCTCTTTCTCCTATGATGACTAGCTATAAAGCTAATAATGAAAACTCGGAGAGGTCTCTTGAAAATGAAGAAAGCAAAAGCTAGATATGGAAAAAGAGGCTGAGTCCTGACAACCTTAAGTCCCTTGGATTCAGCTATACCTGAAATCCACTCCTAGAGTTTTCAGTTATATGAGCCGTTATAACCTCTTTTGTGCTTATGGCATTTTGGGTTCTGTTTCTGACCCTTGCAACTAGAAATATGTGCTTAATAGACATTCTTTATTTCATTTTCTCTCTCATTGTCAGGGGAAGATAGTGTACTTCTCTACATTTTAGGTATCAGAAATCTGAGGATCACAGAGATTAAGAACTTTGCCTAGTGACCCAGCCATTAAGTGATAGAGTCAGTACTCAAATCCATGTCCACCTAACAGCAGTGTCCATGCTCTTAACCCCTGCAGTCATCTGCCTTCATGCTTCATTTCTCTGTCTCTCCAGCATTTAACACAGGTTCTGACACATGCTCAGTGTTTCGTCAATGTTTTATGAGCTAGTTGGCACTAGAGGAGAGAGGAACAGGCTTTCCTAACTAATGGACAAAGGCATATAATAAAATAGCAGGGAAGAAGATAAACTGGAGAGTGGGAGATTTAAAGGGGTGGGGGAGTAATAAGACAAATTTCACTAGAGCAAAGGGTTTTGGAGAATTTCTGGAAACTGGCCCAGTTAAATCCTTAAAAAAAAGTTGCTTCTCAAAGTGGGTTAAACATTTGCCCAAGCTATCTTATTTATTTGATTCATTTACTTTATAACCCCATATTTCATAGATAGTACAAAGGTAAACTTCAGAATGGTTAAATTTGCCCAAATTCCTAACAAGTAAAGGCAAATCAACGTATTCTTCTCCATATTTAAGACAAGCTTTTTCCACTTTGTTACTATATCATGATATAGCTTTTTTTTTAAACTCACACTAGTTAATGATCCCGAAAGGACCTACTTTTTACTCATGTTCCAAGGGCTGTGATGCTTATCTGAGGACAGATCTCTCACAGAGTTGAAAGGGAACTCTGCCCTCAGATATGCTCTATGGAATTGTGTCGCAAGATAAGAAACAACCTCTTAAATGGACATGTAGACACGTCTATCCTAATTAAATGATGCCCCATGTAGTCTCTGGCTTAATCATACCACAAAGTGCACCCCAAATATCACTTGCCCCAACATCGGTACAGACATATAAGGACCAGCACCACAGTGCGAGGGAAAACGTGCAGTATGAAAATGGCTGCTAAATTATATCCGTGTTGTGGATCTCTGCCAAGGATGGCTGACAAGCCTCACCTGTCTGGTTCACTCATCCTTTGCAGATCTGAGTCCATTAGGCAGATGATGGGGGAGTGAGGCTAAAGCAAACTGAAGATATTAAGGCTCCATACATCCATAAAAATGGATGATTGCACAGATATTCCGTCCCAAGTGATAGCCTGGAAGGCAAAGAACTCATTGAGAAACTCCATAAATTGTCCTTATTATTTAGCATATGTAAAATATGTGAACTCCTACCAGTACTTTCAACTCCCTGAACGCTTGCTGTAGTCCAAGCACTTTGCTAAGCATCCTGCATTCCTTATTGCATCCTCATAACCACCCATGGGGTTGTTGCTGTTCTTATGTGGATTCCAGAGCTAGGGAGGGTGAGGCTCAGTGAACCTGCCCAAGGTCACACAATTCATAAGTGATGAGGCTGGGGTTCAATTTTATGGCTGGCTGGCTGTCTCTGGAATGAGGATACTTATTCGCCATATTATGCAGCCGCTGTGAGAGATTACACAGAACATTAAAGATGTCCTCTGGAATGCAATTTGTTCAATTGCATTCCTTTTAATTTTTTTATTGTGGTAAAATATACACAACACAAAACTTACCATTATTACCCTCTTTAAGTGCACAGTTCAGTGGCATTAAGCCCATTCACATCGTTGTGCAACCATCACTACTGTCCACCTCCAGAACTTTTTCATCCTCCCAAACTGAAGCTCACTACCCATTTAGGAATAGCGCCTCACTCCTCCTCCCTCTAGGTCCTGATATCCACAATTATATTTTCTGTCTCTATGAATTTGATTATCCTTTGTACCTCATACACGGAAACATCCAATATTTGTCCTTTTGTGTCTGGCTTATTTATTTAACATAACGTCTTCAAGGTTCATTCATTTTGTAGCACTTATCAGAATTTCATTCCTTTTACGGAATGAAATTCCTTTCGTTCCTTTTAAGGCTGAATAATATTTGATTATATGTATATATTAATACTGCCTTTTAGGGGGTTTCTTGGTTTTTAAAATTTTATTTATTTATTTATTTTTGGCTGCGTTGGGTCTTCATTGCTGGGCGCGGGCTTTCTCTAGTTGCGGTGAGCGGGGGCTACTCTTTCGTTGTGGTGCGCAGGCTTCTCACGCGGTGGCTTCTCTTGTTGTGGAGCACGGGTTCTAGGTGCACAGGCTTCAGTATTTGTGGCACGGGAGCTCAGTAGTTGGCTCACGGGCTCTAGAGCGCAGGCTCAGTAGTTGTGGCACACGGGCTTAGTTGCTCTGCAGCATGTGGGATCTTCCTGGACTGGGGCTTGAACCCGTGTTGCCTGCATTGGCAGGCAGATTCTTAACCACTGTGCCACCAGGGAAGCCCCTGCCTTTTGTTTATCTATTCATCCATCAATGGACATTTAGGTTGTTTCTACCTTTTGGCTATTTTGAATAATGCAGCTATAAACATCCGTGTGCAAATATTTGTCTGAATACCTGCTTTCAGTTCTTTTGGTTATATACACAAAAGTTAAATTGCTGGATCATATGGTAATTCTATGTTTAATTTTTTGAGGAACCACCATAATGTTTGCTTCCATTTTCTCCACATCCTCATCAACACTTGTTATTTTCTGTTTGTTTGGGTTGTTTTTTTTTTTTTTGGTTGTTTTCTTTTTTCTTTTCTTCTTTTTAGATAATAAGCATCCTAATGAGTGTGAACTGGTATCTCATTGTGGTTTTGATTTGCATTATGCTAATCGTTAGTGATGTTGAGCCCCTTTTCATGTGCTAATTCACCATCTATATATCTTCTTTGGAGAAATGTCTATTCGAGTCTTTTGTCCATTTTTGAATTGGATTGTTTGTTTTGTTCTTGTTGTTATTGAGTTATAGGAGCTCTTTATATATTCTGGATATTAATCTTTTATCAAATATATAATTTGTAAATATTTTCTCCCCTTCTGTGATGTCGACAAAAATTCAATTAACAATCAAGTTAAGAAGAAAAACAGAGAATTTTATTCAAGCCAAACTGATGATTATAACCCAGGAGACAGACTCCCATAAGCTCTGAGAACTGTTCCACTGGTCAGGAGTTAGAGATGCAGGTTTTTTGTTTGTTTGTTTGTTTGCGGTACGCGGGCCTCTCACTGTTGTGGCCTCTCCTGTTGCGGAGCACAGGCTCTGGCCGCGCAGGCTCAGCGGCCATGGCTCACGGGCCCAGCCGCTCTGCAGCATGTGGGATCCTCCCGGACCGGGGCACGAACCCGCGTCCCCTGCATCGGCAGGCAGACTCTCAACCACTGCGCCACCAGGGAAGCCCCTAAGTATGGTTTTTACGTTTTTATATGGTTGTGGAAAAATCAAGGGAATAATATTTCATGACACATGTAAATTGTATGAAACTCATATAATGAGTCTCCATAAATAAAGTTTTATTGGGAAACAGCCACACTCACTCATTTACATCTTGTCTGTGGCTTCTTTCGTGCTTCAGGAGCACAGCTGAGTGGCTGTGACCAAGACCGTCACACACATTTTGTGCAAAGCAGAAAATATTTACTCTCTGGCTATTTACAGAAAAAGTGCACTGATTCCTGCTCTAGGGTAAGGCCAGGTCCAGCCCTCAACTGTTATGTGAGCCCCCCAAATTTAAGCTAATGGGAGTTAGATCTCTATCACTTACAACAAAGTGTTTCCCAAAAAATATCCTCTTGATTTTAAAGATGAGAAGCATGAAGGTTAGAGGGACTAGGTGACTGACTTGCTCATATAGTTGGTGACAGAATTGAACCTGTATCCTCTCAGCCCACTGCTATATAGGCTGGCTCCATGGGTGTACAACATGCATAGTTGCCCAGGGCCCTCCCTCTCCTCACTTAGACAGCTCTGCACTTGGATTAATGTTCTGTTATCATAATCTTGAGGTTCTTAATACATTTCAAATGAGGCGTCTAGCATTTCATTTTGTACTGGGCCCCACAGATCATGTCATGATGCCACCCACCCAGCTTTCCCAGCCCTACAAACCTTACTGTTTTCTAATCCCATTCTACGTCCACATTAAAATTTTCAGTCACCTCTGCACATTAGTATTTGAGAAAGTGATAGTGTAACAGCCTCCATGTTTTATTGCTGACATAATTTATATATAGTTGAAAACACACATTTTCCTACCTTTATAACAAAACTACATTTCTCCAGGGTTCAAGTAAAATAGCTATACTTTTATTTTTCATGTGATTTAATCATTCTGATCACTGTCACTGCTGTGTATTTATTTTTATATTTCACTTGTACTATGGGAGTGGTATGACCCAAGGAATGGATTCAGCAATTCTGCAAGTTCATAAATTATAAACGGGATTTCAAAAATGGTGCCTGTTATTGAAGCATCTGCCTGTGATGATAATTAAAAGGAAAACATTTATAAAGTGCTTAGATATTTCCTAACAGAGCAATGTATGCATCAGAAACTTTATAGCACAGGGCAAACCTCAAGGTTTAGTTGCCTAGTCAAACCTAAATCTCTGTCCAAAACAATTGGGCCCACAAAAAAAAAAAAAAATGATCCTAAGAAATGCAAGAGAAAGAAAAAGTTAAATTACAAGGTACAATACTGTTCTCCATTTTTTTGAACGTTAACCTGTTCAGGCTATGTGGGGTTTTTATGTTTCTCTCTCTCTCTCTCTCTTTCTTTCTTTTAGTGTCATCATGTTTTCATTGTCATTTGTTTCTAGGTATTTTTTGATTTCCTCTTTGATTTCTTCAGTGATCTCTTAGTTATTTAGTAGTGTATTGTTTAGCCTCCATGTGTTTGTATTTTTTACAGATTTTTTCCTGTAATTGATATCCAGTCTCATAGCGTTGTTATCAGGAAAGATACTTGATACGATTTCAATTTTCTTAAATTTACCACAGCTTGATTTGTGACCCAAGATATGATCTATCCTGGAGAATGTTCCATGAGCACTTGAAAAGAAAGTGTATTCTGTTGTTTTTGGATGGAATGGCCTATAAATATCAATTAAGTCCATCTTTTTTATTGTGTCATTTAAAGCTCGTGTTTCCTTATTTATTTTCATTTTGGTTGGTCTGTCCATTGGTGAAAGTGGGGTGCTAAAGTCCCCTACTATGATTGTGTTACTGTCGACTCCCCCTTTTATGGCTATTAGCATTTGCCTTCTGTATTGAGGTGCTCCTATGTTTGGTGCATAAATATTTACCACTGTTATATCTTCTTGGATTGATGCCTTGATCATTATGTAGTGTCCTTCTTTGTCTCTTGTAATAGTCTTTATTTTAAAGTCTATTTTGTCTGATATGAGAATTGCTACTCCAGCTTTCTTTTGATTTCCATTTGCATGGAATATCTTTTTCCATCCCACCACTTTAAGTCTGTATGTGTCCCTAGGTCTGAAATGGGTCTCTTGTAGACAGCATATATATGGATCTTGTTTTTGTATCCATTCAGCCAGTCTATGTCTTTTGGTTGGAGCATTTAATCCATTATATTTAAGGTAATTATCAATAGGTATGTTCCTGTTACCATTTTCTTAATTGTTTTGGCTTTGTTATTGTAGGTCTTTTCCTCCTCTGTGTTTTCTGCCTAGAGAAGTTCCTTTAGCATTTGTTGTAAAGCTGGTTTTGTGGTGCTGAATTCTCTTAGCTTTTGCCTGTCTGTAAAGGTTTTAATTTCTCTGTCGAATCTGAATGAGATCCTTGCTGGGCAAAGTAATCTTGGTTGTAGGTTTTTCCCTTTCATCACTTTAAATATGTCCTGCCACTCCTTTCTGGCTTGCAGAGTTTCTGCTGAAAGATAAGCTGGTACCCTTAAGGGGATTCCCTTGTATTTTATTCGTTGTTTTTCCCTTGCTGCTTTTAATATTTTTTCTTTGTATTTAATTTTTGATAGTTTGATTAATAGTTTCTTGGCATGTTTCTCCTTGGATTTTTCCTGTATGGGACTCTCTGAGCTTCCTGGACTTGATTTACTATTTCCTTTCCCATATTAGGGAAGTTTTCATCTATAATCTCTTCAAATATTTTCTCAGTCCCTTTCTTTTTCTCTTCTTCTTCTGGGACCCCTATAATTCGGATGTTGGTGCATTTAATGTTTTGCCAGAGGTCTCTGAGACTGTTCTCAATTCTTTTCATTCTTTTTTCTTTATTCTGTTCTGCAGTAGTTATTTCCACTATTTTATCTTCCAGGTCACTTATCCGTTCTTCTGCCTCAGTTATTCTGCTATTGATTCCTTCTAGAGAATTTTTAATCTCATTTATTGTGTTGTTCATCATTGTTTGCTCCTTAGTTCTTCTAAATGTCTTCTGTTAAATGTTTCTTGTATTGTCTCCATTCTATTTCCAAGATTTTGGATCATCTTTTCTATCATTACTCTGAATTCTTTTTCAGGTAGACTGCCTATTTCCTCTCCATTTGTTTGGTCTGGTGGGTTTTTACCTTGCTCCTTCATCTGCTGTGTGTTTCTTTGTCTTCTCATTTTGCTTAACTTACTGTGTTTGGGGCCTCCTTTTCTCAGGCTGTAGGTTCATAGTTCCTGTTGTTTTTGGTGTCTGCCCCCAGTGGCTAAGGTTGGTTCAGTGGGTTGTGTAGGCTTCCTGGTGGAGGCGACTGGTGCCTGTGTTCTGGTGGATGAGGCTGGATCTTGTCTTTCTCGTGGGCAGGACTGTGTACAGTAGTGTGTATGGGGGTGTCTGTGAACTTAGTATGATTTTTAGGGAGCCTCTCTGCTAATGGGTGGGGTGGTGTTCCTATCTTGCTAATTGGTTGGCATAGGGTGTCCAGCACTGTAGCTTTCTGGTCGTTGAGAGGAGCTGGGTCTTAGCGTTGAGATGGAGATGTCTGGGAGACCTTTTGCCATTTGATATTACGTGGAGCCAGGAGGTCTCTGGTGGACCAATGTCCTGAACTCAGCTCTCCCACCTCAGAGGCACAGGCCTGACACCCAGCCAGAGCATCAAGACCCTGTCAGCCACACGGTGTAGAGCACACAGAACTTGACTCAACACACTAAATACCGGAAAAGAATATATAAGGCTGGTAAGAATCTGGGGAAAGCAGCACCCTCAACAGCTGGTTTCCCACCCATTGTTTTACTACCCAAAATAGACATGGCTAACATTAATTTTTGTCATTGCTAATGTCTAGAATATGTCTTTTCTAATCAACTTTATATGTACACATAAAACTTTAGAAAATGAAATCTCACTGTATACACTGTTAGGAATTTGCTTGTGAGCATTTCCCCATGTCTTCATTATTCTTCTTCAATGCCATTTTAATAACTACATTGTATATCATTGTGATGGTTAATTTTATGTGTCGCTTGTCTGGGCTAAGGGGATGCTCGGAGAGCTGGCAAAACATTATTTCTGGGTCTGTCTGTGAGAGTGCTTCTGAAAGAGATTAGCATTTGAATCAATAGACTGAGTAAAGAAGATCTGGGTTCACCAGTGTGGGCAGGCACCATCCAATATGTTGAGGGCCCTAATATTAGAACAAAAAGGTGGAGGAAGGGCAATTTCTCTCTCTCTCTCTCTCTTAAGCTGAGTCATGCATCTTCTCTTGCCCTCAGACATCAGAGTTCCTGGATCTAGGGCCTTTGGCCTTGGATTGGGACTTACACCATCAGCTCCCCTGGTTCTCAGAGTTTCTGCTTCAGACTGAATTATACTACCAGCTTTCCTGATTATGCAGCTTGAGATAACATATCATGGGACTTCTCAGCCTCCATAATCTTGTGAGCCAAATCTGATAATAAACTTCCTCTTATATGTCTATATATATACTCTCAGCTCTGTTTCTTTAGAGAATCCTGACTAATTCAATCACTTATTTAACAAATTCCATATTGTTGGACATTTGGGTTGTTTCCAATTTTCAGCCATCTGGTTTTTTGTTTGTTTGTTTGTTTGTTTTTGTGGTACGCCGGCCTCTCACTGTTGTGGCCTCTCCCATTGCGGAGCAACAGGCTCCGGATGCGCAGGCTCAGTGGCCATGGCTCACGGGCACAGCCGCTCCGCGGCATGTGGGATCTTCCCAGACCGGGGCACGAACCCGTGTCCCCTGCATCGGCAGGCGGACTCTCAACCACTGCGCCACCAGGGAAGCCCCAATTTTCAGCCATTTGAAACAGTACTGCAGTGAACATCCTTATAGCTGTATCGATAACTACATCTGTGTCTCTTTTTTTCATTTCATACTAAAGGCTAAAAGGAACGATCCTTAATCTCTATAATCAAACAACTTTTATTTCTGTAGCACGATTGACAAGGGAGCTTGGATGGAAGTGTATATATAATATTAAACAGTTGCATAACACGGTGCCTACATATATAGTATTTGCTCAACAAATGATGGCTATTAAGAGCTCCAAGAAAGCATAACCTTCCTGACATCAAATTCAAAGGGCAGTTTTCCTCAGCTGCCATATAAACTTTGACAAAGCCTTTTTAAAGCGATTTAAATGTTTGTGTTATACCATTCCTCAGAAAATGGGTTCCATTAATTTAGTATTTATATGAAAAAAAAGATTTCCTTTTGTCCCACCTATATTTCAGGGTCCCCCTCTTCCTAATATTTTAGAATTAGATGAATCTATTTTTAACTCAAAGTACACATAAAACTTAAAAACTTATAGGAGCATATTGTATGCAAAACAGAGTTCACTATTTTTTTTTAAAATAGATTGTGATACTTTTAGAAAATATCGCAATCACATCAATAGAAATTAATAAATGAGACTGAGGATTTTCACTTTTTATATTAAATATTTCTAAAATATTTTATTATAACTGGCAATTTTAATTTTTAATTGGATTAAATACTACTAGTAAGTGGGCAAAATTTCTTCCATACTTGGTTCAATATCCTACAAGAGACTTGTGTCTTTTAGACTTTCAAGTAACCAGGTTTTCAACATGGCAAATCCTCGTTTAGATGTCAGCAGAGAATTTCTATACATCGCAGGTTTTTGATGAGTGTCTAAAATAATCATCACGTTAGGCATATTAAGGATTAGTTTGCTAAGGATTACAGCTTAGGGCCTGGTATATAGGTAACGATTAAAATTTTATTAATAAATAAATGAATGAGTCAGTGTCAACAGGTATTGCCTTTGACCATAGCAAAATTATGGTCAAAATTAACATCCAGGAAAACTCTTATTCCTTCTCTTTATGTATAATCACCATTGATTCATAACTTCTCCTGGTTCCCTCATCTGTAAAATGGGAATAGCAATAGTGCTCTGTATAATTGTTGTGAGGATTTAGTAATGTAGCACATGTAAAGCACCTTGCATCAAGCTTGGTATTTAATAAGCCCTCAACAAATATAAGCTGTATTATGTTAACAGAAGCACTGTCATCACCATCACCATCATCATCATTCTGGAATGCAAATGCCATCTATCCTGCTCTCTTTTTAAACAGGCATGAGCCTTATTTTCTCTTTGAGAAGAAGGTTATTCTACTATAGTGGAGTTTCCAATACCTTCCCCACCTCAGGGTATGATGTGGAAGAGAGTCAGAATGTGAGAGTTGGAGGAGAAAGGGAGCCCATTAACTTGGGAAAAGCAACAACTTCCAGAAACCTTGGTCTAGTGTATGAGAAAAAAGGACTTAGTAATTATAACTGTTATGAAACTTTGTGTTTTATAAAGCTACAGGCTAGAAGTGTACAATAAAACAATTCTGAAATATCAAAAGACCACTTTGGGTGGCCTGCCAATGGATTATAGACATGACTTTTATATCGAGAGAGACTATCTGACATTGAATCAGAGGAATTATGTGGTTTGAGCAACAGGATATCAGTAGCTAGTTTGGGCTTAAATTAAAAAAAAATCAAAAGTGGCAAATCAGTGTAGCAGAACCTAAGAGATTTGTTATGTACAGTGTAAAGGAAGAGAGAGTTCTATAAACATCCAACTCTGGAAGAAAATGCTGGAGATTTTCCATTAAACCATTTCTTTTAGCACACAAACTTTTCAAGGACTTAATTGATTTTTAGGGAGACATTTAACATTGCAATCTGTAGGGGAGTGTTCCTCAAGCTAATTTAAGAGCAAATTTATCATAAAAACTCATTTTTCTAATTATTGAGGAGAGAGTAAATAGGATTGCAGGTTGGAGAGAGACATGGCAGATCTCAGGGGAAAAAAATCTCTCCAATTTACTAACACAAAAGGAGAAAGGAAGTGCAGAATTGTCCTTTATTGAAAACCACACTTGCAAAAGTTAATGAGAGCATGGCATTGCTATGTCTGTGAACCACTGATGGTTGATAAGCAGCTAGTCCTAAATGTTACCAGTTCAAGATGGAAACAAAAGCATGCACAAGTTTTAGCCCATAATTGGGCTGCTTCCAGAAGTTGGAAGCTTGCTGCTCCCTCTCCTCAAGGCAGACTACTGATCCGCGCATGCCATTCAAGTTCTAAATTCATATTTGCAGCAACCAAGGATTTCTCATCCACTGGAATGCAACATATACCAAATGTACAGGGTGGCAAAATGGAGTTATGTCTTGGGATGCTTAGGAGCCAAGTGTTCTGTTAAGGCAGGTAAATTGTGAAATAGAAGAGGTTAAAGTACTAAAACTGAATACAAACAATCCATCATTTCTCCCTGGAAATTTTCAAAATGATTTTGGCCATGAGTTACTCCATTCTAACAAAGAGGAGACTTCCGGGCATTGTAAATGATGTTGCTATACCTGCAGAAAGCCATCTTCAAGAAAGATTTTTATAATATTAACACATTTGAAATGTTTATGATTGGAGTCTGGTTCACCTAGGGGGTTAAAAATAGAAGACTTTTTACATTATATCTACAATGCCCTACAACCAAACCTGTTTGACTAGAGATTTGTCCATTGGCTTCCTGGTCTTTCTAGAAAGAATGTCTGAACGACTCCTTGGTTGCAGCTAATAATCTCAGCTTCAGCCAGTATATATATATACACATATATACAGCCTGGACTCTTCTATCAGTGTTGGGGAAAATAAGAATTCTCTTTCTAAACTCTATCTTGCTGTCACCAGCCTTACCTCCTTGGATCAATCCTCCACAGTGCCATCAGAGATACCTTCCTAAAACATAAATCTGATACTGTCAGGACTCTGTTTTAAACGTCTTTAGTGGCAAACCACTTTCCTACTGGATTAAGTCCAAAATCCTTATTATAACCGTTTAGAAGACCTATATGCTGGGCACTTTGTAAACATGTCATTTAATAGCATAACAATTACAATATTTTATAAATTATTAAACAAAGATTTTAAAAATTTCTCTTAAATGATGTGCCCTGTGACTTTTCATCTGTTGAGTAAATGGCTTCAGTTTTTCATGAATAGAGCAGATACATAGTAGAGCAGTGGTTTTCAACCAGGAATAATTTGTCCCCCTGGAAGAAATGTGGTAATGTTCAAGACATTTTTGATTGTCACAACTGGGAAGAGATGACTGGTACCTAGTGAGTGGAGACCAGGGATGCTGCTCGACTTGCTACAATGCAGAGGACAGCCTCCCACAGCAAAAAACTGCCCAGTTCAAAATGCAAATAGTGCCGAGGTTGAGAAATCTTGTGTTAAAACAATAAAATAGGGCTTCCCTGGTGGCGCAGTCATTGAGAGTCCGCCTGCCGATGCAGGGGACACGGGTTCATGCCCCAGTCCGGGAGGATCCTACATGCCGCGGAGCGGCTGTGCCCGTGAGCCATGGCCGCTGAGCCTGCACGTCCGGAGCCTGTGCTCCGCAACAGGAGAGGCCACGACAGTGAGAGGCCCACGTACCACACAGAAAAAAAGAAAAAGGAAAAGAAAAACAATGAAATATATTGCTCAGCTATGACCATAAAATTTGGGTTTGGAGTCTCATGCTACAACAGTAGACCTCAGAGGCTGATGGGTGGGTCCCTCTGGGAATTTTCCTTTGCTTCATGCAGGGTTACAGTGAACACTGAGGAAGGAATTGGGACCATATTGCACCAATATATATGGCACAGCTGGTGGGCCAGAATCTCCAAGTAAGTCAGTCAGGAAAAGAGGTCAGAGGAGTTAGGAAAAAAATTAGAATGGCAAAGGAGCATCTCACATGTGGTAGACTCCTCACTCAGCACAGGTAGTAGCATTCATTGCTCTAGGTTCTTATGAAGAATTTGAGGGACCTGAGAAGCTGTCCCTCTGAGAGCCTACAGTGACAAATTCTGCTCTAGCTAAAGGTCTGTTTCTACCTTCTTTGCCATTTAAGATTCTTACATCCTCCAACTTCATCTGTTGGTGTTTCCATTAATCATCATCTCTTTAGGACATGACGCACTGGTGAAACAATGGTTTTGGAAGCTAGACTGAGTTGAGAAAGAAAAAGCAATTCTAAAATCTCCTTTTAGCATATCAAAAGTAAAGCTTTCAGATCTGAATGTACATTTTCACCACAAGCCAGAGGAACTTGGATATCACGATATGACATAAGGAAATTTCCCAGCTGCCCAGAGGCTATTTTCATGGTAAGGGAATCTGGGAGTAACGTGGTGAAAGTGGAAAGGAGGCCAGTGGTTAGGCACAAGGGTAATTTCCCTTCAGGGTCAAGAGCTTGGATGGAGTGTGAAAGGCAGTAAAAATTCCAGATAGCATTGTGCAGGAGCTGAAAGTTTCAGGGATTTGGGATCTACTTTCCTCTTGTTATTCTGGAAGGAGATCATTTTCAGTGTTCTTCTGACAAATATGCAATGGTGGAGGAAAAGGGAGCATGGCAAGTTTTTGGCAGAGCTGGCATGGGAGGAATCCAGATGTTTCCACAGGTACCTGGTAAGGAATAGAAAAAGATAACTATTCGAGGTTGAGAGTCAGCAGTTCAATGAGAGTTGACTTTATAGAAGAGGGTAGGAGTGGACAACAAGAGCTTGGACTCAGATGCAGGATGTAGCTGAGATTCAGGGGATCTGCAGCAAGAAGGCCTACATCACCATGGGAAGGGAGGAAAACACACCAAAGAAAAAGAACCAAGGAAATAAGACCAAAGTTTTACCATCTCTCAACTTCAATGACAATTACCAAGTGGGACCAAGGATATCTTCACGAACCAACGAAGTCCTGGAAGGACCAGCCTTGTGGATTTGCAATCCAGGAGCCAGTCTGTGACAATACATGTAATACGTATACACAGGCACCAGCTTAGGAAGAAGAGGAAGAAAGGCAACCCTTTGAGAGAACCAGAAATGAAGATCTATCCAAATGTCTAAGCAAGGTTAAGGGAATGGGCACTCAAGAGTTTTAGATAAGTTATGGGAAATAAAGAAGATTTGTTGTGGCACATGAAATTATAGTAGTTAATATGTTGATACTCATTTCAGTAGGAAACTCCTACTTACAGGGTATAACTATGAGGAAACCGAAGCACAGAAAATAACCTAACTTGCCCAAGTTCACAGAAACAGTATGTGGAGGAGCTCTGGCTCCAAAGCCCAGGATCTTCCCACTGTGCCTGCCATCATTGTGGCATTTCAGCAGACTTTTGGCAGTCTGGCCTCGTTTACGACTACAATCTTCATATTCCCTTTGTTTCAGACACAGGATTATTTCCCAAACATGCCATGCATTTTCCTCCTTCATGCTTTTGAACAAGTTTTCCCTGCTGTTTCAATGTATTTCCAAGACACCCTTTTTACTTCCCCCAGTTGACCTTTTCTTCCACCCAGCTTGACACCTTTTGACTAGTCCTGAGCCCTCTTTGTTGGTAGCAAAAGGTGGGAAGTATTGAGAAACAAACTGGCAAAACTTAGTTACCCAAGCCAATTCCTGGAGAGACTGCTGTCTCACCCAGTTCGGTTTCCTCTGGGCAGAGGCTGCCATGCCAGCAGACAAGACAGCGTGGGTTTACCACCACCTACTTGATTTTCACGAGCTACTACCATATCGGCAGAGTCACACCAGATCTGCAATACCTGTTAAGTTCTCAAGCTCAAAGGCGTGGATCAACCATCCTTTTTAAAGCCCCACCGTTCCCTTGACATTTCATCCTTCTTCCTCTGGAGCACATGCCTCCCCAGTTTCTCCCCAGCTCTCCTCCACAATGAAACTAGCCAGCCCACGCTCAGTTCCTGTTTATCTATTTGCACATGGCTTTCCTCCTTATAGTGTCATTTATAGGAGAGGAAAACGCCTCCAGCCAGGACAATCAGGAGTATCTCAGTTAAATCCTCTGCTTCACTTGGTTTATCTCCAGCTGGCTCATCTCACTCTCGTGGTCACAAGAATCTAAACACCCTGCAACCTCTTCTCTTACTGACCTTCACTGAGGTCTTCTTTCAACTACTCTGATCAATTCATGTTCTCCTAAAGCCAGTTAGGTTAGTACAGCACTTTCCAATAGAACTTGCTATGGTGGTGGAAAATTTCGTATCTGCGCTGTCCAGTATGGTACCCGATAGCCACATGTGGCCACTGAGCCTTTGAAATATGGCTACTGTTAGCAATAAACTGATTTTTTTACATTTTAATTAAGTGTAAATGTAAATAGCCATCTGGAACTGGTGACTACCAGACTGGACAAACAAAGGATTGGAACATTCTATTTTGGCCAATGTAACATACAAAATATCTCCTAGCATATATTCAAAGCATTCATGATATATTTACATACCCACTAACCAAATATATCTTACATACTTTACACTTAACCTAAATTTTTTCATTCCTCCAATACAGTAGATTTTCCTTTTCTTCGATAATAGCTATCAGCTATTATAACCAAGCCAAAAATTACCCCCTCAGCAAAGCTTCCCTGTCACCTCTATGGAAGCAGTCACCACTCCTTTTCCAAGACTCACACATCATTCTATGCATATACCTATCACAGAACCCATCACAGTGTATTAGTTCATTTTTTACATTTTCATCCCCATCGCTCCTGTTAGAATGTGTTCTCTCTGAAAGAGGGAAGAGACTCTTTTATTCCTCTTGGATTCACTAATACCTACGTAAGAGTGGACATAGTAAACATAAAACTGTCAGACAAGTAAACGAGTGAAAAATAACTAAAGGAAAGATTGGTAGAAAGGTTACAACAATTTTTTTTTAATGAACATGGGAAGAATAAAGTCTGGCTGGGGCAGAGATAATTGAAGTATAATCTGTTTTATGTCTTTTTTCTTCCACATTTCTTTTTTATGGGAGTCACTGTGATCTATTTGAGAGATAATGTAGAATTGTAATTGCTAATAAGGGCTCTGTAGAGACCAGCATTAAACAGAATTTGAGTTGTCAGTTAGCAAATGTTGGTAATAGATGGGAGACAACATGCCTGGTAGAACAGTTCTCACCACAGTTGTCATCTGCTATGCATACCAACCTAAGACATTCCTCTGCAGACTTTTGAGTCACAATTAATATACTGCAGTGTTGCCATCACTCCAGCCCCCTCCAATCCCTTTTCCAGTACCACTTCAGCAGTCTTTTAAATGCAGGTGCTTTGGGGTCGTGTCCATGATTAAAATCCATTGCTGACCAAACTCCTTAACATGACTTGAAAGACCCTGTGTGATCTGACACCCAACCCAGCTCTGCAGCCACACTAGCGTTTCCTCAGCCTGTCCTCACCAAGTTCTTTCTGGCCTCAGAGCGTGTGCACTTTCAGTTCATGCTCCTAGAACTCTCTTCACTCTCTTTTTTGCCTAGTTAATGCCAACTCATCCATGAGCTCTCGGCTCACATATCACACTTCCTGATGTCTGGACAAGGCCTTTTATAAGTAACATTTACCTCTCCATAATAACAACACTAATCACTGATTGTTTTACATATATTTGTGGGTATTTGATACAAGTCAGTCTCCACCCCCAAATGCTGAGTTCCATGGAGACCTGAGTGTGTTTACTTTTGTTGACCATGTGACTCTCTGGCTCCTACCACTGTCCTCAGCACAAAATGGACACGCAATAAATGTCTGTTTGATGAATGAATGATTGATTGGTACAAAAATAGCTCCCTTAAGAGCATAAGCCCAACAATAAATATTATTAAAGATCACGATTCAAGTACCTAAAGATCACGAAGGTTAGATCCCTGTTAAAGAATAAACATATCATCCTTATAGTAAAAACAGTAATGACTCTTAAACAAAGGATAAGGTGCCAAGGGGCTTCGCTGGTGGTCCAGTGGTAAAGAATCCACCTTCCAGTGCAGGGGAGGTGGGTTCGATCCCTGGTTGGTGAGCTAAGATCCCACATGCCATGGGGCAACTAAGCTCACGTGCCTCAACTAGAGAGCCCTCGTGCTGCAAACTGCAGAGCCCATGCACTCTGGAGCCCATGCGCCACAACTAGAGAGAGAGAAGCCCGTGCGCCACATGAAAGACTGCACATGCTGCAATGAAGATCCCACGTGCCGTAACTAAGACCCGATGGAGCCAAAAATAAATACAATACAATAAAGGATAAGGTGCCAAGATCACTTAACAGATTCTCTTAGTCTAGAAAGTGACTCATCTAGAGGTCACTAAATCAGCACAGCACAGCACCATCTGCAGTGACCAGCCAGATGTTTCCAGGGTTAATTAGAAGCATCGATGTTAGAATACCCAGAAATTATTGTGGAATTTACTTCACGAGTCAAGGATATGGACCTTTTAGCTTAAACATTTCCTGATCATTAAAACAAAACAAGTGAAATGGCAAATCTCACTTTTCACATTTTGCTTCTGGTTTTGGATATACTATGTACTTTACAAAAATATAATAAAACACATTGATTGGACTTCCCTCGTGGCGCAGTGGTTAAGAATCCACCTGCCAATGCAGGGGACACGGGTTCGAGCCCTGGTCCAGGAAGATCCCACATGCTGCAGAGCAACTAAGCCCGTGCGCTACAAGTACTGAGCCTGTGCTCTAGAGCCTCGGAGCCACAAGTACAGAGCCCAGGTACCACAACTACTGAAGCCCACGTGCCTAGAGCCCGTGCTCCACAACAAGAGAAGCCACCGCAATGAGAAGACAAGCACCGCAACAAAGAGTAGCCCCCACTCGCCACCACTAGAGAAAGCCCACGCAGCAAAGAAGACCCAATGCAGCCAAAAATAAATAAACAAACAAACAAATAAATAAAAATTTTTTAAAATTAAAAAAAAACACATTGATTACATACTGATAGTCACTCATTCATCAACTATTTAGTGACTCACTAATATTACCCAGCCATGGTGGACACACAAAGACACTATATCTGGACTCATGGTGCCTGCACTCCAGTAGATGATAATAGCTAACATTTATTGAGTCAATACTCTCATTCCAAGCACGTGCTAAGAGCTTTACATGCATTACCTCATTTTAATGTTCCCCCAATCATATCAGCTAGAATAATGGGCATTATTACTGCCCAGCATCCACAATTCTTAACAGTCACTGTTTCCCTTGAGAAATTATTCTTCCCAGAGACACTAGCTAGTTGGGACTGTTAGACAAATGTGCCACCTTCCCCAGCCAAGTGTCAAGATGTAACCCAGGCTTCTAAACCAAGCAAGTGCTCCTTCCCTGGAATCTGAATATTGGGCAGAGAGAGAATGAGACTGAAATGGGCTGCATTCAGACCAGACTCCTCTGGGCGAGAGACCATTTGGGCTTCCTTCTTCCTAATGTCCTATGCGTGCTGCTTTCAAATCCATGAGTTCTAATATCCTCCTAATAAACTATTTTTGCTTAAGTTAGAGCCAGTTTCTGTTGCTTACAACTCAAGAATATTAACTGTCATTGAAAAGATGACAAAATGGGTTGAGAAATGTATCCAAGGTCATATAGCTAGAAATTGGTAGAGTTAGGACAGAATTAGGACTAGAACTCATGCAGTATGATTCTAGAACTCTTCTCCCTGTTGAAAAAGAAGATGCTATTTCCCTGGGTGCCATGGCTCATAGGGTAAATTCCATCAGGTTCTTTGCTGTCCTATCTTGATCAAGGCTTTATGAATATACCACCATCAGCCCATAATGGGGTCCCTGCCTCACACCCTTTGTTTAAGTGTTTGAAGGGTCTTCTAGAGCAGAAACATGGAGGTTTCCTCTAAGCAATGGATTGGTGGACATTTATGAATAGAACCAGCCAGAGTCTCCAGGGCACCTACTGTTATCACTTCAAGCTGGACACAGTGGCAGATGGGCTGGCCACTGGCCGTCGGTGGTTTCCTCTGCATAGCACCCAAAATGACCTTGGAACAGAGTCAGCTTCCAGTCTGAGTGGAGCCTCCCTCTCCTTTTCCCTCTTCCCTAGCCAGAGGCTTATCAAGTTCTAGGGAGTGGAGAAACTCACCCTGAAAACATACATCTAAAATCTTTGAGCCAGGGGCTTCCCTGGTGGCACAGTGGTTAAGAATCCACCTGCCAATGCAGGGGACACAGGTTCGAGCCCTGGTCCGGAAAGATCCCACATGCCACGGAACAGCTAAGCCCGTGTGCCACAAGTACTGAGCCTGCGCCCTAGAACCTGCGAGCCACAACTACTGAAGCCTGTGCACTTAGAGCCCGTTCTCCACAACAAGAGAAGCCACCGGAATGCGTAGCCCCTGCTCACCACAACTGGAGAAAGCCCGCGCGCAGCAACGAAGCCCCAACGCAGCCAAAAATAAAATAAATAAAATAAACTAATTAAAAATCTTTGAGCCAGAAGCTACTTTCTCTGAGTATTAAAGTGTTTGTTGCAGCTTCCAAAGTGAGTGATTCAAGCCTGTGGGAAGAAAAAGGCCCTTGGAGAACAAGTGAGAAGGCACAGGGGGAGGAACACCACCAAGTTGGGGTTATAATTCTGCCCCATGACCTTGCCCGCAAAGAGCACAGTGATAAAGGATCTTGTAAACTCACGAGAGGATGAAATGTATATAAATACATTGTCAGAGTCCCAGTGAAGAGTCCAAGAGCATTTCTTTGGCTGTGTTGGTTTGGATTTCTCACACATACAATAACAAGTTTCTGCCTTCCCTGGCACATATGCTTGTGCAATGTGTTGCTGTGTCTCTGACAGTTGGTGACATTTCCTTTGCAGTCAGTCAGCAAAATTCGTACAGAGGCTGTGTGTCCAATGAAGAAATCAACATCCTGAGTCCCCATATCTGCTATTAGTCATCATTTGTGCCTTCATCCAAAAAACATTCATTGAACACCTACTGTGTGCTCAGCCTAGGGGACACAAAGATGAATCTGAAGCAGTTCCTGCTCCCTCAAGGAGATGACGCGTCTACTTAAATAACTATATTACGCAGTGCTATTGTTAATTAGAAAAATTGCAATTAACATTTATTTGGGGAATTAATTATACCAAGAACTATTCTAAAATATTTTGCATGCAATATTTCCTTTAACCCTCACAGTAGCCTTGTTATTATTATACCACTTTATAGATGAGAAGCATGGAGAATTGTATAATTTCCCCAAGATTACACTAGAACAATAAGAATGGTGCAGAGTACTTCTGGATTCCAGGGGAGAGATGTTAGTTGCACAGAAGAGTAGCAGGAAGATTTTGTAGTGGAAACAGTGTGTGAGCTGGTCCCAAAACTCTATAATCTATTAAGCTGGTGTTAAGGAAATCTGATCATATTTCTATTGTGATTCTCACCCTCACGCATCATTGTTAACCTACATTCTTCATCTGAGAATTTCTTTTAAATCTGCAGGTACTGATAACAGACTTAACATGAAGACTTTAGGCTTATATCGATCTCTTTTCAAAGCTTGGAAAAGTTCATTCTATTGGTCTGCTGTGTTTGAAAACTGAGAATTCAGTAAACCAATTAAAAAATTAACACAGAGTTAGAAGATCAACTGAAGAAACTGATACCTTGATGGATTAATCTATTGGCCAAAAGACCATTCAACAATGAGAATTTTTCCACTGGGTGAGACCCTAGAAATAAACTGATCTATCACTTTCAATTGAAAAATGAAAGAATGAAGACACATAGAAGTAAAAAAGACTGTCCAAGGGCACACACAGACTTTGTATAAGAGCCAGGGCTGGCCCCCTTGCCTTCTGATTTCTAATCCAATGTTCTTTTTTATTAAAAGCAATAACTTTATTGAGGTATAATTGAAATACACTAAATCATATATTTTAAACTGTACAATTTCATCCATTTTGACACGTGTATTCACCTCTGAAACCAACACCACAGCAAAGATAAGTATTCATTGCCCTCAAAATTTTCCTTATGCCTCTTTATACTTCCCAATACCTCCATTCCTGGGCAAGCACTGATCTGCTCTCTATCACTACAAGTTTGCATTTTTGACAACTTTATATAAATGGAATCATACATACTCTTTTCGACTGGCTTCTTTTACTCACATAGTTACTTTGAAATCCATCCACATTGTGTATGTCCATAGTTCACTCCTTTTCATTGTTGGATATTATTACATTATATAAATATAACACAATTGTTTAGCCATTCATCTGTTAGTGGACATTTGGCTTGTTTCCGGTTTTGAGCTATTATAAATAAATCCGTGGTACTACCTAGGAGTATACTGGCTAAATCATATGGTAGTTGTACGTTTACCTTTTTAAGAAAGTGCCAAACTGCTCTCCAGGGTTGTACCATTTTACCTGCCCCCCAACACGGTGTGTGAGTTCTAGTTGCTCCACGTCCTCTCCGACATGTAGTACCAGCGTTCTCTTCAGTATTATATTTGTTAGCTAGTAACAAGTCCCATCACAGCTGACTAGTAAATTCTTAAATGCTGCACAGGTCGAGGAAAGCTTTCAAGTGAGTGAGTTCTGACACCATTTTCTCACCCCCTCATCCTTTTCTTTTCTCCCCTAGTCAGTTTTGGTGGGATATAGTCTTTGCTCAAATTGAGTAAAAAGAGTAGATTTTTTAGAGGAGAGGTCAATGTGGAAACCAGAAAGCTCTGGCTTTCTTAAAGGTGCTCCGCGTTGGTGAACAGGAAGAAACAGAAAGCTCCCTCACTCAGCACACAGGAAGAGCATGCCATTATCACCAGACTGGAGCTGGGAGAAGCTCACGGACCTGATGCCAGGACCCTGAAGGGTCCAATGAAGGGAAAGAAGAAGCAGGGAGACCAATGAGAAGGCTCTCTATCTCCCATTCTGGTGGGATCTTTACAGACCACAAGATGACCTTCCCTTTTCTTCACTAAACTCTTTGAGAGTGGATATCTTCTCTTGGTCATCCCTGTAGGAAATCCATAAACACCTGGTATTAGTTATTGACTCATAACAGCTACTATTAAATTAGCAGAGATCTCATGTCAGGAGCTGTGCTAAGAATTTCACATTCGCTGTCTCATTTTCATTCTCAGAGCAACCATGTGAGGTTGGTATTCCAAGTCTCATTTAACACATGAGGAAAGTGAAACAGAGATGTTAAGTAACTTGTCCATGATCACCAAACCAGTAACTGAATAGAATTTGAATCCAGTTCCGACTGATTTCAGAACCCAAGCTCCTAACCACTGAACCACCTTTTCAATGACCGAATAGGGATGTTGTGAATATAAGTGAATAGTAAATGAGTATGACCTCCCCTTCCAAGCCTAACCCTCAGTGAGTTTATTCTGCAATGTCATGGATTGATTGCAGGCATCGCATGCCAAATATTCAAGGAATTTCTGCAATCCTTAAATGTTTGCCAAGAATAGGTCCTTCATGCTCTCTAACAAATTCTGGAGGGAAGGGGAAATCCATATTTAGAACTTTGGTTACTAGCTGCATCAGTCTTTCCTTTTCTGCCTACTCATTTAAGCTCATGTTTCAGAAATTGCTACAGTTTTTTCAGATGTGTGTACCCCTCTCCACAATGTTCAGTGGTTCTGCGTTTTTGATGTATGTAAGTCTCACCTGGGGAGCTTATTAAAAACAAAAATGCCAGGACTTCACATTCCGAGATTCTCCTTCAGTAAGGTGGGCTTTGAACCCAGCGTGGGTATTTTCAACAAGCCTCCTAGTAGGGAGGCAGTTGTTACTTTGTAGCTGCCCACTGTCCATTTCCTGGCCTAAAATCGGCCCAGTTTTGTTCCAGAGAATTGCTTCTCCTCTGCTGGGCTTGGTCCTGATGGGAGGGCAAATCCAGACACTCATTTCCATAGAACCAAACCCCTTT
The DNA here is from genome assembly GCF_963924675.1 of Phocoena phocoena. Taxonomy (NCBI): domain Eukaryota; kingdom Metazoa; phylum Chordata; class Mammalia; order Artiodactyla; family Phocoenidae; genus Phocoena; species Phocoena phocoena. Next base: position 28,223,571 of record NC_089228.1, on the reverse strand, counting down.
TCTCATCAGTTGGTTTTGCCAAGGAATTTTCAGGTAAACTAAGGTTAGCCAATCATGTGGCCTCTCCCAAGACTTTGAATTTTGAGTGAAGAATAAAATGGAAATGATGCAGCTCCACAATTATGTCCTATTCCATTCATAAGGCAATTGTGTGCTTGTTGCTTCTTGGCCCAAGAGTTTCCTTGGTACCTATTTTGTCCGCCGTCCTACTTACCCAAATATCTTTTCAACAGATACCTTTCTGCTCAAGTTAGCTGGTCATTTTCTGATGCTTGCAACCAAAGCGACATTCCATGATAACTCCGGCAAGAGATCCAAAGGCCAGCCATTGAGAAACACAGCCCTTAATTTTCAATACTTCCCTACTTGACCATTTTGGGAAAGGACATGTTACCAGTAATAGCTATCTCTAGCCATCATTCCCACATGAGTAAACTTGTCACATCTTTTCGAAAATGAAAGGAGACCCAGTGTTCACAATATTTTAATCTTTTCCTTTTGTAGCCTCTGTATAGGATCTTCTCTGTGCCCCCCAGTAAGAGCTCCAAAATGCTGTTCTTAGGCTGGCAAACTCACAGTTACTCTCACTAGCTTTCCTCTGTGTGTGCACCTCAGGAGCCTCTATTATCCTAAAAGTAGAGGAACAGTTGTTAGAATCAAGTAGATGTCTGACAAGCCACTAATTAGCTACCTGGTAGTGTGTTGATGTAGGCCATGACCTCAAGGGACTGATTGCAATGTGAAGATCCGTAGGAAAGCATGGAAAACCAAAAGAGTAACATTATTAGCAACTCCTGATGAAATGATGACATTCCAATGATAACAATAGATGCTAATTGTTCCCTCAAAGGAAGTTTCTATAGTAATAACCACTTGGTCACAGATTTCTGGCTGAAGAGTTAGTCGTTGCAGAACAAATTGTAGCAGAAAAGAATAAGGACCATGACCCTTTTTTCCCAGGTAAGGCAATCTTATGTACTTTGGTGTTATGTACTGTTGTTAACAAACTAGTTCTGGATGCTTCAGTTGTCTTGATCTTCAGAAGAATGAACTTCTGGTGGGTTGTGGTCCTCTGAGGTTTTTGACTGGCCAACATCATTATTATCCCCCTTCTGTGAGGATAACATCCCACTATGCCTCTGGGAGACCTCCATTTCCCCATCATAGTCTGTGTATGTTCAGTGAGGGTAATACCACCTCCTTAGCTCCAGGGATGGGAACAGGACCTAGGCCTGGCTAGTCAGGGCATTCAATCTCCCTGGCCAGAGAGATGGATACAAGATAGACAATATGGCACGAGACAGACCAATGACCTTCAGACCTAGGCTTCTGCTAGAACCATTGGGAAGATGGTGCTCTCAGCTGAGTTTGTTAAGCTAGTTAGACCCAGGTCATTTTTGCCACCATTAAGGGACAGCCAGTTTCAGAATCAAATCAACTTGGAGGAAAGGAAAGCCAGGAGACTGAGGAAGACAGATTCCTGATATCAGTGTGCGAACCATTGAATGCAGCTATGACTGAGGTAGCACTATCCACTGAGCTTTTCAATTACACTGGCCACTGAAGTCCTTTCTGGTTTTCCTTAAGTGATTTTTGAATTGGGTTTTGTTACTTGCAACCACAAAAACCCTGAGTAATACACATGGGAAGCAATAGACTGAGCCCCATAAAGATTATTCGATGAAGTTGTTTATCCATCTTGAACTTTCTGAACTACTCTTTCTAGTCTAGGAGGAAAAATGATACAGGCATAAGGGAAGGACAGGAAGCTCTTATTATTGAATCCTCCTGCTACAAACACTTTCCCACACATTTCCTAAGCTATGTTGCAAATTTCCTTGGTTCCTTCTGCACAGTGTTTTCAAATTCAGAACATATGCTGAAACATTCCAAATGAACTTGACTTCTGCTGTTTCTCTCTCTTCAGGAAAGCATTTCATTTTGTGTGAATGGCTGGCCTCTCCATCACCTAATGCCTTTCTTCCAGTTGTGATTTCTTTAAGAAGCAAGAACGCCTTCCTACGAGGCCAAAGTCATTAGCCCCAGCATGGCCATCCAGTACTTTAGGCGAGTTCTCCATCAGAATGAATCACAGAGAGAAGACTCAAAGAAGGCAGGTCAGGGTCACCTCCTCAAACTCCTCCCAGCGTGCACACTCCTCTTCTGGATGCGTTCACACCCCAGTGAGGGACACGAGTTCATTGACATTTAATGGCCTTTCTGATGTGATCAGGTGAACCTAGTGAGTACACCCACAGGCCCCACGAGTGTGAAGTTAGGAAGTCAATTTGCAGCTTATCACCATCCTTGACTCTTCACAAGTAATTTATTGCCAGACCCTGTGATCTCTGTCCTCAAGAAGCTTCAAAGTAAAGCTCAGAATGCTTAAAAGAAAGCACAGGGGTTTTCCACACCCCTAGACCATAGTTTGGTTAGCCCAAAGATCCTCTGTTTTAGATACATAACAAAAACCAAATCTAAAACCTTACAGAGAATGACTACAGAAAGAGGAAAAGATTGAGGAAATGTGAAAGAAAAAATAGTAAAATCTAGCAAAAACTGGACTGTGAATACAAAGAAAAAGACAAATTGGAAGTCATGCTGGAGTTTCTTGCTTAGGAAGCTAGACATAAAATAGAAAATAGCCATGAATTAGAGCTCAGAAATTTAAAAGTATTGCTTTTATTTCTTTTACAAAAAGAATGCTGTTTCATTGTAGAATTGGAAATTCCCTATAATCGCACTGCCCAAAGACAGACACAATTAAAAGTTTAGTATGTTTCTTTTATAACCATACACACTGGTTTAGAAAGTTGGGATTATGTTAGTATTATTTATTACAACCTGTTTGTTTAAACATAATATTTTATGATCATTATTCCACATCATTAAAAATTCCAAACACAATTTTTCAAATTTTTTTTTCAGTTAATTATTCAACATTTCAGATATTTGAAGAGGCATAAGGAATAATATCATGAATACCCTATACCTACCACCCAGGTTAAGAAAGTAATCATCATAAACACAGCTGAAGCTTTCTGTGTATACCCCTAGAGTAACATTCCTATCTTCTGTCCACTTGCCCATTAAGCGTGCTTTTTTTCTGGCTGCATAATATTCCCTCATGAAAATGTACCATAATCTAGACATAATTGATGTATCATAATTAACCAGTTCTTTATTTTTAGTTATTTACACTGTTGCCATTTTTCATGATTATACATAATACTGTAATGAACATCATTATATATACATTTTTTACATCCATGTCTGTGATTATTTCCTTAAGACAGATTCCTAGAAGTAAATTTGCTTTTGCCCAATGGTAAGAACATTTTGCTCCATACTGTTAAGTTACCATCCAAAAAAGGTCGAACCAAGTACACCCCATCTCACTCCAGCATTGTATGAAAGAGCTTATAAAATAGCTGCACAAATAGCTACACACTGAGGAAGTATCATAAGGTCTGTTTCTAGACCATCTTTTTAACTGGCCTACAGAGTGTCTGTTTCTGGGCACAAGTTCTATGCTGGGCACTTGGGATTCAGAAACCAGTAAAGCCCTATCCATCTAGCAGAGAACAGCTCTGGAATGGGAGGCAGAAGATGTGGGTGCTGGAGCGGCAGCCTAGCAAAGTGGTTAGAGCACTGCCTTGGGAGCCAGACTTCCCCCTTGGGCAAGTTATATAACTTCTCTGTGCCTCAGTTTACTTCTCTATGAAATAGGGGTAAGCAACCTTGCCCAGCATAACCCATAAATCTAAGTCTAAAGAGACCTGTTGCACAGTACCACTCAGTTGGAATGTAGTGTTACTAACTCACCTACAGGCACAGCATCTTAGGAAAAAGTAAGGGATTGAAAGGGAGGGCAGAGTAGCAAGTCAGAAAATAGAAATAAGAAGGGAAGATGGGCAGGGAGGAGAGCAACAAGGTTTGTGCTCATGGCACAAAAATGCAATTACTCTCCTAAGTAAGAGGGCACAGGAAGTGCCCCAGGCCGGTTCTCCTGGGTCCCTGCCTGTGTGTCGCCCCCAAAACAGATTAACTAAATGCTTCATGACTGTGATCCACTCTGCCTGCCTGAGGCTACCTCTGAGCCGTGCGGAGGCAAGTTACTACAAGGATCTCGGCTCCCGTGCAGAGGGATGTGTATTCTGTTGCCAAGAAGAAAGGAAAATGTGCGCTCTCATTGCACGTCCAATATAATCTCAGCGTATTTATGTACCCCACATACCATCATGTAGAAAGAAAGCATGCTACAGACAATATGCTACATGTGATTCCATTTATACACATATAAAACCATAATTCATTCATTCATACGGTCATTCATTAAAAAGTCTTTATTGAGGGCTTACTATGTGCCAGGCCCTGTGCTACCTGCAGGGGGATGTAATGAGAATATGGTCACTGTTGTAGGGGAGTTTGCATTCCAGTGACAGAAACTGACATCAATCTTATATACTTGCATACTGCTTGATTTTTTTAAAGTAACGACTAGGTATTACTGGATGAATACAAAAATACTAACTTTTTTTGCTTTTGGAATATAAATGATCTGCAACAGCCATTAAGACAGAGACAGAAACAAATGAAAACACGAAACAAAGAAATAAAAAATAAACCACGTCAAAGAATGCTGAGAAAAAAATCCACTGTAGAAAGGAAAGCACAGACACTTTAGGAAGGACAGGGGAATTAAACAGCGGTCCCCAACCTTCTTGGCACCGGGACTGGTTTCCTGGAAGACAATTTTTCCACGGAGGGGGCGGCAGGGGATGGTTCAGGTGGTAAGTCGAGCACTGGGGAGCGACGGGGAGCGACAGGGAGCGGCAGATGAAGCTTCACTGGCTCGCTGTCCTGCCACTCACCTCCTGCTATGCGGCCCGGTTCCTAACAGGCTGCAGACCGGTACCGGTCCATGGCCTGGGGGTTGGGGACCCCTGGATTAAAATGAATCTGCTGTTTTTAAGAATCTTGTTTAGGGGCTTCCCTGGTGGCACAGTAGTTGAGAGTCTGCCTGCCGATGCAGGGGACACGGGTTCATGCCCCGGTCTGGGAAGATCCCACATGCCGCGGAGCGGCTGGGCCCGTGAGCCATGGCCGCTGAGCCTGCGCGTCCGGAGCCTGTGCTCCACAACGGGAGAGGCCACAACAGTGAGAGGCCCGCATACCGCAAAAAAAAAAAAATCTTGTTTAGTAATCTATTCTAGGACAGGAGTCAGTAAACTTTTTCTGTAAAAGGCTTGATAGTAAATATTTTAAGCTTTTCAGGCTACACAGTCCCTCCTGAAACTACTGTACTTGACTCTGCCATGGTCAAGCAATCAGCGACAATACATTGATGAATCAGCATGGCTGCGTTCCAAAAAAACTTTATTTACGAACACAGTAATTTGAATTTCATATGATTTTCATGTGTTGTGAGATATTTTTCTTCTTTGAATTCTTTAACCATTTAAAACTATAAAAATCGTTCTTAATTCATGAGGCAGATTTGGTCCATGGGCCATAGATTGTCAACTGCTGATTTAAACAGCTACGTAATAGTCCATTCCATGGGTACTCCAAAATACTTTGAACAGATCCCTAACTGGTAACATTTAGATAATTTCCAGTTTTTCCCTATTATACACAGGGCTGTGACGAACATCCTTGTACATGCACGTTTTACATCCTTGAGTGTGTAAATAACTACCTTCTGTCTCTGAATCCATGCCTGTGTCCCTGGCAGGAGCCCATTTGAAAAAATTATATGGGAGAGGTTCTTGAGACGGTCCTGCTGAGCTCCAAAGGCAAAGGATCATAATGGCTCTTTTATTCACTAACCTAATAATTCCATTTTTAAAGGGCTGTCAAATTGCCCAACATGTGTTATTTCCTATGAACCCTGCTGCCTGTTTTCAGCAATCCATTGTCTTCAGTGTTTGCAGAATTGTCAAGAAGGGCTTCACAGGTCCCTCCAGGAGGCTGTCAGAAACTCAATGTCTATTTGCCAGCCCATCCTGCTATGCTGAGAGGCCCCTACTCCCAGCATCTTTCACCAGGCTCCTCACCCTTTCTTTGTGTTAAACATTCAGTCAGTTTGATCTAAGATTTCCTTCCCACTTTGCACTGTAACTCAAATACTTGGATGGGTGTTTGGTGCATTTGTAGATCTTTTTTCCCCAAAGATCCTCAACTTCTATTTATATATACACAGCTACCTCCATCCTGTCTACACAATTTTCTATTTTTTCCCTTTGTTTGCATCACTTCCTGTTTTTTTTAAAAAGGTATATTTTAAAATTATTTTTGCAAAAGGAATACCAGCCTGTTGTAAGAAAAACAAATGCAAGCTCATTGAACTTCATCAAATAGACTGTAAAATTTCTCCCTTCTCCATCCCACAAGTAACCCCCAACCCAGGAGGCAGCCATTATTCTCAGACAGACTGGGGCTGTAGCTGCAGAACTGCTTATCTTTGTGAACTTAGACAAGTCACTTAATGTCTCTGAGCCTTAGGGTCTTCATCTGTAAAACGGGAGTGATAATTCCTATTACCACAGATGTGAATCATGCTTATGAAGCTCTTAACACGTAGTATAGTGCCTGGCCATAGTAAGTGCTCGGGAAACAATAGCTATGTTAGTACCATTAATAGTCACAGCCTTACGTTATCATTCCTCTGCAATGTATTCGTAATTTTTTAACATAATGTCTAATTTTTGATGTAAATGGTATCATTCTATGTATATAAGCTTTAAAAAAATTTGGTCACTTAATTTATCTGAGACATCTATCTTAATCTTTTTAATAACATTATAGAATACCAATGCATTGATATTCCATTACTTAATCATTCCCCTACTGAGGTCTATTTAGGCTTCCAAACAAGGTTTTTGATGCTGGAAGGAACATCCTTGAACACACAGGTTTGGGTTTTTTATGGGAGTGTTTTCTTAGGGTGGAGTCTCAAAAATGGAATTGTTGTGTCCATTTTTAATTTTAATAGTTATGACCCAAGGCAGTCATCTGTTCAGCTCCCAGAATATTTCCAGCTTTCTGCCTTCCAAGGCCTCATGGGGCTGCACCTCCTGGTCCCTTAGTCAGTGGAAAGGCTATGTGACTTGATCAGTAAGCTGTGAGTACAAGGGACATATGTCATCACCATTTTATTGCCAGTTTGAATCCTTGCAGTGCCTCCTTTAAATTCTGCCACAGTGACCAGCAGTATTCCAGATAGTGGCTGCTCCAGCAGCTTGAGTCCTGTAGTGAGGACAACGTGGGACAGAGCCTCAGCTGACTCACCGTGAACACACAGAATGAGTGAGAAGTAAACATTTGTTGTTTTAAGCCACCATCATTTGGACTGTTGGTTACTGTGGCATAATCTGATTGATACACTGCCAAATTTCTCTCTGAAAAAGTTTTCTACCAATTTACACTCCTAAAAAAAACAGTGAAAAAGCCTCATTACTATACACCTTTTGCAATTTTTCTTAATTTTACCAGTTTCTCCTTTTGATTAGTCTTATTAGAGATGGACAGAAAAAAGGGGTATAATGCCTCAGCCACTTATCAATGCCTCATTAATTTCACCCCTCCTTATTTATTAGCAAATCCCATTTTTTCAAAAATACCCCCCATGCTAATATGCAACTAAAAGTCCTTCTCGTGATCTTTAATTGCCTTTTCCCCCCATATCACCTAATTTCCTTTTTGTCGGCCTCACCTTATGTTCACTGGCCTTAACAAGTGCATATCCTCATCCGTGTTTCTCCCCACCATCTGATTTTCACAAGAGGTTTTCCCCCCCTTAGAGAAATGAGCGGTCACTCTATTTTATATGTGACTGTCTTGAATGGTCCTTTTGAAAAAAATCACATTAACAACTCCATATCTCGTACCTTTATTTTTCATGAGGGAGAACAAATGTAGGTATGTATCCAAACCCTAGCCACTCTTTAGGAACGAGCTCAAATGCCACCTACTTCATTAAGCCACTCCTCAGCCATCCTCAGCTCAAGGCAAGGAGTCCCTCCTCTAAAAACCCATGATTTTTCTATATCTTTTTCACAACACTCACTTTGTTGAATTGCAAGCAGAGGGGTCTGCTTTGTCAACTGACCCTTGCTGTGTCCCTTTTGCAGCACTTCATTCATTTATATGCAACGTATTTTTCTATCCCTGCGTTACAAAGTCGTACAATTGGGTAGCCACTCTCACTGGGAGAGAGGGAAGGCATGTGATCAGAACACAGTGGCTGAGGGTGAGCCTCAGCTCTCCAAATTTGTCAGAGAGACTTTACCCCATATGCCTCTTTCCATCCCCCATCTCGCTACAAGCGTTGGAAGATTTCTAACACACAACTCTAAAATCGGGGGTAAAAAGTAGTAGATGCTTTATTCCTTCTTTATCTTCTTTAAGAAGGATATAAAGGAAACAAGACCTTCTCTTGGCCCTTCACTGAACTGCTCCTTCTCACCCCATCTGCATCTCACCTCCCCAGTACAGACGTGGAGTTGATGCAGATGTAGAGGTGAAAGAGGTGGCTCTGGACAATCCTTACTGCCCTCCCTCCTACTCTCCCTCATCACTCCTCTCACTAAAGGGTACACTCTTTGTGGCCATGGTATTTTGTGCGACATCTCACTGTATCCCTACAATTCCTCCACCAAGCCAAAAGCCAAGGTTTTAAGGTACAAATGGTTGCATATGGCCTTTTATTACTCCTTCAGTATTTACATAATGCCTTTTAAGTGTTTTTAAAATGTGTTTTAGGTCAGTGATAATGGATAAAAAGCGTTGAGTGGTAAGGTTCTGAGCATGTATCTAGATTTTTTACAATAATTCTTATGGAAATAACTTCCCATTATAAGTCTTTGCACTGTAAGTTGCATTTTTCCTAAGATATAGCCTTGACATGTGTTACAGACTCCTTGTGTTCTCAGGCAAGTCTTCTCTCCTCATTAGAGCACAACAAGGGCAGGATCTGCACCTCTTTTCTAGTTTTGTTTGCCCAACCTCCAGTTCAGTGCAGTGGAGCACAATAGGCCTTCAATATGGATGTCTTGAGTAGGAGGATGGGTACTTTGATGATCACAAGCGATTGGGGGCTATTTGTAGTTAGCATGACTGTGATTCTGGCTGCATATAGACTTACATTTGTTCTGAAATTATTTTAACAGTTCAACATGTTATAACTGTATCCTAAGTGCACATAGAAGTTTAGAAGTGTGGCTTATTTTATTTTTCCTCAGTACTAATTCTACATTTTTACAGAAGGATGGTAGGCATTGTGCCAACCCTACATTATTTTGGCGTAAAATTAAGTCAGTAGGTGCTTTTTTTAAAAAGACTCCAAATTGTGAGGAGAAATGGTAGCTAAGCAATTTTATAACTAGAGCAAACCTTGGAGGTCTTACTTATAATACCCGTTTAGGGACTTCCCTGGTGGCGCAGTGGTTAAGAATCTGCCTGCCAATACAGGGGACGTGGGTTCGATCCCTGGTCCAGGAAGATCCCACATGCCGTGGAACAACTAATCCCGTGCGCCACAACTCCTGAGCCTGCGCTCTAGAGCCCGCGAGCCACAACTACTGAGCCCGCGTGCCACAACTACTGAAGCCTGTGCACCTAGAGCCCGTGCTCCGCAACAAGAGAAGCCACTGCAGTGAGAAGCCCACGCACCACAATGAAGAGTAGCCCCTGCTCGCCGCAACTAGAGAAAGCCTGCGGGCAGCAACGAAGAACCAACGCAGCCAAAAATTAATTAATTAATTAATTTAAAATAATAATAATATTACTGGTTTACATCTATTGTGTACTAACTATGTAGAAGGCTTTGTGCTAAGTACTTTACAAGCATGGTCTCATTTAATCCTTTTTCTTTTTGTCTCAGACTCCAAAACAGCACTGTTACTGATGCTATCCTTACTGAAAATGTTCATCATAAAATTTTTTGCATTAATTTCGATTTTTTAAATACCTTAAAAATATTTATTTATTTATTTGGCTGCGTCAAGTCTTTTTAATTGTGGCACGCGGGCTCTTAGTTGCAGCATGCGGGATCTAGTTCCCCGACCAGGGATTGCACCCGGACCCCTTGCGTTGGGAGCTCAGAGTCTTAACCACTGGACCATCAGGGAAGTCTCTGATTTTTAAAGTATGGTATTAAAATATTATTTATCTTGATGCTGAGTTTTCGGCATCCCCTTACATTTTGCACCCTACTCCTGGCAACAGCCTTGGAAGGTGAGTCCTATTATTTCTCCCATTAGAGATGAGGACACAAGTAGTCAGAGTAGTTGCACTTGCCCAAGGCTTACAGGTGCCAGTAATGGTGGAACCAAGATTAGAATCCAGATGACCTGACATATCAGCACTCAGCTCAGCCGCATAATTTCACAGGTGGGGAAACTGAGAAGCAGAGGGGCGTGATGATGCTTGGAGTCACTCAGCAGCTCTGCTGTAGAACCAAACTAGAGCCCAGAATTCCTCACCTGTCACCAAAACATAGCACCATGAGCCATTCGTCGCAGATGCATCGTCCTTACCCTCTAGGCTGCACTAGGCTGCAGAATTCATACCCTCAATAACTATTTACTAAGCACCTCCTAGTCTCTGCACACTATGTACATGGTATAATGATGGCTGAATTCCTCGGCAAAGAAGCTAGGAAAAGGAAGCCTTAGAAGGCATTCACTCATTCCTTCACTCTACTAGGCTCTGGGATACACAGAGGAGTAAGATTCTAAGAGGTTCACTGACAAAGGACACAGATATGCAACTAAACATTTGGCATAAAGGATGATAAGCTGAACCATGAAAGGATTCAGAAGTTACAGAGCCCCTGTTCCAGAATCTGAATGCTGAATAGCTTTAGTTTTGTAAGCACCTTCAGAATTTAAAACACTGTGCTACATTTACAGAGCCTTTGCCGAGTATCTATTGCCGAGTATCTATGTCCTGATTTTTTTCATGCTGGTCATGACCTGAAGGAAATTTATTAGCACGTATACTGTATGTCAGGTGTTTTTGACTTGATCATGATCAGCTCTGAGGTGCAACTTTGTCTCACATACTGTACATACCTGTGCCTCCCCTGGGGAGGGCCGCAGTCTGTAATCATGCTGTTCAACTGTTGTGCACGAGTTCTCTTGTTCAAATAAAATTTATTACTAAGATCTGAAAAAAAAAACCAAAACACTGTGCTGTGGGCTGGCATAAGAAGATTCAGAGAAATATAATGTAAGCTTCCTGCCTTTGAGGAATTTATAGTTGACTTGAAGAAAAAGATCATATGCACACAACATGTCCTGTGTGTACCTGACCTCTAATTAGGTAGTTGACACTTCTAAGGGTTCTCATAGCTTACAGAACTTCCCTGTCAGACAGTCACTCATTCTTACCTTCATTCATTAAGAATGTATTGTGTGGTACTCCCCTGGTGGTCCATTGATAAAGAATCCACCTTCCAATGCAGGGGACGCGGGTTCGATCCCTGGTAGGGGAAATAAGATCCCATATGCTGCGGGGCAACTAAGCCCGGGCGCCACAAGTACTGAGCCCATGCGCCCTGGAGCCTGTGCCAGAATTAGAGAAAAACCCACACACCACAACTAGAGAGAAGCCCACACGCTGCAATGAAAGATCCCGCATGCCGCAACTAACATCCGACGCAGCCAAATAAATAAATAAATATTCTTTTAAAAATTAAAAAAAAAAAAGAATGTATTGTGTACCTACAGGCGCCAGGCATTTTAGCAAGTGCTGGGGACGCAACCATGCATAAAATGGGCAAGGCCTCTGTTCTCAAGAAGCTTTATAAGCAAAGAAACTAATTTTGTGTAACAATGAACACCTAAAACAGGGCGAAGAGACAGCGTGCTCAAGGAAGTCTTCTCCCAGGCATTGACGATTGAGTTGAGACCCAAATAAAGAGCCATCAAGTGATGATGTGGAGCAAGAGCAGAGGAAACAGCAGATGCAAAGACTCTAAGTAGGGCTTCCCTGGTGGCGCAGTGGTTGAGAGTCCGCCTGCCGATGCAGGGGACACGGGTTCGTGCCCCGGTCTGGGAAGATCCCACATGCCGCGGAGCGGCTAGGCCCGTGAGCCATGGCCGCTGAGCCTGCGCGTCCGGAGCCTGTCCTCCGCAACGGGAGAGGCCACAACAGTGAGAGGCCCGCGTAACGCATAAAAAAAAAAAAAAAAAAAAAAAGACTCTAAGTAAGAATGACCACAGCTGAGCTGGGAAGAGCAAACTCAGGGAGGAGGGCTGAAGATAGAGCAAATCAGAGAAACGCAAATCAAAACCACAGTGAGGTTTCACCTCACCCTGGCCAGAAGGGCCATTATGAAAAAATCTACAAACAATAAATGCTGGGGAGGGTGTGGAGAAAAGGGAACCCTCTTGCACTGTTGCTGGGAATGTAAACTGATACAGCCACTATGGAGAACAGTATGGATGTTCCTTAAAAAACTAAAAATAGAACTTTACCACATGACCCAGAAATCCCACTACTGGGCATACACCCTGAGAAAACCATAATTCAAAAAGATACATGTACCCCAATGTTCATTGCAGCTCTGTTTACAATAGCCAGGACATGGAAACAACCTAAGTGTCCATAAACAGATGAATGGATAAAGATGTGGTACATAAATACAGTGGAATATAAGCCATAAAAAGGAATGAAATTGAGTCATCTGTAGTGATGTAAGTCTAGAGTCATACAAAATGAAGTAAGTCTGAAAGAGAAAAACAAATACTGTATATTAACGCATATATATAGAATCTAGAAAAATGGTACTGATGAACCTAGTGACAGGGCAGGAATAGAGATGCAGACATAGAGAACGGACTTGTGGACACGGTACGGGGAAGGGGAGGTTGGGACGAATTGAGAGAGTAGCACTGACATATATACACTACCATGTGTTAAATAGATAGCTAGTGGGAAGCAGCCGCATAGCACAGGGAGATCAGCTCTGTGCTTTGTGATGACCTAGAGGGGTGGGATAGGGAGGATGGGAGGCTGGCTTCAGAGGGCGGGGATATATGTATACATATGCTGATTCACTTTGTTGTACAGCAGAAACTAACACAGCATTGTAAAGCAATTATACTCCAATAAAGATGGAAAAAAAAAAAAAGATACGCAAGGACCAGACCACATGATGCCTCATAGGCCACTGTAAGGAGTTAAGATTTTAATCAGATTCATCCACCGTATAACTATTTAACATCTGCCCTCCAAACCAAAAAGTAAGATCCACGAGGACAGGCTTTATTCCTTTTGTTCTCCATGACATTGTCAACACCCAGAATAACAAATGGTGTAGAACTGGTGCTCAGTGCTTTTTTTTGGAACGATGAAGAATAAGCAGAAATAAGTCATTTAGGAATTGTGTCATTCTGGTCGGAATTTTGGGCACATATTCCCCCTTTTAAAAGTTTCTTTTGACTTATTTATTTTTAGCATTTTTTCTTCCCCTCAAGTGTCAACTTTCATCATCCGTGTCTCCAGGAGCAAAAATGATACAGGATAGATGGTGGTAGGGTAAGAGGTCTCACTGAAAAGTTTAAGCCTTAGAATTTGACTTAAGTAAGACGATGTATGATCTGCTCCAATGTGAGGTTTTAAGAATCTAGTAAATATTCAGTCCTTGAGTTGATATAATCTAGTGTAATAAAGCCCCAGTTCTGGGGAGTCAGGCAGATCTAGATACATACCCTCACTCCACCTCTTGGACATGTACTTAACCCCCCTGAGCCACAAGTTCTTCACCTGAAAAATGAGAAGATTAACAGTATCCAGCTTACAGAGCTGTTGTGCTGATTAAATCCAATAATGTATGCTATGGTAAACATGCAGATGGGCCACCCAGAGCTCTCTTCAAGGAAGAAGTTACTGTCCAGCTGCTGAGAGCACAAGTAGCAGATGCTCCAGTTGTCAGTTCTCTCTGAGTTGGCCTCAGCTGTAGAGAGCCCCTCACTCAAGGTCATGTCTTTTCTGGGCCAGCCTATGCGTTGTGACTGAGTAAGGCATAGGTATAAAGGCTGGGCTATTTGAGCCTAATGCAGGGTACCATGATGGCCAGTACTCGTCTCAGAATTCCCCACCATGTTGGCTGAAAACTGCGGAGGAATCTTCTTCCTCTGCCCAGTCCTGCTTCCTCCTCCTTCCTTTCACAGTGTTGATCCCTAATAAACATCTTGCACCCAAAACTCCATCTTAGCATCTGCTTCTGGAGAACCCAAGTGATGACATGTGCCAAGTGCTTGGCCCATTTTCTAGCACATAGATCATAAACATTCAAAAACATTATTATTATTATCCCTAATGAACTCAAGAGTAAAACTGCTTACTTGTTCTCAATATGATCTCCTACAATAGTACTGAGATTAGGGCTTTTGAACCTAATTCATTCTCACACTCTCTCTTGCTCTCTCTCTCTCTCTTTCTCATAGTGCATGTGGATTCGTTTAGTTATTCTAAACCATGACCGAATACTATGGGCCACACTCTGAGCTAAATGCCAGGAATGAGAATAATACAACCAGCCTTACAAAGCATTTTAATTGGCCTCAACTAGACACAAAGGTGAGTGTGGGACTTACTGCCCTCAGTAAGTGATCTTGTAAATGTATGGCTGTTTATCCCTGAAACAGGGACCCCAGGGAGGAATGGGAAGGAGGCAGTGCAGGGGCTCCACAGAATGTGGTAACAGTAAATTATTCTACCTCTTTTGGCACAAAGAGAAAAGTTTTAGGCAGCCAAAATAGGTGCATCTTTTACTATTTCCCTTGGTTTTCTCTCAAGTTTATGCATAGGGGAAGCACATAATTCTCCAAGCAGATGGAAACTCTGGTTCCAACTATGGCCACAACTGATGAAGAGTAACATGGAAATAGTCAAGAATACACAAACACAGTGGGAAGAAAGAAACACCTCAAAGGCAACTAATTATTTCATTCAGTCATTTCCTAAGCATGCTGCATGCAAAAGCCAGCTATGATGCTGGGTGTAAGAGACACAGAAATAAGTAAGGCAGCTCCTAGGCTAAAGAAACTCAAGGCCCGTGAGTAGAGACTGAGATCTATACAGATCACCTCTATAGAGGAGTAGAGCATTTCTGTGGGTGTTTGTATAAGAGCATCCCATATGCATGAATATAAGGTAAGTTTTTATTTTCTCATTTATCCACCAGAAGAAAGATATTTGCCACGTATTTGAGTCCTTACAAAGTCTCTCATTATAGGACATGCGCTCAAATATTTTAATTTGAGGAACAAATTATGGAACCAGAACCAACTTCAACAAAGCTGGTTTGGGATGATTATGGA
Organism: Phocoena phocoena; assembly: GCF_963924675.1. Classification (NCBI taxonomy): domain Eukaryota; kingdom Metazoa; phylum Chordata; class Mammalia; order Artiodactyla; family Phocoenidae; genus Phocoena; species Phocoena phocoena. The sequence continues at coordinate 28,208,236 of NC_089228.1, read as the reverse complement.
GGTCACCTGATACAGTTTTTAAAAATAAATAAAAAGAGAAATTTAAGACAGATTTAGAGAGGATTCCTAAATGTATAACCTCACAAATTCAAGAGTTATATTTATAAACAAGTCTTTGAGAGGCCGTTGTAGAAAGCAATTCAGGACTTTAATTTCAGCAAGGTATACACTAGATAAATGACACTGCTGAATGAAACAAGTAAAAAACCGGATTAAAAATATAAAAACATCTGTTTAAGTGCTTTGCTGGGCTGGAATGGAAAGACAGATTCTCCAGGGGCCAAGAACAGAAAATCAGGGTTCCTGGGAGACGTTCTTCTGGGACTAGAGACCTTGAATTTTGGCACTGATGGCAGCTCAGAGTGAGTTCCTGAGGGGGTGGGGCTGGCAGTGCAGAGGGGTACTAATTCAGAGCTCCTGCATAAAGCAGAGACCCAAACAGGCTGTACCTTCCGTGCAAGGAGCAAGGAGAAATAAACCTTGTGTACTGAAAGGAACCGGAAGAAAACAGCTCTGGGTGAAAAGGGAAAAAGCTCCCCTGAGAATCTGTAACTACAAGCCAGCCTTCACCTGGGTTTGCAGTCTGAATTCTACCTGTGTGATCTAACAACACGTCCAGAATAAAATTTAATATAAAGTAGGACAGGGTAATTTAAAAGCTGTATCTTTTCATCCACAGAACTACAATAATGTTTTTAAAATATCCATTTCTTTATTACACAGGTACACTTAACTATCATATTTTTAAAAAACAGAAAATACACAAAAGAAAAAAGATATAAACAATTTTCAGCAAAATCTATGCATTCATCTAAATGATTAAGAAATCATAGAGAGTTTTAAGGATAGCAGCCAAAGATAGCTATGGCAGCAAAATGTTTAAAGGTAGCTTAACGTAAAAAAAGGACTTGTTTTAACTGTTTCCTTAACTCTCTTTTTTACTTTTTTTTTTTTTGTCCTTTCATGTGAGAAAAATGAGATAAAGTTTTGGGGATATTTTGGAGCAAAGTGATACGATACTTCTTGTTAATTTGCTAAATCAATGAGAGTCAACAGTTTTCTTTAATGATATCAATATTCAGGCTCACCAGGAATAATAATAGACTTCTCTGGACACTGTGGGACTTAGTGAAGCATTTAACACTGGGACGATATCAAAAGCCTTTACATGACAAATGGGAAAGAGGAAAAGAAGTTAGATCCCTGTAAGTATTCAGGTCACCAGGGAAAATTAGTGTAAAGGGAATAATTACCTTTACATATCAATGTTTTCCTCTGATAACCAACCACACTCTTTCAGACGTTCAAATTTGCTATATTTATTCGGAGGGAACCAGTGAAGGCCATAAAGCACATCATTTAAATAGTCAGCCTCCAAATTTCATCCAAATGGATTTTTTGCCTCTGTTACATGATTTACCCACACTCCAACATTCCCTTTTACAGACATTCTTTTTTTTTTAACATCTTTATTGGAGTATAATTGCTGTACAATGGTGTGTTCGTTCCTGCTTTAAGACATTCTTAATATATATAATTTCAAGTAATTCAGGAATCACCATAAATTTATCTGTTGATGGATAATGATATAAAGCTAATGTTCACCAGTGCCTAAATAATTAGTAACTCTATACTGGGAACAGGGCTTGGTAGTCAGGAGGGAACTCTTTTAAATCCAAAATCAAGATGTCTCAGCATGATCCCCTTCGAACTATGAAAATAGGTCTGCATACTATTTCATTAAACATAAAGACACTTCTTTAATGAATTAAGACTAATCTAGGGGCTTCCCTGGCGGTCCAGTGGTTATGACTCAGCACTTCCACTGCAGGGGGTACAGATCAGGGAACTAAGATCCCACATGCCACGCAGCCAAAAAAGACTAATCTAATCTTTCTGATGGATGTCTTCAATAAAAAAAAGCTAGAGCCCACACTCTTAATTTATTTCTAAGGCAGTCTAAAACAGGTTGGTGGATGACTATTCTCTAACTAAAGCCAGACATTTAGTCACACTCATGAAAGTTGACAAAAGGATATACTGCACTGCAGGGAAGAACATAAAATGAGTGTGCCTTGAAATAAAAAGAGGCATTTTGGAGAGAATATTTGTTGGTTGCCTCATCCACATACCTTCTAGCCTCCCCCGCCCTTTTTTTTTTCTCTTTTTCACGATGTTGGTGCCCCTCCAATGTCTGCTGATTCTTTTTTTTTTTTTTAAAACATCTTTATTGGAGTATAATTGCTTCACAATGTTGTGGTAGTTTCTGCTTTATAACAAAGTGAATCAGCTATATGCATAAGTATATCCCCATATCTCCTCCCTCTTGCCTCTCCTTCCCACCCTCCCTATCCCACCCCTCTAGGTGGTCACAAAGCACCGAGCTGATCTCCCTGTGCTATGCGGCTGCTTCCCACTAGCTATCTATTTTACGTTTGGTAGTGTATATATGTCCATGCCACTCTCTCACTTCATCCCATCTTACCCTTCCCCCTCCCTGTGTCCTCAAGTCCATTCTCTACATCTGCGTCATTATTCCTGTCCTGCCCCTAGGTTCTTCATAACCATTTTTTTTTTTTTAGATTCCATATATATGTGTTAGCATATGGTATTTGTCTCTCTCTTTCTGACTTACTTCACTCTGTATGACAGTCTCTAGGTCCATCCACCTCGCTACAAATAACTCAATTTTGTCTCTTTTTATGGCTGAGTAATATTCCATTGTATATATGTACCACATCTTCTTTATCCATTCATCTGTTTGTGGACACTTAGGTTGCTTCCATGTCCTGGCTATTGTATATAGAGCTGCAATGAACATTGTGGCACATGACTGTTTTTGAATTATGGTTTCCTCAGGGTATATGCCCAGAAGTGGGATTGCTGGGTCATATGGTAATTCTATTTTTAGTTTTAGCCTTCCCCCTTTTTAATAAGATCTCAGACTTCTCAGTCATGAGGTTTGGCTGGAATTGAATTCTCCCATGAATCTAAGGACAGGCCCTGTCTGGCTTACGTCAACCAGTGTGTCCTTCTCCCAGCCAGAGCGAATGGCTTTTTGGAGGAATTCTGAGAAAGAAATGTCCTCTCTTTTCTATGGAAGCTACCAGAGAATTCTTTCTCTTCTCTGCTAAAACAGAAAAGCGTGGCCCCTATTCCTGTTGCCAGTCTTCTGTGGACATAAAATATGCCAATCTTTAAATGAAACTGAAGATGGGAAAGAGGAGGAACAAAAAGAAACTAGGCCCCTAGTGATATAATTGAGCTACTAGATCAATCTGTACCTGAAGTCTGTGCCTCCACTGAGCTTTTCAGTTAAATAAGCTAATAAATTCCCTTTATTGTTTAACCTAATCCAAGTTGGACTTTCTGTTATTTGCAACCAAATAATCACAAGTAACAGATGCTTGCAACCTAGTTAATTGTTGATGGAGGCTGAAACCAGATGAGAAGACAGGCATCATTAAAAAACCACAGATTTGAACAAAATTATCCAGATTCACAGCTGAGACAGTGTAGGGCATTTTACTTGACAAGCAGATGTAGCCTGGTTTGTAGTAAAGTTGACTCCATTACAATGAAAAGATTTTAACACTAGCATGTAGAAAAGTCTATTATTGCTGATAGAGTGGCAGCTTTTGTTAAAACATTTCAGTTCACTGTGAAAAAAGAGCTGAGGCTAATACCTCAGTCCATCCCTATGCATGGGCTGTGAAGAAAAGAAAGAACAAGTATATAATGTCCTCCATCATCTCCATGGCAATTTGCAGTCTCCTTCATGAAATGTTTAATCCAAGAACACTATTTTGTTTTGTTTTGTTTTTAAGAAGAAAGATAAGAATTCACAGAGATACTCTTTGAACAGCCAAGATAAAACAAAGACTGTTGTTTTGTCTGCTTCATTTTTCCCTTTTCCTATTGAACACCACCAAAAAGTAGCACATTTAAAGCTTTCTTTGATATATTGTATACCAGTTTGTCTGGCCAGTGTCCACCACCTGACCCATCTCTTCTATCCACATGGTTACAACACTGGGTTCCTGGCAGCCATGATTAGCCCTGCCCACGGGATTCAGTTCATTAGGCCAGGAATGGATGCCTATTCCAAAAAGTCAAGTGCTCTTCTCTAGAAATTTGGCTTTGGAACTAAGAGAATGTCAGGTTAATTTGTTCCCTGTGACTAGCCCAGGAACATATAAAGTCAGTAGGATTGAGCAGTCATTCTTAACCATATGGTCTGGAAAGTTAAGAAATCAAGTCTGCAGTGATGTATTATAAGAAGAATTCAAAGAAATAACGGTTGCTGTGTGCTTAGTAAGTAGCAGAACTGCGATAAGTCCTTTATGTGCATCACTGCTTAATGCTAAGAACCACCTTTGAGGAAGCTGCTATTACTATGCCCATTTACAGATGGACACGCTGAGTTGTTAAGTAAATTGTTCGAGATCAGAGGGCTTGTGTCAGAACAAAGATTCAAACTCAATCTGTCTTCAGAGCATTTGCTCTAAACCACCAAGTCCTGTCTCTCGTGCCACTTTGTGCCTAAGTTTCAGATGCGTCTCTCTCTCTGACTCCTATAAAAATCATTCAGTATTTCTCTCATGAACTTTCCCATTTTCCTTAATTTAACTTGGTTTCTGTTTCATGCAACCAAAAATATCGGAAGGAGCACATCAACGACAATCAGGCGTCAAACATTTACAGTTCCCAGGAACTCAATAAACAGTGAGTAAACAGATAAATGAACAAATTAAAGTCTTATTACCACAGACCCCCCTCTGCAGTGAGCTACTGGGCATCGTAATTCATAACAACTTCAGACTCCGATCCTCTGAGCAATGCCTCTTATTTGTGCCCTGTACACAGCAGATGCTGCATCCCTGCGCATTTTGGTAGTAGGTGGATAATTTCCTGGAAGTGAATCAAGTTCTTCATGTTCTTAAGAGGTAGCACAGACAGTACCCTCCTCTGCAGTCTTGGCATTTTGAAGGACAGATGCAGGACTCAGTCAGTAGTTAGAATCCAGGTGGAAAATGCAGTTAGGTTAAATTTTTGAAAAATAAAACCATATTACTTACGGCAAGATGAACTCAAGGCTGAGAATTGAGCTTTGGAGTCGAGCAAACCTGATTCTGAACTCCTGCCATCTCCACCCCTAGCAGCTTTGAGACATTAGACAACTTTCCTAATGTTTCTCTAAGTTTTATGAATTTTTAAAATATTACTTTGGGAATTTAAAAAGTACCCTCAAAAAAGAACGAAGAAAGAAATAACAGTGAACCATACTTACCCCATAATTAATTGCCATTACGTCTTGGCTTATTTGCCTCTGTTTTCCCTGTTTGCTTGTTAGGCTAGTTGGTTGATTTAAGAAAAATCACACAGTGATGTTCCTAAAAGTGATATGTGTTCTATATAAAGAATCCAACGGAGAAAAATAAGAGGGAAGTTTATTTTAATCACAGCACATTTCACCATGCAGAAATTACTATTATTTACATCAGGTGAACATTATTATGGAAATTTTTCTATGTATGTACAGAGAGAAGGTTGGCTATATAGATAAATAGTTTGGGAAATAAATTAGATAATGGGCAGAAATACTTTACTAAAGTCAGATACTTTCAATGGCTTTTAAATAAAATGTTACATTTAATTTTATTTGACTTTAATAGGAAAAATAAACTAAAGGGACATTAGAGGCATTATTCCTATAACTTTTAACCTCTGATTTTCTTAGCTTAGGAGCCCCAAATTCCAGCTGATGCTTATGCAAATATCTCCACAATCCCTCACACTTCTTTTCTTTTAAATAAATAAATGTATTTATTTATTTATTTTTGGCTGCGTTGGGTCTTCGTTGCGGCGCGCAGGCTTTCTTTCTCTAGTTGCGGCGAGTGGGGGCTACTCTTCGTTGTGGTGCGCGGGCTTCTCATTGCATACGCTCCCTCACGTTTATGTGTCCTAAATTTCAGAAGAAAGACGACCTTCAGATTGTCCCATTTTTTAAAAAATTGTGGCAAAATACACGTACCATTAAACTCACCATTTTAACCATTTTAAAGTGTACAATTAAGTGGCATTTAATACATTCACAATGTTGTACAACCACCACCTCTATCTAGTTACAAAATACTTTGATAACCTCAAAAAAAATCCTACAACCATTAAGCATCCGCTCTCCCATCCTTCTCCAGGAGGAGGGATAGATTCTTCCCAAAAAATCTCCTCAAAATAGTCATGGACACAGGAAAGTATAGAAGGCCCGTTTTACAGTCTGACTGGTTAATAGGTAATAATTCAATCTGACAAATATTAGCTCTTATTTACTAAGTGGTCACTGTGAGCCAGGCACTGACTCTGCATTTCACGTGGCTCCCCTTGAATCCTCTCCACAACCCTATGGTTCAGCAGGCACTATTATCATCACTTTCAGGTGAGAAAACTGAGGCTCAGGATGGGCCTGCAGCTTCTCAGCAAGTGGCAGAGGCAGCATTTAAATACACCATGAGTCTGACTGCCAAGTCCACACTCTTAACTCGTACACTATCCTCTCCCTCCAGCCCATGGCTGGACTTCCAAGTTCAAGGCAAGTTTTCAAGCCTATGATTATTCACTTCATCAAGCACAGCAGAAAAGTGAGTTAAGGAGAAGAGGCGTCAGAGAAACTAGTTTGAGTATATTGACAAGGAAGAAGTGAAATGAAATCACAGTAACACTAATATACCCAACCCATGAGCTTCACCAGAAGTTAGGCGGTGCAGGTCAAATTGCATTATCTCCAAATATATAACAAATGACATAACAGCTTTTGGTATCATCTCTCACCAACATATTTCAGCATTAATAAAACCTGATATGACTGTGCGGTCTTTTAATTATTTAAGCAACATTCATGGATCACTACTCTGTTTCAGGCACTGTGCTGGGCAGGTGATACTTTTGAATCTGTTGAAAGAGGATTTATCCCACCTATTTAACTATTAGACATGCTGTATGTTTCAGGAAGACCATTGAATGTGCTGTAGCCACAACTTTCTTCCTTTTGACGGGCCTAGTAATTAGATACTAGGAATGAAATTAAAGAGGAACTTGAGTTTGTATTTAAAACTCTTATCAGTATCTCCGTCAATATTATTATAATTTGATTAATCCTTATCTCTTTCCTAATGTGAAAATTAAATGTCAGCTAAGCCTAAGAATTTCATATTAAAAAAAAAAATCAAGTCAAGATGGAACAATTCAAGCATGCTGTCAGAAAGAGACCATACATACTACGAGGTCTTATACCCTTGCTGGGGAAGGCAGAATGATGGCCCCAAAGTTGCCCACGTCCCAGTCTCTGGAACCTGTAAATATGTTCTTTTACATGGCAGAAGGGACTTTGCAGATGTGATTAAGTATCTTGAAATGGAGAGATTGTCCTCGATTATTCAGGTGGGTTCACAAAGTAATCAGAAGTGTCCTTATTAAGAAGGAGTCAGGCAGGTCAAAGAGAAAAGTACATATGATGAAAGAAACAGAGGTTGAAGTGATGCAGGGTCATGAGTCAAGAATGCACACAGCCTCTAGAAGCTGGAAAAGGCAAAGAAATGGATTCTTCCTTGGAGTCTCCAGAAGGGATGCAGCCTTGTCAATACCTTGATTTTAGCCCACTGAGACTGATTGTGGATCTCCAGAACTGTAAGACAATGTTTGTATTGTTTTAAGCCACTAAATTTGTAGTTATTTGTTATAGCAACAATAAGAAACTTGCAGACATACCTTCCTGAATCATATGATGGTTAGATGTTAAATTACCTCTGAATGTAAGCTATGACATCATTTAAAAAGAGGAAAAAAAGGTGTTTTTTCATACTAGTCTTTTTAAAATCTTGAGAAAATGAAACATGGTCCTCTCTGTGAAGGCAAGGGGAAGAGGAAGGCAGAATGGTACAAGGTGAAATCTTACCTTTCAGAGAGATTAGGGCATCATCTATAAAAATGGGGATAGCGTGAAGTTAAAAGACTGTTATGAGTGTAAACCATACAAAATCTACACGAACACCTACCATGTGGTCCAGTTTCAACACAGAATCATATTCAAAGAAACAACAACCATTCAGAGCAACTCAAATCCTGATCCAAACTTTCAAGAAAATTGTAAAGGGGAAAATTCACTCAATAAATAACTTCTCAGAAAATCCTTTGGAGGGTTCTCTCATCCTCAGTCTGTAGCAGTGACTCAAAAAATTCTCCTTTTTCTCTTTCTACCCGCCAAAATTGTCCTCAACGCCCACTCCACCACCTCTTTAGTCTAGCTCCTTTCTCACCTCCAAGTCTCAACCCTTAAACATGTATATCTGTGACTCCCAAGTGGGGGCCAGGGATGCTGCTAAACATCCTACAGTGCATAGGTCAGCCTCCAAAAAAAAAGAAATATTTGGCACAAAATATCAATGTGCCAAGGATGCAGATGAGTCTCTCCATCTCTTGATTTTCTTTTCACTTGGGAACACCTGGATCCTGCACTACAAAGGTAGCTCCTTAACCAATGCAGCAGCCTTCCTCTTTAGAAATGGGGGAGGAAAACACCCGCAATCTCTTATAATTCAATATATTTTCTTTTATCCCTGTCCCGTGAGAATGAATGCAATAACATATATAAAATTCCCAGCATGGTTGCTCAAACCATGGATGCTAATGGGTGCTCAAAAAATATGAGTTCCCAACCCTTTTTCCAGAAGGGAATGAAGAATCCAATTTATTCTTAATATGGTGTCCCCAAGATAACAGCATCTCCCTACTGTGCCCTCCTACCCCAAAGCCACCTCAAATTTTTGAATATTTGAATTATAGAAACTGTTCATCTGCTAAAAGGGAGGAATACATTCCCCAGGAGAACTACATTTTAGAAATAAGAACATCAGAAAAACAGCAGAGAAGAGGATTATTGAAATTCAGTGTTCGACTGCTGAATACTGAGGCTTCAATTAATATGTTTGAATATTTAAAATAAACAAAAACTTTATCAAGTCACATTCAAAACGCATAAGAAGGGAAATGACTTCTACCTGTTTTCAAAAATATCTCATTTTTATTGTGATGACCGTGAAGCTCTTTGCACTTTTCTGAATATACAGAATTTCAGTTTCTCTGCATGATATGTAATATGTACATATCATAAACTTTACCATTTTAACCATTTTTCAGTGTACAGTTCAGTGGCATTAAGTACAGTCACATCATTGTGTAACCATCACCATCATTCATCTATCCCCAGAACTCTTTTCATCTTGTAAAACTGAAACTCTGTACCTATTAAACAATGAATCCCATTTCCCCTCCCCCAGCCCCTGACAACCACCATCCCATTTTCTGTTTCTATGAATTTGATTACTTTAGGTACCTCCTATAAATTGAATCATACAGTATTTGTCCTTTTATGACTGGTTTAATTTCACTTAATGTCCTCAAGGGTCATCTATGTTGTAGCATGTGACAGGATTTCCTTCCTTTTTCAGACTGAATAATATTCTATTGTATGTATATACTACATTTTATTTATCCATTCATTCATCTGTGGGCACTTGGGTTGCTTCCACTTTTTGGCTATCGTGAATAATACTGCTAGGAACATTGGTATAGCATTTATGTTTATTTAAACACTCAAGTCATGGTGATTGTGTTTATATTTGTACATGTTTAACATGAAATTCAAGTTTTACTTTTACTGGCCTGTCAAATAGTGTAACAAGTTAAGCTTTGTGAAACAAAATTAAATAAAACAACAAAAGATGACATAATTACGGTAAAGTCAAGAATATGCATATAGTATCTTAAGGGTTAAAAACATGGTGCTTTTTAGTCAGTCTGGCCACATGCAACTCTGGGTGAGTAACTTCATCTTCCAAAAATAGTTTTTATTCTTTATTGAGTAGTTACTAAACACCAGATATTAAGGTAGGCACTTTACATGTATTAACTCTTGAGTGATCATAACAGTGCCATGAGAGATACACCATTATTATCCCCATTGTACTTACCTCAGCAGTTGAGATCATGTGCTAGAGCCACACTGCCTAGGCCAAATCTTGGCTCCTCTACCTACCAGCCGTGAAACCCTGGTCAAGTTAATTAGCTGTGCACTAATTTCCTCAAATGTAAGATAGAAATGATATTATCTACTTTAGAATGCTGTTATAAGGATTGAGATGATGTATGTGAACTCTTATCTCAGGATCTTGCATGTAGTTAGTACTCAGTGAATATTACATGCTAATTTTTGCAACTAATTTTCACTTAGTACAATCCAAATACATCTCTTCCCCATCCTTAGTGGTCATAACTGAAAAGTGAGTACAGTATTTGCAACCCAATGCTAATATTAGATTAAGCCAAACATAATTAAGAACGTTGTGATTCTCAAGGTTGATATTTGTATCAAGCACCAATCTTCAAAGCTGTATCAACTCCATTTTTTGGAAAGCCCTTTACCTTTGGGTCCAGCCTAACAAGACCCCACTTACATCAAAGCAGGATCATGCCGTAATTCCCTCAACCTGATTCAACAGAAAGGAAATGTATGACTAGTGTATGTGTGCAAGGTAAAACCTTTTCATATGGATTGGATTCTGCTTAGTAAGCTATTCTTTGAAAAAGAATTTCTACTCCCTCCAGTAAGAAATCCCTAGATGGCCTCTCTACAGAGGTGACTCTCAGTCAAGCATATCAATTGCTTCCTGTCTCTCCACCATCATGAATGAAAGAGCTGACATATTGAGGTTTTTCTGACCAGAAGAGCGTGCACGAAACCCATGAAAGATGAATTTGACAACCTCGGGCTTCCTCATTTCTAGGCCTTTGCATGTGCCACTTCATCTACCAGGCATACCCTTCCTTCCCTGTGGAACTTTTTTTTTTTTTTTGGCTGTGTTTGGTCTTCATTGCTGCGTGCAGGCTTTCTCTAGTTGTGTCAAGCAGGGGCTACTCTTCGTTGTGGTGCGCTGGCTTCTCATTGCTATGGCTTCTCTTGTTGCGGAGCACTGGCTCTGGGCACACGGGCTTCAGTAGTTGCAGCATGCGGGCCCCAGAGTGCTCGGGCTTCCGTAGTTGCGGCACGTGGGCTCAGTAGTCGTGGCGTGTGAGCTCTAGGATGCACGGGCTTCAGTAGTTGTGGCGCACGGTCTTAGTCGCTCTGTGGCATGTGGGATCTTCCCAGACCAGGGATCAAACCCATGTCCCCTGCATTAGCAGGCGGATTCTTAACCACTGCGCCACCAGGGAAGTCCCCCTGTGGAACTATTATCCATCAAGACCCAGTTCAAATACCACGTTTCTCCATGAAACCTTCTAAAGTTTAGCAATTTGTAAGGTTCTTTCCTTATTCAGCTCCAACAGCATTAATTCATGCATCTCTATTGATATTTATCATATACTTCCTTGCTTGATTTGCATATATATGTCTAGGAACCTTGCCTTTTTCACCTCTGGAATCCTCACGGTGCTTAACTTGGCATGTTACAGATGCTCAACAAACATTGACGGGTTGGATACTCTCCACAGACTATCTGCAGGTAGGTGCTACCTGTGAAAGTGAATCTGATAATTTCATGCATTTGCCTCATTTGTGTCCCCCACAACCACCCTCAGAGTACAGTGTTGGATTGACTTGTCTGAACAGATTATTTGTTTTGCATTACTTTCACAATGTTTAAATCTTCTTGGTCAGAAAACGTGAGAATGAGAAACCCAGAAAATCAAATAGGAGCATCTTTGTTTATTATAGATGGAATAATCTTCTCATACTTGATTTGGTGCTGTTCTTAATGACCTAATGGATGGAAAAACAGGCATTGACTGGATGACTTCAATAGTATACTGTGAAGTTTCCTGAAGATAAACAACCAGAAGACAGACGATTTCAAAAGTCATTATGAATAATCTCCATGGACACTGAATTGGACAAAATCTCATTGCAGATAAACAACTTTGGGTAGGAAGACTGGCTGGAAGTACTGAAACATGGATCAGTACCAATTTGCAACTTCAGTGAAGAGAAAGTGGATGGCCTTTTGGATTTAGCAAAGCTATTTATAAAAGTGCACAGGTCTGTGGCTTAAGAATAAAGTATTAGAGAATCGGCAAGATATAAAATCCACTGGCTGATGTTGCCCAGAACTAAGGAGCTCACCTTAAGTGTTGAAAGGAGTCCCTCTATTTTACCTTGAAGAACTGAGTGATACATAGTGTTAAAGGAAGAGACGTCACATGCAATCAAAGATCGAAATCATCAGATTCAATGTAAACAAAGATGTCAATTGGCAAGCAATATTTGTCATGAATAATTAAATCTAGAATTGGCTGGAGCTAGACTCCAAGTAATTCTTTGATGTAAAACCAAACTCACTGAATAACCTCCAGGGGACTTCCCCATGTGTTAAATGGAAACCAGAGTCCCAGGGTTCTGGACCTGGCTCTTGGAAAGAAAAAAAGCTGGCTACATTTCTGATGTTATCACCGGAGAGTCCTGCCCACATGCTCAGTGGTTTCGATGCCCAGTATTTCTTTTTTTCTCAAATTAAAATCATATAAGTATGAAATGATCATTACATTTTAACCAGCTCAGCATATTTTATTAAAAACATTTGTACTTGTGTTAAGACAAGAGATGATTAGGACAGAGATGATTAAGACATGGTTCCTGTCCTCAAGGAGCACACATTTATATTAACAATAATTACAGTAAAATGTGATGAACACGATAACAGAAATAGCATAGAAGATCTCTTATCCAGTGAAGAGTGAGACCTCCAACCTTGTTCTTTTTTATTTCTTTGGCAGTTCTAGGTCATTTGCACCTACATGTAATTGTAAAAACTGTTTTGTCAATTTCTATTAAAAAGATGACAAATTTAGAATGGGAGCGTGTTGAATTTATAGATCGACTTGGTGTGAATTGACATCTTAACAATATTTAATGTTACAGCCCATGAACATGGTATATATATATCCATTTATTTGGGTCATCTCTAAAATATCAGCAGTATTTTCATTGTAAATGTCTTGGACAGCATTAGCAGACTTTTAAGAATTTTGTGTTTGGGGGCACCACTATACATGGAATTTAAACTTTATTTTTTATTTGCAACTAGCATATAAATGCATTTCATGTATGTTATAAATATATTTTATATGTTATAAATTATGATTTTTCTCCTGTAGTTTGTTGATACGGTAGATTATGTTAGTTGATTTTCAAATGTTGAAACAGCCTTTCAAACCTGGAATAAATCCACTAGTCATTGTGTGTGAATTTTTTATACATTATTGGATTTGGTTTGTTAATATTTTGTTAAGGATTTTTACATCCAAGTTCATAAAAGATATTGGTTTGTAGTTTTCTTTTTTTGTACTATCTTTATCTGGTTTTGGTATCAGAGTAATACTGGCCTCATAAAATGAGTTGAGAAGTGTTTTCTCTTCTATTTTCTGGTATAAAATTGGGATGAATTCTTCTTCAAATGTTACATAGAATTCACCAGTGAAATCATCTGGGCCTGAAGATTTCTTTTTCAGGAGCTTTTAAATTTTGAACTCAATTTCTTTAATATTTATAGGGCTATTCAGATTGTCTGTTCTATGTTGGTTGAGTTTTGGTAGTTTTTGTTTTTTGAGGAATTTGTCTATTTCTTCTAAGTTGTTGAATTATGAGGATAAATTTTTTCATACTAACCTCTTATTATCTTTTCAATGGCTGCAGATCTGTAGTGATATCCCCTTTTTCATACCTGAAATCAGGGATTTCTTTCTTATATGTCATTATTTTTGTCAGTCTTATCAAAAGTTTATCCACTTTATTGATTTTTTAAACATCTTTATTGGAGTATAATTGCTTTACAATAGTGTGTTAGTTTCTGCTTTATAACAAAGTGAATCAGCTATACATATACATATATCCCCATATCTCCTCCTATTGATTTTTAAAAGAATCAGCTTTTTCTTTTTTCATTGATTTTTCTTTATTGTTTTTCGATTTTCAAGTTCATTGATCTCTGCTTCTTTCTTTGTTATTTCCTTCCGCTTGCTTTGAATTTTATTCTCTTTTTAAATTTCTTGAAGTAAGACTATAGTTTATTGATTTTCAACATTTTCTCATTTCAAATTTAAGCATTAGTGCTATAAATTTTCCCCTTAGCACTGCTTTAGTTGCATTCCATGAATTTTATTCTGTTGCTTTCATTTTCATTGAGTTCAAGGTTTCTTTTCTTTTGAGACTTCCTTTTTGAGTTATGATTATTTAGAAGTGTGTTGTTCAATTTTGACATGTTTGGAGATTTTCCTATTGTCTTTCCGTTATTGATTTTTGTTGGATCCAAATATGTTGAGAGAAAACACTCTGTATGATTTCAGTTCTTTTAAATTTGTTGAGGTTTGTTTTAAGGCCCAGGATATGGTCTTAGTGAATGTTCCATGAACTCTTCTGCTGTTTTGGGGTGACGTGTTCTATGTACGTAACAAGATCTTGTTGGTTGATTGTGTTGCTGAAATAGAATGTGTTGCACCTGCTGAGAGGGGATAAAATCATGAATTTGTCTATTTCTCCTTTCACCTCTATCAGTTTTTATTCTGTTTATTTTGAGGCTTGTTTGGTGCATACACATTTAGGATCATTATGTCCTCCTGGCAGATTCATTCTGTTACTTCCATGTAATGTTCCTCTCTGTAGTAATTTTTTTCTAATAACTACATTTTCAGATATTAACAGAAGTATTCCCACTCTTATTGATTGTTTGGATGGTAAAACTTTCTCCATCCTTTTAGTCTACCTATGTCATTTATTTGAAGTAATTATTTTTATAGTTGGGTCATGTTTTCTTATACACGCTATCAATCTATCTTTTTATTGGTGTATTAAGACCATTTACATTTAAGATAGTTGTTATGTTATCACATAAATCTGCACTTTTAATTTGTTTTCTATTTGTTTCTTGTAGATCTAATTTTTTTTCTTGTTTTGATTTCCTGTGCATTACTTGAAGAATTTTTAGGATTCTATCCTCACTTATTTATAGTGTATCTGAATTCATAGTTTGTATAGTTTTCATAATGGTTACTCTGGGTATTTTAATATACTTGTGTGATTTATATACCGGTATCAACATTTGGCCTCTTTGAGTGTAGAAATCTCAATTCCATTTAGATTCCTCTACTTTCCCCACTTTTGAATATTGTTGCTTTGGATATTAAATGGTGTTAGAATTTTTGTTTTAATTATCAAATATTATTTATTAAATTCATCTGGAAAAGGATAGTCTATCATATTTATCCATATCTCTGTTCTGTCCATTCTTCCATCTTCCTCCCTGATACGCCAAGATCCCTTCTTTTATAATTTCCTTGCTATTGGAAGAAATTCCTTTAGCCAATCTTTGTTTTTGTTTTTGTTTTGCGGTACGCGGGCCTCTCGCTGCTGTGGCCTCTCCCGTTGCGGAGCACAGGCTCCGGACGCGCAGGCTCAGCGGCCATGGCCCATGGGCCCAGCCGCTCTGTGGCACGCAGGATCCTCCCAGACTGGGGCACAAACCCGCGTCCCCCGCATCGGCAGGCGGACTCCCAACCACTGCACCACCAGGGAAGCCCCCTTTAGCCAATCTTTAAGGACAGATATGCAAGTCACAAATTTTTTTAGTTTTCCTTTGTCAAAGAATATTTTTAATTCCCTTTTATTTATGAACAACAGCTTCACCAGATCTAGAATTCATGATTGACAGTTGTTTTCTTTCAGCACCTCAGAAATAATGTGATCCTTCCTTCTGGTCTCCATGGTTTCAGATGAGACATCTACTGTCATTTGAATTGGTATTCCCCTGTACAGAAGGCATTGTTTCTCTCTGGCTACTTTCAGGATTCTTTTCTATATCTTTAGTTTGCAAGGTTTAACTCTATGTCATGGCATAGATTTCTTTGGGTTTATTATATTCAGCATTTGCTCAGCTTCTTGCATCTGTAGGTTTGTGTCTTTTACCAAATTTGGGAAGTTTTTCAAGCATTACCTTTTCGAATACTCTTTCAGCCCCCAATTCCCTTTCTCCTCTCCTTCTGGGACTCTGATAATACAAATGCTGGGTCTTTTATTATTTCCTACAGATCCCTGAAGTGATTTTTATTTATGTTGTTCTGTTTTCTCTCTGTTGTTCAGATTGATTGAATTCTATTGTTCTGTCCTCAAGTTCACTGATTCTGTTTTCTCTCATCTCCACTCTACTATTGAGCACATCCAGCAAGTTTTAAAATTTTCTGTTATTGTATTTTTCAGTTCTATGATTTCCATTTTTTTATATATATAATTTCTATTTCTTTATTGAGATTTGTATTTTTCAGTTTCAGTGTTATTGTATTTTTCAGTTCTATGATTTCCATTTTTTTATATATATTATTTCTTTATTGAGATTTTCCATTTTCATTCATTTCATTGTAATTGATTGTCAAAACCTTTTCTTTTTTATGATGGATGCTTTAAAACCTGACTTATCTCAGTGTTGGTGTCAGTTGATTGACTTTTCTCATTCAAATTGATGTTCTTGGTTCTCTGTATTTTAGGTAACTTTTCATTTGTATTCTGTACATTTTGCCTATTTCATTAGGAGACTATGGGCTCTGTGAAAATCTTTTATGTTAGCAGTCAGTCGTCTTGTTTAGGTTTAGCATGTGGGTCTTGACTTACTTTGTGGGCTGTGGTTTCAATGATGGCTTAATTTTCAGAGACTTTGTAATGTTATTTTGGTCCACTTGGTTTATCTGGTACTTCTGGTGCAATCTGAGGGGGCAGAAGAGATTTCCCCTGGCCAGGCCACCAGATGTCTCTTGGTGAGGGAGGGATGTGGTAGAATCTTCCTGCTGGTGGCCCCCAGCCTCCTTGTTGCCTCTGGGTGAAGGAGGAGAGTTTTGAGCCACTGAGAAAAAGAAGCTTCCTGAACCAGGCCACGTGATGTTACTGAGGCTCTCCAGCAAGCCTCCACCTATCTGCCTTAGTTTCTCTTGGCAGAAATGGACAGTCTCAGGCCTGGCAAGGTAAAAAAGACCTCAGTTGAGTTTTGAATGTTAAGTTAATCTTGCATTCCTGGAATGAGCCCTACTTGGTCATGTTTTCTGATCCTGTTTATATTGTTGCATTCAATTTGCTAATTTTTTGCTAAGAATTTTTGCATCAATGCTGCTGAGGGATATTGATCTGTAACTTTTTTTTTTTTGTAATGTCTTTCTCAGGTCTGGGTATTAAGGTTATGCTGGTCTCATAAAATGAGTGAGGAAGTATTCTCTCCTCTCTTTCCTGATAGCGATGATGTAATGGTGGTCTTATATCTTCCTTGAGCGTTTGATACCATTGACCAGTGGAACCATCTGGGCTTTAGAAGGTGTTTTATTTTGGGGAAGATCTTTGATAAAGTATTTAATTTCTCTAAGAGATGTAGGACTATTGAGATTTTCTGTTTCACCTTATATCAGTTTAGGCAAATTGTATTTTTTAAGAAATTTGTCAGTTTCGTCTAGCTTGTTGAATTTGTTGGCATAAAGTTGTTTATAATATTATTCTTTTAATGCCCATAGGATCTGTAAGAAAAAGATCTGTTTAATTCCTGATGTTGGTGATTTGTGTTTTGTTTTTCCCTTGATGGTTCTAGCTAGGGGGTTGTCAATTTTGTTGATCATTTCAAAGAATCAACTTCTTGATTCATTAATTCTCTTTATTCTTTATCTGTTTTTATTTATCTGATCTTTATTATTTTTTCCTTTCTCTTGTAAATATATAACTTTGGTCACTGATATAAGCATTTAAAGCTTTATCTTTTCTTCTAAATGCTGTTTTGGCTTCATCCTACAAATACCTGTTGTATGTTCTTTACCATATAGTTTAAAATATTTTCTAATTTCCTCTGTTATTTCTTCGACTCATGAATTATTTAGAAGTATGTTGTTTAATTTCTGAATATTCAAGATTTTCCTAGATATTGTATTGTATTAATTTTTAATTTAATTCCTCCACAGTCAGAAAACATACTTTGTATGATTTAATTTCCTATAAATTTATTGAGAGGTTTTATGACCTAGCTTATGGTCTATTTTTAAGAATATATTGTGAGACCTTGAAAAGAATGTGCATTCTGCAGTTCCTGGTATAATATCCTATAAATACTAATCAAATCAAGGTGGTTGTTAGTGTTGTTCAAATATTCCACATCTTTACTAATTTTTTTGGTCTAGTTTTTCTTTCAGTTCTTGTGATGGAGTATTAAAATTTAGAACTATAATTGTAGAATTGTCTTTCTCCGTTTAATTCTCTCCATTTTCCCTCATGTATTCAGAAACTTAGCAGTAAGAAACAGCAGGATGTAGTCAGGAAACCTACATTCAAATTTGGGTAAGGCTGGGCATGGAGTGATGTTGGAGCTGTTAATTTTCATCTTTATTAAATAATGATTGCATAGGTAGCAATAACAACATTATCAGGCTGTTCCCAGCTCAGGCTGTAAGACTTTATTACAATAAAAGTAGTGTTATCAGGAGAATCTGCAGGCAGTTCCAGAACCAAATAATATTAGATGGAGTTTAAATGAGATTCTTTATAGAAAATTATCTTAAAATGTATAAACACAAGTAGGAGTGATCATAATCATCATCATTATAAAATCATAGAGTCCTCTTCTATCCAATTCCATGCTAAAAAATGTTGTGTTCTATCAACACTTTAGTATTCTTAATGTTTAATAGAGCCATTTTTAAAACTCTTTAAAGAGTCATTACAATGTTAGTCAAGGGGAGCTCTTTTCTCTGAAAAATAGGGGTAGTGGGAGATAAAAACATCCTGAAAGTTGCAAACAGTACATGATATGGAATATAATATCATGATAATAAATTTATACATAAGCATATGGAAAGTTGAGTAGGATATATTGTTAAATGAAAAAAATTTGTAGAACAATACCTAGTGTGGTTTTTAAAAAATGCACAAGTCTGTAGATGCATATGTATATTTGTACAGGTCTAGATCAAGAATTAAATTATTAACTTTGGGCAACTCTGTGGAGGGCTATTTCAGGATGAGGAACTGGCTTGGGGGCAGGGGATGGGAATGAAAGAGGGCACTTTTTCTTTTAACTTCCTGTAGTTTTATATTATTTGTATTCCCTCTTACAACCAACATGCATTGTTAAACAATATTTTTTTTTAAGTGTGAGCAAATGACAATTGATCAAAAAAGTGGAAAATATGCAAAAATAAGTTAAATTTTCTAATACTGGGACAGAACAGAACCTTGAATGAAGACAAAGAGGAATTCCTCGGTGAATTTACCTCTAAATTGCAAGGCTAGATAAGATTACTGGAGTATTTTTTTTCATAAATGCATGAAAATTATCTGCTCTGAGACTAATGATACTTATACATTGTAACCTGTTTTTTTAATTGTATTTTTAATCAAACTTAAAAAAATAAGCAAATACAAAGCTACCTCCTGAGCGTTGCAACACAATAGCAGCCTTCTGTGCTGTCCTTTATTAGATTAATTAAATTCAACTGGCTCTTAGGGGCTCACGTATTCTACAGAACCCGAAGGGCAAAAGACACATAGGGCTCCCTAGTTATAGCCACATTGAATCAGGACTTAGTTGGATGGGGTGGGCAGTGAGAGACACAGGATTTGCTTGCAGACTATAGCATCTTTTTTTTTTTTTTTTTTTTTTTTTTTTTTGCGGTACGCAGGCCTCTCACCGCTGTGGCCTCTCCCGCTGCGGAGCACAGGCTTCGGACTCGCAGGCCCAGCGGCCATGGCTCAGGGGCCCAGCCGCTCCGCGGCATGCGGGATCCTCCCGGACCGGGGCACGAACCCGCGTCCCCTGCATCGGCAGGCAGACTCTCAACCACTGCGCCACCAGGGAAGCCCCGTATAGCATCTTTAAGCAAGTTAATTTTGTCCCAACAAGATACACCAGCCTGCTCGAGCATGGTCATTTGTAATGTAAAACGATCATATAACAAAAAGTGCAATTACCACTGTGTCAAAAAGCAGACACTTTTTGTTACCAACCTAACAGCCATTTTCCTACCCTTCTTTCTTGTCTTCCTCATGTTCCAAAGGAAGCTGAAAACCCAGATACTTAATTTCTGAGCCCCCTTAAAGTTAAGGTATGGCTATGTGACTCAGGCCTGTCCAGTAGGACTGGAAGGGGATATTTTCTGGGATAAAGAGAGAAATGAATGAAAGAAATCTTTCTCATTCCCTTCCTGCTTTTGGACATTGTTGCTTTTTGCTACTGCAGGAGCCTTGTTATGCCTTTGAAGGAACACATGTCGCTGATATACTGAGGGTGGCAGAGCGGAAAGATGGAAGGAATCGGGGCCCATCAGTCAGCTGAGTACCCCACCTTGAAATCACCTACTTCTGTACTTCTACATTGCTTTGGGACATAGAGTGGTCTGTGGTCAGATCAGGTGTTGAGCAGAAATTGTGGGCAAAGAGGAGGGGGCAGGTGTTATCCACATCTTAGACACAGTTTAGAAAGTGGCCACATTGTTGCAGCAGAGGTATTAGATATGTGAACAGGGAAAGCTTGTGAGTTACCCACTGTAGTCTAGGAAGGTACTGGAGACATGGCAGTTGGAAATGACAAATGAAATCCCCACTGGGAGACCTGCTGCCCATCCCCAAGACACAGCTGCATTTATAAGTGGGAATTGCATCTGCCAGGCCAAACAGCAGTGAGATAAAACCTGGTTGTTTAAAGCAGATGCCAGATCCATCCAATCTACCTCCTGTGCAAGTCACTTTTTATTCAGAATTTCTCACTGTTGGCTTCAAGACCACACATCCTCCATGGTTTCACCAAGAGCCCTTCTTCGGAGACTTCTTCCTCTATAGTCCTGAAGACTTCTGTACCTCACTGTTACTCCAGCTGAGGGCTCTAACTCCTGGGCAATAATAATAATATAATAATGAAGTAGCTAACGTTTATGGAGCACTCATTCCGTGCCAGGTGATATTTTAAGTGCTTTAATGTACTAGCTCACAATAATTCGATAAGGGGGATACTATACATGTGAGGAAACAAAGGTGCTACGAAACTTGCCCAGCTCATATCTAGTAGGTAGCAGAGCTGAGCTACAATCCCTGGCAGTTTGGCTCCAACGCCTGTATGTCCAACCCCTACACAAAACTGCATCTTAGAAATAAGCCTCCTTCAGAGTCTAAGGAAGAGGCGGAAAAGAGGAATTAATCTGAAGAACAGATGTGTAGAAGTGACAGTGTAGGAAGACAGAGAGGCTCCAAGTGTAACAAGTAACACTGGAGAAAATGACTAACAATGTGAGAGACTTTCCCTGTATCACCAAATCATTCCAAGCCCAATCCCCCATATTTCCATTTTTTTCTGCAAAAGCAGAGAAGGCACCACTGCAGTCAAAGTATCTCTAGCTTGCCAAGGTTACCAATCTCTTCTCACAGCTGCTACTTTTACTCTATCCATTCCTTCATTACTCTTTGTTTAATAATGTATTTACCATCTGATAGGCTTCAGCTGTAGGTTGCTGTTTTACTTATTGTTTTGGAGACAATGGACTGTGTTACAGTTTTGGTGGCATATGACGAGGACTCAATTTCAGTTTTCTTAAACACAAAGGAGCCATAGCGGTGGGAAGATATACAAGAAAAATATCCCTTTTTCCTAGTGTTCCTCTCACCTAAGGGCACTCACAGTCAACATAAAACTAGTCTCCAAATAATACCTCTCTCCAGTGACACCCACTCAGAGCCACATTTCCCAGTGAGAATCCTGAAGCACCAAGGAGACTAGATAAGAAGTGGTTTCACTAGAACTTCCCTTAAGACAGTGATGCTCAGCCCTGAGTACAGCTAGGCTCACCGGGGGACTTAAAAATAACAAAGCAACAGTGCCCATGCCATGCTCCAGATGAACTACATCAGAATCTCTGGAGGAGGGACCAAATAAACAGAGTCCAGAGATAGATAAGGATGGAATTGAACGGAGAGTCCAAAAATAAACCTATACGTCTATAGTCAATTGATTTTTGATGAGGGTGCCAAGACCATTCAATGAAGAAAGAAGAGTGTCCTCAAAACTTGGTCTGGTACAACCGACTATCCACATGCAAAAGAATTGAGTTGGACCCTTAACTCATACCATATACGAAAATGAACTCAAAATGGATTAAAACCTAAAGAGCTAAAACTATAAAACCTAGAAGAAAACATAGGAGTAAATCTTCATGACTTTGGATTTGATAGTGGTTTCTTAGTTATGACACCAAAAGCACAAGCAACAGAAATAACCAAAAAGAAATAAATTGGATGGACTTCATCAAGAGAGTGAGAAGACAACCCACAAAATGGGAGAAAATATTTGCAGATTATATGTGTTATAGGGGTTTATTTAATATCCAGAATATACTAAGAATACCTATAAACTCAACAACAAAAAGACGAACAACCCAATTTAAAAATGGGCAAAGGACTTCAACAGACGTCTCCAAAGGAAACATACAAATGGCCAACAAGCACATAAAAAGATGCTCAATGTCATTAGTCATTAGGGAAATGCAAATTAAAACCACAATGAGATCACAGCCACTAGGTTGGCCACAACCCCTAGAAAAGGAAAATAAGTGTTGACAGGAATATGGAGAAATTGGAACACCTGTATGTTGCCACTGGAAATGTAAAATGGTGTAGCCCCTATGGAAACCAGTTTAGTGCTTCCTCAAAAACTTAAAAATAAAATTGCTATATGGTCCAGCATTTCCAGTCCTAGGTATATACCCAAAGGAATTAAAAACAGGTATTCAAACATACACTTACATGAGAATGATCACAGTATCACTGTTCACAATAGACCAAAGGTGGAAACAACCCACAGGTCCATCAACAGAGGAATGGATAAACAAAATGTGAGCTATCCATATAGTAGAATATTACGTGGCCATAAAAAGGAAAGAAGTACTGATATGTGCTACAACATGGATGAATCTCGGGACTTCTCTGGTGGTCCAGTGGCTAAGACTCTGAGCTCCCAGTGCAGGGGGCCCAGGTTCGATCCCTGGTCAGGGAACTAGATCCCGCATGCCACAACTAAGAAGATCCCACGTGCCTCAACGAAGACCCGGCACAGCCAAAAATAAATAAATAAATATTTTTTTAAAAAATGGATGAATCTCAAAAACATACTAAATGAACGGAGCCAGACACAAAAGGCAACATACTGTGTGATTCCATTTACATGAAACATCCAGAGGAAGCAGCTTCATAGAGACAGAGAGCAGATCAGTGGTTGACAGGAGCTGGGAATATGGTGGAATGGGGATTAACTGTTTAATGGGTACAGAGTTTCCTTTTGGGGTGATGGAAATGTTTTAGAACTAGATAGAGGTGATGGTTGCACAACATTCTGAATGTACTAAATACGACTGAATTGTACACTTTAAAATAGTTAATGGTTAATTTTATGTTGTGTGAATTTTACCTCTTTTTTTTTTTGAAGAATTGATTAATGTCCAACAAGATCATAAATTGTACCCTTTATGGTCTTCTGTTCTACCAGATAGCATTTAATTAATTTCATCTAGCTAAACCCTATCAGACAAAAATCTACAAAATCTCTGCCTCCTATGAGTTATGAAATGTCCTTGACAATGTAAAGTTAACCTAACACTGCACTAAAGAACATCCAGCAATATCTCTCCTATTTCTAAATTTTAGATATTTTTTTCTGACCTCATATAGAGTCCAGACTTCACCCTTACTGAGAGTTACTTTCACCTTTTGAGAGGGCTGCCATTTTTTTTCAGTCAGCTGGCCTCATTCAGGACTATTTCAGACAAATATGTCAGAATGGTATATTTTCTTTTTGGGCCTAAAGTTAAAAATAAGATTTACTTTGCATGCACCATTAAAGGTGATAAATCTCCCAACTTCAGTTAAGAACATAATAGCATCAGATGTCATAGAAATCCTTTCTTTATGCCACTTATTTCATTATGAAGTTTAAAGCAGAAGTTAAAGTTTTTTTAGAAGTGTCATAGAGTTGATGAACAATGCTTCTGGAAAGATGATAAAAGCTATAAAACAAGGGCTAGTAATCAGTTGCCATGCACCAGTACTCAGTGTGGGGTTTTACATCAAGCATCCCTTCTCTTTGGGCCAGTGTCCATTCTAATTGATCAGGCATCCCCAGTCTCAGCACTGAAAGTTCAACATCCTGGAAACCCTTTTAGTTCTGGGGAAACTGGGACAGCTGTCACCCTAATGAACCCTTTCAGCAAAACCCAACGTTATTAATTTAAAAGCAACTCAAGTCCACATTTTGTAAACAACTGACCCTCTTCAGGTTTGTAATACACCCTGGAGATTTGTTTTTTAAATACTCAAAACATATATAAGATTAGAATGGAAATTACATGAGTATCATGTCAGGGAAGCCTGGTAGCAGAAAGACTAATTTGCATTGGCATTTATAATGGAGAGAATTTACATATTACTTGTGAAATTAAAAATAAAGATTTTTTTGAGAGACAGATTTGGAAATATGCCTAAAAGCTGTTAATCTGAGAAGAGCGTAGAATAGAATTTCTTCTGTGAGATTTGTTATTGTTTTAAAATTTGAATTGTATTGATTGGAATAGGTATAAATTTACATAGTACAAAAGTTCAAAGGAACAAACAGTGTATGTACAATGAAGCATCTTCCTCCCACCCTTGTTTCCCAGCCATACCACTGCCTGAACAATTGTTATTAATATCTAATAATTGTCCAGAGATATTTTGTGCAAATATAAACAAAGACATAGAATTTTTAGAGGGCAAAATAATTATTAAAGATGAGATCAGGGCTTCCCTGGTGGCGCAGTGGTGGAGAGTCCGCCTGCCGATGCAGGGGACGCGGGTTCGTGCCCCGGTCCGGGAAGATCCCACATGCCGCGGAGCGGCTGGGCCCGTGAGCCATGGCCGCTGAGCCTGCGCGTCCGGAGCCTGTGCTCCGCAACGGGAGAGGCCGCAACAGTGAGAGGCCCGCGTATCGCAAAAAAAATAAAATAAAATAAAAATTCATAAAAAAAAAAGATGAGATCAGGGCTTCCCTGGTGGTGCAGTGGTTGAGAATCCGCCTCCCAAAGCAGGGGACACGGGTTCAAGCCCTGGTCCGGGAAGATCCCACATGCAGTGGAGCAGCTAAGCCTGCGTGCCACAACTACTGAGCCTGTGCTCCAGAGCCCACGAGCCACAACTACTGAAGCCCACATGCCTAGAGCCCGTGCTCCGCAGCAAGAGAAGCCACCGCAGTGAGAAGCCCGTGAACCACAATGAAGAGTAGCCCCCGCTCGCTGCAACTAGAGAAAGCCTGAGCGCAGCAATGAAGACCCAACGCAGACAAAAAAAAAAATGAATTAATTAAAGAAATTAAAAAAAAAAAAAAAGATGAGACCAGAATGGTGCAGAGATACTGAGTTTGGAGTTGAAGGATAGGAGTTAGCCAAGCCAAAAAAAGGCAAGGAAGAGCAAAGGGAACAGCACAGGTGAAGGCATAGAGTATGGAGTAACTTGGAGCATTCAGGGAACTGCAAGCAGTTCAGGTCAGAGCCAAGGGTACAAAAGCAGTGGGGGCAGTGAGAGGTTAATCTGGAGAGGCAGGCAAAGCTAGCACAATTCTTTCGGTATGAAAGCATAATTTTTGTTTTAAATGAATACGAGCCAAAGAAAAGCAGATTAAGTCTCCAGGGGGGTGAGGGTGAGGGGAACAATCAAAGGTCTTGATAGGCAGTTCTCCAAGCCCAGTTTGAACCAAACTCTGGATGATATTTTAGATAGTTTGGAGGGGAAAAGATATCTACATTCAAGACCAAACAGTTTCTTCCAAGACTGATGTCCACCTCTGTTAAGTGAACCACAAAGGAAGCTTTGGCAAAGGTACACATTAGAGGAAATTAGTTCAGCAAGGGCCCCTACTTCCACGCAGACTGCCTTGACAAACTGTGTGTGTTTAGAGTGTTGGAAAGTGCTGCTTTAAACAGCTCTCATCAGCCCTGCCTCCTCCAAATCTTAGCTCAACAGATGTCATAACCGTGATCTTTTAGAAGGCATTCTCTGTGACTGAAACTCCCTATTGGAGAAGCTTAGGGAACACTGTCCTCACTTTCGCATTCCCTCTGCATGTCAATTTTCTGGCAACTGTAAACATGTTCCCAGTTACTGAGCCAATAAATAGGGACTCCCATTCTAGAGAGAAAGACTTGCACCATTGCATAGTAATTTCTAAGAAAAAAGAAAGAGTTGCCACAATGCAACACAGGAGTTCCTTAACCTAGCTCTTGAGAATTAAAAAAAAGAAAGAAAGAAAAAGAAAAAAAAGATTCAGGGCACCGACCTTGACTTACCGGGTCAGAATGGAGGATAAGAAATAAAGAGTTTATCTTTTTAAAAGAGCGCCCCAGGGGTTACAATGATCAATCAGATTTAGGAGCCTCCATCTGCTAATCCAAAATGGGACAGTCCTCAAACACTCTTTTGTAATCACAGACTCATTCCAAATGAGCCTGATTGCACTGAGTGTGTTGAAAGGTTTTTAACCACTTAGGTTGGGAGACTCTAACTTCTTGGCAATTTGTTAGTCTCCACAGCAGAGGAAATGGCCGGTGGAGAAGACAGTCCTTGTAGAAACCCATTGGTTATTTAACTGTATTGGTGTACCTTAATACAGTAGATGTGCTCCAGAAAAAAGTGAATAAATCAAATTTTTATAAATGGAATTTTTTTTCAAAGGTACTAGGAGATGTAAAAATTTAAAGGGATCTTGTGGGGCATTTTTCAGATCAGTATTTTATTTTAAATGTCACACATGCTCATGATTTTTTTAAAAACATCCACTCAGAGCAGAGAGGAAAATAATATAAAAAGTAAAATCACTCCTTTCCCTTCCTACTTCTCCCAAATAATCAATAGTAACCCTTTCTTCTTTCCCAGACACTTTTGCTATGTATTTCAGTATGATTTTATAAAATGTTTGCCTCTTTTTTTTCACTAATCAATACATAACGGACTCCACTTCATGTTAGGACATAGAGAGCCCCCTCATTCTGGTAACTGCTGAATGGATGGTACCATATATCTACGATCTACATAATTACTGCTCTACTTATGGAAATTTAGGTGATTCTCTCTCTCTCATACACACACGCGCACACACACACACCAATGCTCCAATAAATATCTTTGCCCATATATTCAAGTGTATCGCTAGCAATTTCCAAGTGAAATTGCTGGGTGAAAGAGCATGTCCGTTTTACATTTGGTAAATGTTCTCAAAGTGTATTCCCCAAAACAGTACACCCACTTCCACTGCCATCAGCAATGTATGGGTCCCTACACTCCCAATTCCTCACATCCTCTCCATATTATCAAACTGCTTCATCTAGGTCAATTTCATCGGTGAAAAATAGTATCTCCTTCTTACTTTAACTAGTATTTATTTTATTATAAGGGAGGCTGAGTATATCTTCCTGCTTTTACTGACCACTTAGATTTTTTCCCCCAGTCTATTGAGGATTCTTTTGCAAAGCAGACATTCATTTTTCAAAGTGAGCCTTCAGTTGCCATGATTTATCCCTTTCTAAGTTTCGGTCGTCACAAATCAGCCTGAACAAGTCATTTCCAAGGGATAACCGCACACAAAATAAGGTCACCCTCATTTTGAAAAAGCCATTATTTGATCCTGCTCACATCACATTTCTTTCCTTTGCTTTGCTGCCAGGAGGTTGGTTCTTGCTTCCTTTCCATCAGTACCTTCCTCAGTCCCCAAGGTCTGGCATGTGTCCCCACCACTCTAATGAACGTGCTTTCTGGAAGGTCACCGAGAGCCTCTTTAGCGCTAAAGCCACAAGCTCTGCTCTGTCATCATTCTCCTCCCTTTGTAGGGGCCCCCCTGCGGCCTAACCTCTCCAGGCCTCAGATTCCTCAGGTGATACTACTAATAATACCCTTTCAGTCTTGGGTTTGTTGGGAGTTTTAAATGAGAACATATGAATGTGCTTGGTAAGCTATAAAATACTACATAAATACAAATTATTATTATTATTGTTTGCTTGGGCCCCTGAAGTTCCGTGCACGGGCTTAAAGCTTAAGCTTCATTCTTACCGATATACTGAGGCACTGACTCCCTTAGATCCCCCTCTCTCTCTTTCTCTCCCTGTGAGAAATTAACTTTTATTAAGCACCTACTGTGTGCCAGGCAGCGTGCAGGGCGCTGGGGAAACAGCGCTAACCACTTTTGGGAAACCTTCATTATGTGTTGACAGGGTGCCAGTACGGTGCTTAGAAGCCCATAGGGATAGCAGTGCTTAACACTTTTATTAATTCTCAGAGTCAATATTATTTTTATCTCTGTTTTAAAGATAGGAATCTGAGACCCAGAGAGGTTAAGTAATTTACCTGAAGCTACACAGCTAGTAAGTAGGGAAGTGAGGATTTGAACACAAATCTCTATGGCTGCACCATATAATGCTCATTACCCTGCATCCTGTCTTATATGGCTATTGGGTGGACGTCAGGACCACGGATGTCAGCATGGTTAACTCTGAGAGAAGCAGGTTTCAGAGAGAACTGGCAGAGCTGGTGTACAGGCCTGGGGTGGGGTGGGAGAGGCATTTTGATGTTCCAGGTGAGCATAACAGCGGCACTGCATGATGATCAGCTTGGGCCACAGCCAATCACCTATTTCCTTCTCTGCCACAGGAGGTCCATAACAGCTCTGTCTCATTCACTCATGTATTGGCCTCTCGCTGGGGGGAACAACAAGGGATCAGATGTCACGCTACAGTCCTGAGTCCCAAGAAAGACTTTTGATCAGGTGACTGCAAGGAGAGAGATCAGTCTGCTTTCTTGGAAGAGAGACTTAAGCACTCTGGTGTGGGGATAGTATTCTCTTGAGGCAGGCACTCAGAATTAGGGTCTCTGGGTCATTTTGCAGACTTAAACGATAGGTCAAAGGAAGACAAAACTCACTGGCCAGCCATCATTCCAAAACAATGAAAAAATTGCCTACACATTGCTCTATGGTTCTATCAGAGGATACACAGGTCCTGTGGTACAATTAGCCAAGTGCTATTATGACAGTGATGGCTACCGCCATTTCTCACCCAACCTAAAACAGCATGAATTGTAGAACACGTCACTTTTTATTGTGCCACCAAGAAAAAGCAATGCTACTTAAGTTGTGGTGTTCCACCCATTGTAAGACACAGCCACATTCCTGAAAACGTTAAAAATGTGAAAAACGATGTGTATCTAAGAATGGGTAAAATCGGTACTAGTAAGATCAGCTAAAATGTTAGTGTTTTCCACTGGCTGGGCAGTCTTCCAGGTGTTTTGCCTACCTTATTGAATCTTCAGAAACTTGTGAGGGAGGCCCTCCGCTCCCTGTTTCACAGCTGAGGATGCCCTGTGAGGCTTGGAAACACCCACCTCACACACACATGATCACAAAAGTGCCTCTGGAACCCAGGTCTGTCCACGCCCAAGCGCTCTTTCTGTCACCACCCTCTGTCAGTTTGGAAAAGGTCAGCATGTCCTTCGCAATGCCCAGCAGGCAACGTGGAGTCTCTGAGACCAAGTTGGAGA
The DNA here is from genome assembly GCF_963924675.1 of Phocoena phocoena. NCBI lineage: Eukaryota > Metazoa > Chordata > Mammalia > Artiodactyla > Phocoenidae > Phocoena > Phocoena phocoena. Next base: position 28,178,583 of record NC_089228.1, on the reverse strand, counting down.
ATGAGTGGCGGTGGGAACAGTGCCCAGAGCTGCCACCTGCCAAATGAGGCAGACAACATGTGTGGATCCCTGAATAGTTTCACCAAGGTCATCTAACAGGGAAGAACAAGAGAAAAGTTCAAAACAAGTTCTGGAATGTAGTTTATACTAACAGACCATTATTAATCTCAAACAGTGAGCTGACATAGTGAGGTTGACAGCCAGCACAGTGGGTGGAAGGGACTCAGCCCATCCTAACTGCATTTAATGTAGCTAAATTCTGGAAGGCTAAGAGCATCCATGGACAAGGCCGGCTAGCCAGATTGGAAACAGAAGGAAGCACGCTCCTTTTGAACAGTCTCTGAGAAACCGCAAATGAATGCTTAAAACACACTTGTCATAACCGTATTTGCTTCTATTATGAAAGGCGGACTCTTAGCTCAACCTCTTCACACCCCTGCATGGAGCTACCTCATCCTCATTGTTACAGCTGAGGAAATGGACAAGAAGGAGGTCATCCAAGTAGGCGTCACAGGGAAATAAAATTCAGCCCCCTGGCTGCCCAATCCCGTTCAAGCCGGTTTGTCTCGGGAGAACAAAACAGCTGGATATTTTTACAAGGGAAATCAGTTCTGTGATTAATAAGTGACAGCAATGCTCTCTGGCAACACCCGCAACAGACCTAGTCTTAGGGATTCCCTGGGGAATCTCATTTAAATTTCTGGTGCCAGCACCCTCTCATGCCTACTAAATCAAATTATCTAAGAATAGATCTAAAATTTGTATTTTTTTAAAAAAGTGCCCTAGGTGATTCTTCTGAGCTGGATAGTTTGGAAAACCTTGCCCTGAGGGCAGTTCTTGTTTCAGTGGTTGGAGAACCCCTGGAGTAGGGGTTACCTGGGGTGGGCAGATTGCTGGAATGCATATTAGTCCTTGAGACAAATGGAAAATGGAAACGTTGTTGGTTCTTAACTGTTATTGTCTCTTAAAAAAAAAAAAAAGTCTTCCAGCCAGTTGCCTGCACATGGGTGAGGATGAGTTGTACCCTTAGTGGCACAGCATAAGAACGAAGTTCAAGACTGCGGGTCAGGGACTGTTTTACTGGCTCTCGTCAATCTTCATGAAAGCGTAGTTGGTATGTTCCCATTTTACAAATGAGAATTCCAAAGCCCAGATAGGTTAGTAACTTGGTGGAGAGTCAAGGATGAATGAGGCAAATGGGAGCTGAAGAGACAAGAAGGAGTCTAAGCTTGAAACTGTCACTTAAGTAAATCCAGTTTCCATTTGGAAACCTTATCTCAGGCCTTTTAAAAATCACTGGGCTTTGAGTTAAGAGGAGTAAACCCTGCTCTAAAGGAATTAGCTTCCAACTTTTTCTGCCATTTTAACTCTGTTGAAAAAAAGTTATCAAAGCCCAAATATAACCAGATATTCTAAATATTCTACAAGTGTCCCCTGATGAGTTTTTTTTTTAATTGGCTCACTGTCTTATCATCCTTATTAATAGGGATGGAGAAGATACTCATTGCACTTAAGCTATACCTATTCCTGGTTCCAAATGCAAACTTACAAGAAAGGACATTAACTTCTACACAAGTCCAAGCAAGACTACTCCGTCCTTCTGAGCGTTGTTAAAATAATTCCTTAGTTCTGTTGATCGAAATTTAGTGTGCAAAAGAACCCTGGTACCGCTTGTTTAAGATGCACATTCCTGGACCCCAGCCCCTGAGATTTTAATGGCTTTTTTTAATGGTTAGGTCTCGGGTGAGGCTCAGAAATGTAGTAATAAACTGCCCAGTTGAATCTCGTAATGGGGACCCATTTATTAGTTCTGTGTTAGTAAAACTTCTTGTAACCACTGTCCACTCTTAACTGCTCTCTTTCACCCCAAGGAAGCCTGTTTTTATATTCGATTCACAACTGTCAGAGGTGGCTGAAAGAGCTCCGACTTTCAAGAAAAACAGGTAAATTACCAGCAGAGTGATTTATGAAGTGAAATAACTCCCTCATTTAGGCAAATCGGCTCCCCCTTGTGGAATGTGTTCTATGGCAGGTTCAGGCTTCATAAAGGAACCACAGGTCCTGGTGCTGAGCTGATCCACACAACTCAACCAAGAATATTCTTATGGTTGTTGGAGCTGGAATTCTGGGAAAGCCTTTTGGTTTCCAGTGTCCTGCTTCACAAGATTTCTTGCATCTGATCTGATGCTTGGAGTTCCTGTTTCACCAATGGTGTGAATAGAAATTAATTGAATTAGCCAGTCTCCAATTTTCATTTGCACAAACCCACTTAGAATTTAATTCTGCAATGTCTGCTTTCCTCAAAACCCTCTCTTTTTAGAGGTAAAGTCCCTAGGTAAACAAACCACCAAAAAACAGGTTTTTCCCTTGGCTATTTCCAAAGATAGATAAGCTAAATGAATTTTGTGTAATAGGTTCCATCATCATTTCTAAAACCAGTATTTTTTTCCAAAATCTCTTAATTCTATGATAATCTCTTGTAATGTGTGTTTGCTGTATTATTTAAGATTATTATTCTGATGGAAAGTAAGAGAAACAAATAGGGAGAAGAGATGAAACTAAACATAGAAGCAAATAGCTTATGAGCTACATTAGACATAGATAAACGAAGTGGAGGAATACACATGCTAAACATAGACAGGAAGGGAGGGGAAAACGAGAGGCACCAAATATTCCTGCTATACACATTAAGGACAAGATTCTTTAAAGGGGTGTCGTGTAGGAAATTACATTGATGCAATTGTCTCTAGGTACATGATCATGCAATATTCAACCTGTGAGGTCTTGAATTGGCTCCTATTAATGACAGTCATCCTGGTTCCAGGGTTTCCGCCCAGGAGTAGCTGCTCATCTGACTTTCTGGCAAAGCACAGATGTTGATCAGGGGTAATTGCAGGCATCTCAGATAGAGCAAGTTTGTGTTTCATCCCCAGTACCTTTCATATTGGGGTATTTTGCTCAAATGTCACTTCTGGTCCTCATAAACACGCCATTGTCAGGAAGACTGATGTGGCAGAGACACAGTGAGAAGGAGAGCGAGATTAGGAGGGAAAGAACAGGCAAACATCCCCAGAATTCAGATCACGTGAGCCTTTCACCTCGTGGGTACCCTGTATTAGGTATGTTCATCTATCCCATCTTGTCCCCCTTGCTTTGCAATGTGTTTTAAATTGCTTCAGTAAGCCACATAATTTGAAAATCTTACTTGGTATACGAGCCTTTCAGTTAAGTAACCTCTGGGTTAACTTGCTTGGCAGTTTATTTGGAGGCTATCGTTGCATCCAGGTAATTTCCCACAAGCGTCTCTTATTTCTACATTGTCTATAACTTGTTGCTAAATATGTCAGTAGAGACATTAAGAGACATAAAGATATACGGTTATCTATGTGCACCACCCAAGGTGTGGGAATTAACATTCAAAGTGCCCTAACCGAGTCCACACTCAGTCGGCATGTGGAGGATATTAATCAGGAATCAACACACCAGAGAAGTCCCTTCACCCAGAGCTTCAAATATCTCTGGTTGAATCCATACTAGAAGTTTTATTAATTAGCATAAGAGATGTTAAAAGTAAGTTTTCATGTGTGAAATGATGAGAAGTTGGCAGGAAATTTTGTACAGGCACTTCATTCTGGCGTGGATGAGGTATAATTATCTGGTGAGCCCAGAAGCCTCCCACCCTCTGAGTGACACCTGAGGTTTATAACTCAGTTCAGTTCTGTGTCACCCAGACTGACTTACTGGAGGATTCTTTTGTCAGATTCAACTAGAAGGTTAGTAGATCCTGCCATTGCAACATGGTCACATTTATCTTGGAATGAACCTTTCATGTGAAATGCTACCAATGGTCCTAAAATGACAAAGAACAGGGACTTTACTGAGCTCACAAGACTGGATGTGTGATTGTTTTGTGTCTGCTTGTCTGCATGGCAGAATTAGATCTGAGGTTTGCCATTGTTTTCTTGTTCAGTCATATTGTCAGGAAGAAGGACTAGAGCCCTCACCTACCCTAATTATTGGAGGTTATTGGTATCCATCAAAAAGAACACACGAATTGTGAACAACCAAACTGACTTATGGACTTCCCTGGTGGTCCAGTGGTTAAGGCTCCACATTCCCACTGCCGGGGGCATGGGTTCCATCCCTGGTCAGGGAACTAAGGTCCCGCATGCCATGAGGTGTGGACAAAAAAAAATTGACTTAGGTTAATTTGAGGCATGTATTAGTTATCTAGTGCTGTGTAACAAATTACCCCAAAACTTAGTGGCTTAAGAAAATAAGCGTTCATTAGCTTCCAGTTTCCATGGGTCAGGAATTCAGGAGTGGTTTAGCTGAGTGGGCCTGGCTCAGGGTCTCTTATGAGGTTGTTGTCAAGATGTTAAGAACTGCAGTCACCTGAAGCCTTGGCTGAGTCTGGCAGGCCCACTTTCGAGGTGGTTCACCCACATGCCTGGCAGGATGGTGCTAGCTGGTGACAGGAAGCCCCTCTCCATAGGAGTCCTCGAGTGTCCTCAGGTTACTGAGGATGACTCTCCCAGAGTGAGTGATCCAAAAGACAGCAAGGTGAAAGTGCCAATATCCTTTACAATAGAGGCTCTGGAATCACACATGCTGTCCCTGCCACATCCTGTTCATTAGAAGTGAGTGATTAAGTCTGTCCCACACTCAAGGGGAGGGGATTAGTCTCCACCTTTTATAGGGAGAAGTGCCAAATAAATTGTAGACATATTTTAAAACCTCCACAAAGTACTTACTTGATCTTCATCTTTGCAAGTCTAATGGTGTTTGTTCTGTCCTCTTCATGTTCTTATAATAAATATTTATCAAGAACTTACTGTGTGCCAGGTTTTGCTATGGATATTAGGAATACATCTCTGAACAAAGCAGATGAGGTGGGGGGTGGAGCAGGAGTGAGGAGACCCAAGTTCAACTGAAGGGAGGTGCCAGGTATGAGAATAGTAGGGATGGGTGAAGTGGAAAGTACTTAACTTGTCAACAGAAGGCACTCTCTACCAAGTTGTGTGGGGGGAAAAAGGGCTCAGTATATCCAGATCTTCTGGTTTTTCAAGAGAAGGAGAAAAATATGGACATGTGTGTGAAATTCCCAGAATTTTAATGTTAGTATAGTTCAAATGTTAACAAAACACTGTGAGGGAAAAAAAGTCAATGGGCCTAATTCAACCAAAGTTTGCCATTATACAATGCCTAAACTTTTACTAAAAACAAAACCCTGATGATTTCAGTATGGCATGAGCAAAAGTAAGGACATGATAAGCAAGGTCTAAATGATAAACACTTTAGCTAAGGGCTGAAAGATGAGACCTTCATGTATAAATCTCAAATAGACAAAAGTATGCACAGAAAGCTCTGTGAATGTGTTACTGACGAGCTTACCTACTAATAGATACGTATATTTTTAAATGATGTTAGTAACTTTCTTAAGGCTTACCACAAAAATCTCTGAGAAATAGAGCAGAAAAAAATGGTATCATGGAGGAAATTGAAATTTTCTGCATTTAAATGACATGAATTTACAATCAAGTAAGCAATATTCTGGATAAATTTTTGCCCTTTCTTCTTACTGAAAATAAAGCAATTATGGTATTTTTTTTAAAAAATAGATGGAAATAGGGACTTCCCTGGTGGTCCAGCAGGTAAGTCTCTGTGCTTCCAACGCAGGGGGCACAGGTTTGATCTCTGGTTGGGGAACAAAGATCCCACATGCCACGCAGCGCGGCCAAAAAACAAACAAAAAAAAAAAACACAAAAAAGTACACCATATGTACGTCAGCTAGAGGCAAGGACCATATCATATATTTCTCTGGTTCTAGCCCTGTGCATAATATGTACTACGTTTCAATGAATAATGGATGAATAATTGAAAACCATCCTTTAAAAAAAAATAGATGGAAATAGATAAAGATATAGAGATATGGATATGCCCTAAACCCAGATTGTTGCTTCTGGTGATTTAAAAATGAGAGCTATTGGGAATTCCCTGATGGTCCAGTGGTTAGGACTTGGCACTTTCTTGGCTGGGACCTGGTTTCAATCCCTAAGATCTCGCAAGCCGCACAGCGTGGCCAAAAAAATTAAAATAAGAGCTATCAATACTCTTAAATGATCAATGTCCTTGTCATTCATTTCATCCCCAAATTATTTATTCTGTTCTAAGATGCAGTTTACAGTTAAGAAATAGAAATAATGCTGTAGCATGTCTTGATTTAACAATGTGAACTTTGAAGTCAGTAAGATTTAATCTACCAGGCTTTCAAATTTATATAAGAAATCATTATGACTGACACTCTGTAAATGAAGCAGAGTGGGTGTGGATATTTGGTTTAAGAAGGTGAATGACTTCTGCAGATATAATCACAGGGTAATATCAGGAGGGTATTGGTTAGAATTCGAGTTTTTAGATTCAGATTCTTGGTTCAAAGTTTAGCCTTTCACTTTAGGCAGGTTGTTACATCTCTCTAAGGTTTTTATTTTTTAATTTGTAAAATGGAGATAATAAAATACACAACTCAGTGCATTGGAGAGATAATAAGGTCAGACAAGTAAAGTCCTGTGCATACTATCAGTGCTCAAGAAATGTCAGCTATGGCTATCACTGGGCCGCCTGCCTTCCATATGGCTGCCTCCTGGGAAGGAAATAAACCTGCCTTGTATAGATCTTCCTGACCCTCAAAATCCACAGGGTTTCCTGTAGGCCTTAATTTGGGCCAACAGCTGCTTTCTTCAAAGGTAGTTTAACATCACCAGATGGTTATTTGTTAAGTCCCTGAAAAATTGCCTTAATGGTCTTTGTAGAGACCTGTACAGAGTTCAAATCCTGGAATTCTGTCTGTGACCTCCTCTCTCAGAAAGGGTAAATCACTTAAACTCTCAGCTTGTTTGCCTGGAGAAAAGAAGAAAAAGTCACTTTCCCAACTATCTATGATATTAATTAGTAGAAGTAAAGTGTTTTGGCAATGCAGAATATGGTTAATTTTTAAAGGGTAAAACATAAATGTTAAGTGCAATGGAATTTTATCATACCGTGGAGGGAATGTAACTGTTTCAACACATGTTTTTTGCAGGAGAACATAGACGGTGGTGATATTGCTTCACTTTCAGAGGTCTGGGTTCATTTTGAGAAGAGCTGAGAAGAGCCTTGGAAAATGAGGCAAGTTTTTAAAAATTGGAGGGAAAAAATAAAGGACCAGGAATTTTATACGACTGCTTTCTCCATGAGATCCCTTTAGTAAAAGTGAATTTGTTTCCAGTTTCCAAAGATTCCCAGTACTGAATATCTCTAGCTTTTAATATGGGCATAATAGCACTCAGATTTCCTCTTTGTCACAAAGAGGCTCTCTGTTGAGTATTAAATTGCTCATTTCACTCGTGGAAGTGAGGGTCCCTGAGTCACCAAGTCAAAATAATGGATTTTACGAGCTGGTTTAGATCAGTGAGGTGTTCTAGTATAACGACTTGCTTAAAGAACTATTTAGCTTTGCAAAATGGAGATATCATCCGTTTGACAAATAAAGTGCACACAGGAATCCCGAATGAGGGAATCATTGTCACGGCCCATGTAAAATTAGTGTTGCTTGTGAGCAAGGAAACTGGTCTATTTTTATTTTTTATGCGTGCTGATTTTTTTTTTTTTTTTTTGCGGTGTGCGGGCCTCTCACTGCTGTGGCCTCTCCCATTGCGGAGCACAGGCTCCGGACGCGCAGGCTCAGCGGCCATGGCTCACGGGGTCAGCTGCTCCGCGGCATGTGGGATCTTCCCGGACCTGGGCACGAACCCGTGTCCCCTGCATCGGCAGGCGGACTCTCAACCACTGCGCCACCAGGGAAGCCCCTGCTTTTTATTTATTTATTATTCCAGGCTTTAAAAATTCCCTATGGAATAGAAGAGCAATATTATCCCCATTGACTACAGGAAATCGGGGCAGTTGGGCTCGGTAACTTTTCCTGAGTTTGTGATGGAATCTAATGAAAGAGCCCAAATTAGAATCGCTAAGTTCCTGCAGACTCTCCATTTGCACCACTGAACCCCCCACCACTCCAGGCAAAAGCACTTCACTTTACTGTCTCCTGTCTGTTCTTGGAGGAGTTCTGCCCCTTCCTATTCTTTTTTCTTTTGTCTGTCCTTCCAAAGACAGGAGCATTTATCAAAGTCCTCTCTCCAAATGATCTGGCTGGCACTAGCCACCTTCAGATTTACCGTAAAGAACAGACTGGAAACACCCCAGCATTTAGTGAACTTGTTTGAGAAGGACAGTGTGCCTCCAAAAAGGGGCTGACCATGATGAAAAGACCTGGGGAATGGGTCCTATGAGACAAGAACGGAATTAGCTAAGAAAAGGAAAACAAAATCTAAAGGAGGCCTGGAAGAGGAAGTATTAAGGAGAAAGAAAAATAGTAACTGGTGTTCTCTAGTGATTGAGAACAGAGCTGGAAATCAAAGACTTAAATTGCAGACAAGAGGTTAAAAGAGTAAGAAATTTCCTGTTTCCCGGCTCTGCAAAGAAAGGTGGATAACTTGATGAAGATGATGCCTAAGGACTTTGAGAATTTGAATGCACTGCTTCCTGGGGCAGAGGGATGGACTAAATTAGTCTGTTGGGTTTCACGAAGCCACAGGGTTTCAGACAGTACAAAAAGTTACAGGATGAAAGTCTGAGAGGCAGGCAGGGACACAAAGATCTTGGCCAAATGCAGAGTCTGATTCAGAACCCCTGAATGGGGCTCAAGCCTACATTTCTAAGAAGCTTCGAGAGGACACTGCTGCTACTGGTCAGTGGACCACATTTTGATTAGCAAAGCCGCAGAGCTACGCTGTTAAATGCAAATATAATGTGAACCACATATTGTATTCTAGTAGCCATCTTACAAAAATCAAACAGAAATTAATTTTAATAGATTTTATTTAACCTAATTTATCTAAAATACTATACTTTACCAAGTAATCAATATAAAATTATTGATGAGATATTTTATTTTGGTTTTGTCCTGTACTAAGTCTTTGAAATCTGGTGTATATTTTACACTGACAGAACATCTCAATTTGGACCAGCCAAATGTGGCTGGTGGTTTCTGTTTTGGACAGTGCAGTTCTAACCAACCCCAGCAAAATCTTAGCTGCCAGTCCGGGGAATTCCCTGGCAGCCCAGTGGTTAGGACTCTGTGCTTTCATTACCAAGGGCCCAGGTTCGATCCCTGGTTGGGGAACTAAGATCCCGCAAGCCTTGCAGTCAAAAAAACCCCCCAAAAACAACCCCCCACCCCAACACTAAGCCAGTCCAAAAGCTGAGAAAAACGTGCTTTCAGTACTGGAACCTACTTAAGTGGAAACCAAGAATTCCCAGGGGCTTAATGAATTCCCTGTTATGGAGAAGTCCTCAAAATATAATTATTCGACAGGATCCCCTGAGGATAGGGTTAAAATGCAGATTCCTCAGCTTCACCCCCAAATATTTTTTTAAAACCTTTTTATTATAAAAAAATATGTGAACATCTGGGCCCTGAGATAGAGAAAGTAGATTATCAGATGTCTTCTGCCTTTTTAATGCCATTGAGGTGTTTGTTAGAGAAACTGGGTTGTCACTCCTCCTCGACTTGGCTGGTTGCTTCCCCATGGTGTTATTTCTCTTGTTCTTCTATTTCCCATATTTCCTGAAATCTGGCTTTTATTGTTGAGGAATGGATGAGTTGCAGGTCTCAGAGATTCTAATTAGGGTAGAGGTTCTCAACCCTGGCTCCACATGGGAAACACCTCAGAGCTTTAAAAATTTCAGATGCCAGGGTCCCTCCACGAGAGCTTCTGATTTAATTGGTATGGTGTATGGTCTGCACATCAGGATTTTTAAAAGCTTTTAGCTGGCTCTGTTAGAGCAAGGGTAGAGAACCACTAGATGAGACTAAGTGGTTTGAAAAAAGGCAAGGGTTCCATAAAGGCCTGAAAACAGACCTTCTCCACCTCCTCATCACTCTGCCCTAAACAGCCTTGCAAAGTTAGCGGCCGAGGGCTTCCTTGGTGGTGCGGTGGTTGGGAGTCCGCCTGCCAATGCGGGGGATGCGGGTTCGTGCCCCGGTCTGCGAGGATCCCACATGCTGTGGAGCGGTTGGGCCCGTGAGCCATGGCCGCTGAGCCTGCGCATCTGGAGCCTGTGCTCTGCAGTGGGAGAGGCCACAGCAGTGAGAAGCTTGCGTACCGCAAAACAAACCAACAACAACAACAAAAAAGTTAGCATCCGAGACTATGTGATGCTAAGAACTAGAGTCACCTGGGGAGCAGAAAATACTACCAATGTCCAGACTCCAACCCCAGAGAATCTCATATAAGTTCTAGAGAGGGCTCTGGTATCTCTGGTTTTAAAGTATCCCCTTTAATAGTGATTTAATGTAAAGCAAGGATTTAATTGAAATACCTCCCAGGATTTAATGGTGATTCCCATATACAGCAAGGATTGAGATCTGAGACAGTGCTCCAATTTTAATGAGTATATCAATCATCTGAGGATTGTGTAAAAATACAGATTCTGATTTTACAAGTCTGGATGGATGTCCAGGTTCTTCACTCCTGTTGAACCCCCAGGTCACGTTGATGCTCCTGGGACCAGTTTGAGTAATAAGTGTGTAAGATGGAAAATGTGTACTATGGAGCCAGAAAGAACTGGATTTGAATTCCACTTTTGCAGCTTACTAGCTGGTGTGGCTTTCAGTGAGTCACTTCACCTCTCTGAGCCTTTTTCCTTACCTATGAAATAGAGATGATGATACCTAACCTTACACATCCCATGCCAGGTGTTCGGGAAACGGGACCCTGTTACTGGCTAATGCCAGTAGCACAGGAACCTAGTTGGATATTGAGTCTTTTTCCAAGCTCTCTTCCCATTGATGCTAGATCATTTCTGGGGAAGTTTGTTTCGTCTTTCAGTCAATCCTTTGTTTAAAAAAGAAAGATCAGGGCATTTAAATAAGTATTCTGAGGCCAGCATCCGTAGTTCTCTGCTTGGTGCCAGACTTTCTGCTTGGCAAAGCGGAATTTCAAGTTATCCATGACTGTGTCTTCACTTCTGGTCCTCGTTACCTCTGATGGGTTTCCCTCCCACTCTGCTTTCCCCAGCACTCTGGATTGTCTTTATGTCGTTGTAAATCACAGCCAGCACCACGTGTTTCTGTGTCTCTGTTGAAATAAAAACCCTCTTTTCTCAACATCTGCCCGGCTTGCCCCATGTCTGAATCTCAGAGGTTCTTCATGCCCTGACTTTCAGGGCTCAGAGCACACGCCAAAAGGAAAGCATCTACCCTGAGCCTGAGAGAGAAACTCTCCTGTTAACATCGCTTATGAACTACAAGTTCAGATCCTCTATTTTTAGCCATATGGAATAATTTGGAAGTCTATACATCACATGACTGTGGAAACTAAACTAAAACCACCTCTTTTTCGCATCTACAGAAAAGCTTATATTTATTCTGTTTTCCGAAGTTGACAGACAAAAACAAAATGTTTGCTGTGCCTTTCTGACTTTAGAAATGTGCCTTCCAGGTGCTTTCAACCTTGTTGTGAGTGTTAACAGTTCACAGTGGAAACTGATTTAACACCATTAATAGTTTTCCACTTCAACAGCCCTCTCCTGTCTGAGTGACTTTTAATATCTGTCTGTTTCTTTCCATGTGTCCCCCATTCAGGCACCTGAATTCCTCTCAATTTCAAGTTCCTATTATGTCTTTTGAGGGATCAGATAAATTGAAAGACTTTTTTTTGTTTTCCAGTAGAGATGTCCTTATGCTAAGTAAAGTGAAAATGCGTTTTCTATCCAAATTAGGGCGGAGAAAAGATACTCTCAGTATTTTCAAAGCAAACTATTTATTCACTGATTCAATAAGCAATTATTGGGTGTTTCCTGTGTTAAGAACGTCATGCTGAGTGCTGGGGAGGGTGCCTACAGAGATGAAAATAATGCAGATATAAAGTCTCTGTCCTGAAGGACCTGAAAATCTAGAAAGGAAGAGAAATCTACATATATGAGCACCTATAATATGAACACAAAGTGAAAGATGTTTCTCAAAGCCTTCCCAGGTCCTCTGAGATTTTTCTTGTACACTCTGTTTTCAATGCAAGTATTAACCGTTGTGTTAGTTTTTGTTTTGTTTTGTTTTTTTGAAGAGAACCCTCCTACACTGTTGGTGGGAATGTAAGTTGGTGCAGCCACTATGGAAAACAGTATGGAGGTTCCTCAGAAAACTAAAAATAGAACTACCATATGATCCAGCAATCCCACTCCTGGGCATATACCCGGATGAAACTATGACTCAAAAAGATACATGCACCCCTATGTTCATAGCAGCACTACTCACAATACCCAAGACATGGAAACAACTTAAATGTCCATCGACAGATGAATGGTTAAGCGTTGTTATAAGTACTTGCCTGCCCTATGTCTCCTTGGGAGGGCTGTAAGGACTCTGAGGTCACAAATCTTATCTCACTACCTCTCTGATCTAAGCAGATTCTAAGGTGCTGGATGAATGAACGAGAGGGAGAGGGAGGAAGAGAGAGCTAACATGGCCGCGAGTGGACCTTAAGGATAAGAAGTCGTGCCTGTGCTCCAGACATTCAGAGCTTCCCTGAAGAGGGAGGTGACATTTAAGTTAGGTCTTCGAGCATGGGAAGAATAAGATTGACTAAAAATGAGGCAGAATGATATGATAAGAGGAGGGGAATGCAGCCAGGAAGGGCAGGGCCCATGTGAGGAATAATACCTATGTTTGCTTCTCTTATTAAGCCCAAGATAGAGACACTGAGAAATGTTAAGAGGGGGAATTAAGAAGTAGAGACCCTCGGTAGTGGAAATGCCAAAGACTGAGCTGGTAAAGTGCCTGGTGGCCATCACTCTTTTATTCATTAACCCAACATAATTAATTGTATGGATTGAGCCCTAATTATACGCATGTTGTAGCCACCTTCTGGGGGCCCACTGGTGATTGATTCACATACGTGACTTTCCTGTCTGCATAGGACTCATACTCCAGTGGCGTAAATAAACCAATGAAACCATACACATACCTCACGCGCTAACTTTTTTTTTTTTTTTTTTTTTTAATTTTATTTATTTATTTTTGGCTGTGTTGGGTCTTCGTTTCTGTGCGTGGGCTTTCTCTAGTTGCGGTGAGTGGGGGCCACTCTTCATCGCGGTGCACGGGCCTCTCACTATCGCGGCCTCCCTTGTTGTGGAGCACAAGCTCCAGACGCGCAGGCTCAGTAGTTGTGGCTCACGGGCCTAGTTGCTCCGCGGCATGTGGGATCTTCCCAGACCAGGGCTCGAGCCCGTGTCCCCTGCATTGGCAGGCAGATTCTCAGCCGCTGCGCCACCAGGGAAGCCCGCGCTAACTTATTGTGAAAGGGATAGTGTGCGGTGATAGAAGGTGACCAGTTGGACAGTGTGGTCAGGGAGTGATACTTTACAACGATTAACCTGGACCCCACAGCTGTTAGAAATTACGATTTTAGGTGGATAATGTATTTCCTTTAATAACTTCAAAATAAACAAGTCATTGTTTTTGGTTGCTTTTCCCAGCTCTCTGCTATTCCAATAACAGAGCAAAAAATGATTTCACTACAATTTTCTTCTGAGAGCTTGAAGAAGAAATGTCCAAACAATTGGCCCCTTCATTCTGTGGATCAACAAAATTCCTGTAGTGAAGAGGGACCCAGAAAATGGAATCTTGTTTAACCCTGTTTAATCCAATTCTCCAGTCTTCTGTCATATATCTTTACGGCTCTTTTGCCCACCCAAATTGCAAATGTGGGAAGAAAGACACCTTCATCACTGAGAACTCAGACATGATGGATGATGATGCCGTTGTTGGAAAACTTAGCTGTACATGTTAAAACCTCGGTGGAGAGAAGCAAGATTAAACGGGAATGTGGCTATTCATGTGGTCCAGAGAAACATGAAATAATGTGCCTTTAGAGGCTTTTGATGTATATACAAATGTACAGTTTTATAAACATACTCATAAATGCTTAGGCATCAGCCATTTCTATCACTCAGGCATGATACTAATACTATTGAGCACCTACTAAGTTGAAAAAGAAATGTGTGGTGTCGGAAGCTAAAAAGAAAAATAAGACAGAGTCCTTGATTTCAAAGAATGTATGGCTTATGGGTAAGGTATGACTTAGACAGCAGGGTATAATATAATCCAGAATTAAAGAAATGCCACGTGGAAGACAGAGACGTTTACAGTTTCTGCCTGTCTGGCATATATTCTCTTTATTCTAGTGACAGCAACTTGATTTTTCTTCAGGGAACAACATCCTCCACATCCATCATCCGTGTGGATTGGATCAGTTTGGCTCTCACTTACCCTCATGCCCCTAGCAGTGGGCACACGACCCGGACCCAGCCAATCATCGTATTCCATTCCTCTGGCCAAAGGGTGGCATGGTCCACAACTCCAGGAAGACACGGAACTCAGCTTGGTCCAATGATAGTCACTCCCTTCAGAGGGAAGGCCAAGCTTAGAATAAATCCAGCCTAGAATAAAAGAGACAAAAGGTGAAGACAGGTTAATTCTTTCTGACATTGTTTAAGGCCTTGGATTCAGTCATTCCCGAAGTCAGTATTCCCTGAACCACTAAAGTCCCATTTTGAAAAATTGTTTTTTAAAATTTACATACAGTAAAATTGACTTAATTTTTTTTTTTTTTTTTTTTTTGCGGTACGCGGGCCTCTCACTGTTGTGGCCTCTCCCGTTGCGGAGCACAGGCTCCGGACGCGCAGGCTCAGTGGCCATGGCTCACGGGCCCAGCCGCTCTGCGGCATGTGGGATCTTCCCGGACCGGGGCACGAACCCGTGTCCCCTGCATCGGCAGGCAGACTCTCAACCGCTGCGCCACCAGGGAAGCCCTGACTTAATTTTTGATGCATAGTTCTTTGAGTTTTAACACAGGCATATATTCATATAAATACCATCACAATTAGGATACAAACAATTTCATCAGTCCAAAAAACTACCTCCCTCATGCTGCCCCTTTAAGGGGAAACCCTCTCTATACGCCTCATCCCTGGCAACTACTGATTTGTTCTCTACTCTTATAGTCTTAATCATTGCAGAATGTTACATAACCATACAAATGCAACTTTATGAGACTGGCTTCTTACATTCAGGGTAATGTTTTTAAAATTCATCACACTACAATTCCCCCTTGTAGTGTGTATTAATAGCTCATACCTTTAGGGCTTCCCTGGTGGCGCAGTGGTTAAGAATCTGCCTGCCAAGGCAGGGGACATGGGTTCGAGCCCTGGTCCGGGAAGATCCCACGTGCTGTGAAGCAACTAAGCCCGTGTGCCACAACTACTGAGCCTGCGTGCCACAACTACTGAAGCCCGCTCACCTAGAGCCCATGCTCCGCAACAAGCGAAGCCACCACAGTGAGAAGCCCGCACACCACAACGAAGAGTAGCCCCTGCTCACCTCAACTAGAGAAAGCCCGCACGCAGCAACGAAGACCCAACGCAGCCAAAAATAAATTAATTAAATAAATAAATTTTTAAAAAAAACCTTAAGAACATCATAAGCTTTAAAAGAAAAAAATAGTTCATACCTTTATATTGCTGAGTAGTATTCCATTTTTTATATATACCATAATTTGTTTATCCACTCTCCCATTGAAGGGCATTTGCATTGTTCCCAGTTTTCAATTAAGAATACAGCTGCTACAAACATTATATATAGACTCTTGTGCAAACGTGTTTCATTTCACTTGGGTAAATACCTACAGGGAATTGCTAGGTTATATGGTAAGTATATGTTCAACTTTATAATGTTTTCCATAGTAGATGTACCATTTTATATCCCAACCAGCAATGAATGAGAGTTTCATATGCCATGCATCCTACCCAGCACTTGGTATTGTCAGTCTTTTTTTTTAATTAATTTTTATTGGAGTACAGTTGCTTTACAGTGTGTTAGCTTCTACTGCACAGCAACATGAATCACCCATACATATACATACATCCCCTCCCTTTTGGATTTCCCTTCCATTTAGGACACCACAGTGCATTAAGTAGAGTTCCCTGTGCTGTGCAGTATGTTCCCCTCAGTTGTCTATTTTATACATAGTATATGTATCAATCCCAATCTCCGCATTCCTCCCACCCCACCCCATTCCCCCTTGGCATCCATGCATTTCTTCTCTATGTTATGTCTGTGTCTCTATTTCTGCTTTGCAGATAAGGTTATCCGTACCATTTTTCTAGATTCCACCTATGTGCGTTAATATACGATATTTGTTTTTCTCTTTCTGACTTACTTCACTCTGTATGACACTCTCTAGGCCCATCCACGTCTCTACAAATGACCCAATTTTGAGTTCTGGAGGCTAGGAGTCCAAAATCAAAGTGTCAGCAGGGCCATGCTCCCTCTGAAACATGGAGGGGAAATCTTCCTTACCCCTTCCTAGTTTCTGGTGTTTGCCATCAGTCGTTGGTGTTCCTTGGCTTGTAGATGCATTGTTCCAGTCACATGCATCTCCTTCCCGTGTGTTTGCACATCGTTTTCTCTCTGTGCTTATTGGTATCTGTGTCCAAATTTCCCCTTTTTATAAGGATACCAATCATATTGGATTGGGCCCCACCCTAATGACCTCATTGTTACTTGATTACCTCTGTAAAGATCCAATTTCCAAATAGGTTCACATTCTGAGGTACTAAGGGTTAGGAGTTCAGTATATTTTCTTTGGGGGACACAATTCAACCCATGCCAGCACCATTTAGATTAACAGTAGATGAAGTAGATTGTTTGCAAAGGCCATAGTTCATGCCTCTGTTGTAATGCAATTTTACTGTTCTTCCCCTCAAGGACTAGGGGCTATTTCCACCTTCCCCTACCTGTGGGCTTTTAGACTTGCTTTGACCAATAAAATGCAGTGGAAGTGATGTTATGCCACTGCTAAGTCTAGATCTCAAGATGCCTTGTAGCTTCCACTCTCTGTCCTACTGGCCTGAGACATCTTTGTGAATAAGTCTGAGAGAGGCTACTGGAGATGTCATTGGCTGGGGGGCTTCAGCCAACAGCCAGCACCAATTGTCAGGCATGTGACTGAGGCCATCCTGCACTGTGCAGACCCAGATGAGCCTCTGGAAGCTGGTGCCGTAGCTGCATGTGTGACCTCAGACAAAACTAGCAGAACTGCCTAGCTGAGCTCAGCCCAAATTGCTGGCCTACAGGGTTAAGAACAAACAGAATGATGGTTGTTTCAAGTGACCACGTTTTGGAGTGATTTTTTCCACAAGAAAGTAATGATTGCTACTGTAGACCGGGTGTCAGAAGCTTGAGTCTTCTGTTGTTTACTTTCTCAATCACCTCAGCTAAAGCACTTAATTCTAAGAGCTCCTACTTCTTTTTTGGAAAAATGTAAAATGTGGATATTTCACTTATCTTTTGCCATAAGTTTCAGGTTTCAAGTTTTTAGTTCCAATTTAATAAAAACCCAACTCAAAGAGGTAAAAAGAATAAAAGGGATTTATCAGCATAAGTAACTGAAAAGCCCATGGTCTGGTCTGGCTTCACGTAAGACTTAATCCAAGGATACAAGTGATGATATCAGAGGTTTGTTGGCCCCTAGCACCCCCCTTTGCTTTTCTCTGTGTGTCCACTTCACCCCAAGCAGGCTCTTCTCAAGTCGGGACCTCCTTGCTTCTCAAGGCTGAAGTCTATCCAGTGCGGCAAACCCAGGAGGAAGTTTAACTTTCATTGGAGCAGGTGGAAACATGTGGCCATCTCTAAGTCAATCAGGCCAGCGGGTTGAGATGGTCCAAACAGTCAGGCTGGGACAGGTGAGGTGAG
The DNA here is from genome assembly GCF_963924675.1 of Phocoena phocoena. NCBI lineage: Eukaryota > Metazoa > Chordata > Mammalia > Artiodactyla > Phocoenidae > Phocoena > Phocoena phocoena. The sequence goes on along the minus strand of NC_089228.1, from coordinate 28,160,734 downwards.
CCAGTGAGGTGGAGAGGCAGAGGGTAGTGATGGAGGAATACAGGGTTAGGCTTCCCAAGACCATCTGGGGAGATTAGCACAAAGGAAACTGGAATGCATTTACTAGAAGAAAAGAAATGGAAGCTGAGCAGGTAGAAAAAGACGGATGTTCACTCCTTATTGCTTAAGCTTGTTAAGAAAATAACAGTAATAGTTTGTGTTTATCAAATGTTTATTAGGCACCTGGCACTGCTCTAAGTACTTTATTCTTTTTAACTCCTTCTAATTTCAATTTAAGGCTACTGGAGAGTAGCCTAAGAGTAGGTATAGTTATTATTCCCTCTTTACACATGAGGAAACTGGGGCACTCAAGTGATGAAAAGTCAAGTGGTTAAGTTGCCCAAAGTCAAGCAGATATAAGTATCAGAACCCAAATAGAATGGTTTGGGAGCTATTGCTTTTAACCACCAGTCTATACTCAAGATAGATCACCAGCACTATGGTAGGCAGAATTCTAAGATGATACCCAAGATTCCTACCCCTGGTTTGTAATCCCCTCTTCTGAGAGTGGGTGAGACCCGTGAAAGTAATAGGATAGTCACTCCTTAATTAGGTTACATCATATGGCAAAAGTGATGGCATTGTCATTCCCAAGACTCCTTCATAGCCAACTGGAGGGAGATTCTCCTGTTGGTTTTAAAGAGATAAGCTGTTATTTTGTGAGGGGCCCACTTGGCTGGGACCTGAAGGTGGCCTCTAGCCAGAGACTTACTTCTAGCCAACAGCCAGCAAGAAAACAGGGATCTCCACCTTACTACTACAAAGGGCTAAATTCTTGAAAAACAAAAAAAGTGAATTCTGTGAACAATCTGAATGAGTTTTGAAGAGGTCCCTAGGCTCTAGATGAGAACCCCTGGCCAACATGTTGATTTCAGCCTAGGGTGACCTGGAGCAGAGGACCCAGTTATGCTGTGCCCCAACTTCTGACCTACGGAGCTGTGAGATAATAAACGTGTATTGTATTGTTTTAAGACACTAAGTCTGGGGATAATTTATTACCCAAACCAGCACCTTCTCTTTGCGGCCTTCTTATTTTCCTGTGGGGTTCTCCACACCTTTTGTGGCACTCATACGGCCCTTCACACCAACTGTCCTGGAGCGCTCACCGTATCATGCAGCTCCCACATCACCTGGGGAGTTGTAATCAGCAGGTGAGAGCATTGTCAGGTCCACTGCCTGTCATTTTGTGCCACTGACACTTGACAGAGTGTCTGGTGCGTATGAGCTATTCTGTAATTGGCTGTAGAATGAATGAAAAGCCATCCCATGTGGTATGCCTATAACATTCTACTTTATTATGGGAACTGATGGGGCCTGGGTTGTCGGAGGGTGCTTCCAAGAGCAGTTCCTGGTATACTTCAGCCTAGGGCCCCAGGATAGTCAGCAGCCCAGACCTAATTTAATGTTAATTTTTAATGTGGGGCCTCATATATTATGAGGGTAGTGATAATTCTCTCTCCAAACCCATTTGAGGTCTCTCCATCCCACATTTTAGTGTCTTCTCAAACCATCATTTCTTTGCCTTTTCACATCTGTGGAGGCAGACAGACCTGAGAATCTCAGCTCTGCTACTCACTAGCTCGGGATCCATTATTTTACTCCTCTGAGTATGTTTCCTTGTCTATAAAAGGGCAAAATCTTACTGCTGGCAGAACTGTTGTAAGGATTCTGAGAGTGTATCCTGTACTTTGGAAGGTAAGCTCCATACAGGTCACAGGCCTGCCCTTTTTGTTCATGGCTGTGTTCCCAGTCGCCCCCTCCCTCCCTCAATAAATTTATGGAATGAACAGCTTAGAAAAAGAATTTAGCACAATACCTGGTAGGTAGTAAGCATCCCACAAATGGCAGTTTTTATTACGTTATTTTGCAAAGGAGGAAACTCACCTGTGGATCACCTGTCCAGGTGTTCTGTCCTGATTCAAATTCCACAGATTTCCCCATTTTATCACGCAATTTTTTTTTTCCCCCGCACGCGGGCCTCTCACTGTTGTGGCCTCTCCCGTTGCAGAGCACAGGCTCCTGACGCGCAGGCTCAGAGGCCATGGCTCACGGGGTCAGCTGCTCCGAGGCATGTGGGATCTTCCCGGACCGGGGCGCGAACCCGTGTCCCCTGCATCGGCAGGTGGACTCTCAACCACTGCGCCACCAGGGAAGCCATATCACGCAATTTTTAATGAGGTAATCATACACGCAGGGGTCATAAGAACGTCTCTGAAAGCTCCCACTGACCAATGGACAACCCTTAAATACAACACTCCCAAGAAAACTGACCCTCTCCCAGCATTTATGGGGGAGTCAGGATTCCAACAAAACCAGGAAGGCCCAAATCCCAAAGCAAATAAACTCGACTCATTCCCCACCCTGGGGGAGGGTGTTCACCCCCGTTTTGCTAAAGATAGAGCGCCGGCCCTCCCAGGGAACTTCCTGGCTTTTATTAGTTCGTAATCCCAAATGTACCTTTTCAAAGATTTTTCTTTTGGACGTGTGGGTGTGAAAGTGCTTCCCTAATCACATCTTGCGGGAGGATCTGGAACATCTGTATATTATTTGAAAACCTTGCATCCGGTTCGGATGTTTGGGTGGGTGGGAGACCCTGCGTGGTGGGATGAAACAGCAGGGGCACGTTAAAAACAAGTCAAGATGTTTTAAACAGAGACAGAAAAATTAGGCAAAAATTACAAATGGCTAATCACCTTGGCTCAATTACACGTTTAATCAATAGCCCTCATCCCCCACTTTTAGCACCGGCGTAAGGGGGAAAAATAGGGCGCTAAGAAGTCTAAGCGATAAAGATCTTTCTCACCAAGAGCCTAGGGACAAAACTCATTACAGATAAGCCCAGTCCTCCATTTCCCCCGGACGCCTCTCCACGATTGCTAAAGTGGTTGCCGCTCCCCGGGGTAGCTGCCAGGAAATCGGTCCTGCCCCGCGGCGCAGCTTTCACCCAGCCAGGGGTAAGAGGCGCACTTCCTGCACCCTCCCCACCAGCAGGCTGTGGTGCGGGAACCTTCCCTCCTCCCGTGGAGCGGCGAGTTGGGAAAACTCCGCCACTGATCTACCGTGGCGCGGGGAAATGGTGTGTGGGACTCGAAAGGGCTGGTTTTTGCAAGCCTAGGATAGATGTTTCTCCCCTCCCCCACCTCTCCCTGGCCGGGAACAAGACCAAAGGAAGCCCAAGAAGAAAAAAAAAGAAAGAAATTAAACCCCAACGCGGAGCCCGGGTGCGAAGGCCGCTTGGCTTTGTTTCCAGGCGGGGGCATTCGCCGGGTTGGGGGCGCGAGCATGGAGTGAACAGGGGGCGGGCAGGAAGCGCCCCACCGCGGTGCTGCCAGGGCGAAGAAACCCAACATGAAACCTCCTTGCCCTGTAAAGGCAGCAGGCTGCCCCAACCTCTCCTCAAACCGGAGACAGGGCCCCCCCCAAGTCTCGGATACGCGAGCAACGCAGAGGGGGCGGGGGAAACCTCGCCAAGCCCGCTCGCAGCGCGGCGTCTTTAAGAACTCGCAGGACGGGAATCTGGGAGAGACTCGCCGGTCCCGAAGGCAGTCGCTCTCCTCCTTCTCTCCGAGACCCGTCTAGAGCGGCCCCTAGCCCCGAAACTGCCCCAGACGACACTGCAGCACCCGGGGCTGTGGGCGGGGAGAACCGGGTTGTAAGACGCCTGCGAGCTGGGAGCCGAGTGCGGCTGCTTTAAGAGCGCGGGGCGCGCGCGCCCGCCGCCGGCAGCCCGGCTGCGCGCCCTGGGTCGCGCGCCGCCGCCACCGCCGCCGCGCGCCCCTTGCTCGCTCGCTCGCCGGCTTTAAAGTCTCTGCCAGGATCCATGCTCACATGTTACTTCCTGTATGGAGGCATGGCTAGTTTCCAGCCCCGCGCTCCCCGATCCTCCCGAGCTCGCGCCAGAGCCACAACTTTCAGGAGCATGGACTGAAGGCGCCCTCGCCCCAGCGTCCCTCTGAGATCCTTTGTGTTTCCCTCGGTTTCCTCTGGCTGTTTCTATTTTGGGGGTCTCTTCGCTCCCCCCGCCTTTACCCGCCCCTTCCCCGCTCGCAAACATGCCTTCTTCCTTCCCCGGGCCCTGGAAGGAGCTGCCTGCCTGAAGCCCGGAGACGCAGCGCCGCGCTCAGCCCCGCCGCCGCCCGCCGGCTCTCGGGCTGCGCTGCCGACTCAAGTTGGGGATCCTCGGCTGCTCGCCGCCGCCGCCTGCGGTCCCTGCCTACCCCGGGCCCCAGGCATCACTGCCGCCCGCCGACTCCTCGCCCTGCCCGCTCGGCTCGCTCCTTTTTGAACGGAAAGCAGCCCTTCTCCGCCGAGGATCGTCCCCAGCGTGGCTCCGCGTTCTCGGTTACTTTTTGAGATTTTCCGGGGGGCGCTCGGCGGCTTCCCGGATTCCAGGGGCAATCGGTCCGCTGAGCGCGGGGGCCCAGTAGAGCGGACTAGCAGGGGAAGAGCCCGGGCTTAGCGAAGGCTTACACCGAGGCAAGAACTTATTCAACAAGTTTACCCCCCCTGCTTTCTTCTTTTCGATGTGCGTTTTCGGACATGCGGAGGTTACTGGAACCGTGTTGGTGGATTTTGTTCCTGAAAATCACCAGTTCCGTGCTCCATTATGTCGTGTGCTTCCCCGGTGAGTGCCGGCCGCCGAGGGGACGCGGCCCTGGCTAGCGCGCGCGGGGGATGCGGAGTTGCCGCCGGGGCATGGAGCTCGGGTGCCCGTCCCGGAGACCCCGGAGAGGGTGGAGGGGGGTCGACGCCCGCGGAAGAGAGAGGGAGCCGCTCCGCTGGTCTGGCGGCGTAATTAGGGAGGCTGATGGTTGGGCAGGGTGGAAGCAGGGGCTGGCCGGGGAGGGGGACAGGGGCCGCAGGAGTCCGTCTCTCGCTGGGGTTTAGGGGGCCCGGGGGAGTCGGAGTCAGGAGAAAAGACTCGTTCTGTTGACCCGTCGCTGTTCGGGAGAGCTAGCGCTCTGGGGCTGTTGGAGAGATTGGGGCCATGGGGAGTATGTCTCTGTGGGTTTGGGGGGCTCAGGGTGCGTCCCTCGCTCAGGCGAGGGTTGAAGGGGCTCAGAAGGGGGGGACTTGATTTGCTGCTCCCCGAGTCTTTGGAGAGGCTAGTGTTCGGGGAATGGAAGCTGGAGGCTGGCCGTGGCGGACTGGGGATGTTGGAAGCAGCCTGCGTTCTGGTCTCGGGGGTCAGGGACGATCCTGGCTCGGGGCTGGGGCACGGGCTGAGCTTCGGTGCCGGCGCGATGGAGCCTTCCTGGGCGCGGGGGCCTGGGAGCGGTGGGAGGGCAGGGAGCAGGCGGTTTAGGGAGATTCGTGGCTCCCCCAGCCCGGGCCCGCGGCCCCTTTATCCCCCAACTCTGCTTGGCTGGGCTGCTCGGGTCTGGGCGCGGGGGGGCGGGCGGGTCGGCAACTGAATTGCTGTTCGTGCCGGGGCGGATTTTTTTCTGTCTCGCGCCTTGCCTACCTTCATCTTTACCCTTTCGCAGGCTGTTCGCGGCTGGCAGACCCAGACCCGCTCCTTTCTGGTCGGGTTAAGACAGGAACAGTATTGGCCATTGATGAAGATAATAAATCACCGCACGTAGCGGTGTGCGGCTCGGCGACCCTCCACTTCCAGCCCTCTACCGGCCGACCCCCCCACCTCCTCTTTCCACTAAGGGAGGGCAGAAGCCAGCTGTCTCCTTCTTCTCTCTTATAGCCTCCCCTTTCCCCCTAGGCTGCAGCCCTGAGCTCCCTTCGGTCTGTCCAGCCCCCTCCCCCAGGTGGAGGCCTTGTCCTGTGCCCTTAGTCGGGGAAGGGGTGGGAAGAAGGGAGCGATTCGTTTTTCATCCTTTGCTCTCCTAAGGACAGGGAACACCCCCCCACCCCGCTTTTCTGCCTTCTCATCCACCAGGTCCTGGATATTCGGAGGAGGGTGTTATCCAGAAAAAAAGGAACCTGCCTCCCGATGTTTCTGCTACCCCTTGTCATAGCCGCCTGTCCCCGGGTGGCCCGAGCGCACGGTTTTGGTGCACAGGCTCCCCCACCTCCGTCGTGCGCCCTGGATGAGGTCGCGGGCGCTCTTGCTGCCCTCGGGGACTGGCAGCGAGTTTCCCCTTTGCAGGCACGGGGGTGGCCTCGAGGGGCAGAGAAGCAAAGCACTGTTTTTTCTTCGGGCACCTCGCATTTCCTTCTGGGCATTCTCCTGTCCCCAGAACCGCACGGAACTCCGGCCACAGCCCAGAACCCCAGCTCGGATGCCGAGCGAGGACGTGCGTTCACACTCACCCGAGGCCTGGGGTTTGGTCTCCAGGGTCCTGCCTCCACTGGGACCCCGGGGGCGGTGTGGACATTTACCCTTAAACATCCCCCCTGCTTCCCCAGTGCTCAGTATTTGTGTTAATCATTGAGCTTCCTAGACTTTTTTCTGTGTCGTGGACTTGCCGTCTGAGTGGGCTCAGGTGCACACTGGGGTTGAACTTCTTAAGGGTCACGTTTTAATGGGGGTGAGTGGGAGGCAGCAGGGGAGCAGCCTTGCGAAATACGGGGAATTTCTAATTCCACTTCTGGCCTTCTCCTTACACTTGGGTGTGCAGTCAGTGGGCCAAGCCGCGATTTCTTTTTTCTGATGTCTGAGGAAGCCTTGAAATCCAAAATGGGACCACCGGTGATGCCGCCTGCGTCGGGCTGGGACAGTTTTCGTCTTCCACATTTTCTATGCGTGCTCACGCTACGAGGTAAATAAATAGCCCATTCCGTGGTTCGGGAGCCGCAGGGTGTCGGAAAGGGAAGGGGCAGTAGTGCGAGGCGCGGGGAAGGAGGGCTGTGGTTTGGGAAAGTGCGCCCGGAGAGGGTACAGCAGCAGTCTTTGCAACCAAAGTTAAAATGTCAAGAGCCGGAGACGTCTGCTTTCCATTTTCCAAAACTGCTGCGACGCTGCTGGACCTCAGGGGGCGCCCCCGAGCCACTCGTCAGGCTCCCGCCACCTCCACCCGCCTAGGTGCCGTGGGGCCGCGGTGGGATGAGGCTGGGGCTGGAGGCTGGGCCGCTGCAGATGCGCCTGGGAGCGGAGAGGCGGCCTCAGCTCCACCCTGGTGCTCCTGGGTGGCTCTCGACCGGTGGGGACCCGAGTTCTCTTTGGGACGCCCCTTCTTGCCAGGCCTGATCTGGGAAGGCTTTACCTGCTTGACACGAGGGATAAAGATGATTCTGGTGTTGGATTAGGGTCCTCCTTGTGACATCTTCACCAAAATCCCTTCTTGGTTATTTTGTTTCTTTCCTCTCAGAATTGTGCGAACTTTTCTGATACATTTGTTCTCAGCTCCTGTGAAAGATACAGGGTAACTTTAATTTGGGAGGGTTTTGGAAACATTGCCCTGGCCTGAGTCTTTCCCCAGCGGGTGGGAAACAGTGGCTTTTAGTCTCTCAACGGCAGTATGGCAGGTGTGGGACCCGTGTCGCCATTAATGTTTCAACTGATGTTTCCATTTTCCAGAGCACGAGTGTTATCAACATGATGTAGTGCATAGGATGTTGTTTTCTGACATCTAAAAAAAATACTCTATTATGGAAAAACTTACGAAAATGGAAAAATATAATGGGACCCTGTGAACCCCCTACTCAGCTGTAACAGTTACAACTCAATTTTCCCGTTTCCTTTACCCACCCCATCCTCCCCAACACCTCATTATTTTAAAGCAAATCTTACACACAGTTCATTTAAGCATTTGGTGTATATATCTCCATTGAGAATTTAAGTGCCTCCAACAGCAAATAAATTATGTTATTTGGAAGGGTTAACATTTTACATACTTAAGCTATTCAGCGGAAACTTAATTTTTTTTAAATTGACTTCTCTTTCTGTGCTCAGAGTTGAAACCCTTCTCTTTGATTCTGATATGTTTTGTACAGTAATTACGTTACATCTAGGAGGCTGATGTTGGAAACATTTCAGATGGGTAAGCTCTGCTGTGTACCTTGGTTGTGTCAGAATCAGAGGATCCATGATTGATGTCCTGCGAATCTCCCTCTGAGCTGTCTCTTGGTGTATTTGCATGTACATGCTTTAGTACTGGTGGACAGCCTCTATGGACTTATTAGAAAAATGCAGAAGTAACATTTTTAAGTCAGCAGTCTTACTCTTCAGGGATGGGGTGAGAAACCATGCCCCCCCACCCAGCCCCTTCCCCGAAGTGTCTTATTTGAAAATGGAGGATCTTTATCCAGTCTTGAAACTTGGTTCCCTCTAATGCAGTCATGGAATAAAATTTTCGATGTTTCCTTCTAAACAGTGTTCATATTACAGAGTTGATGAAGAATATTAGTACAAATAGGCATGATGACAGGACCTTTTGGAAGTAGGGAAGTTGCTGTTGCCACAAGCAGAATGGTTATTGGAAAGGTTGGCTGAAATGAGAAAAAGAACTAAACAGTTGTGAAGCTCTGGACATCTCCTCTTAATTATGGACCCGTTTTCACAGAATAAAATATAACATTGTTTAAATGAGGCAGTATGGGGAATGCTGATGATTTAACACAGCAAAATAAAACAAAAACCCTTTCTGATGCATCTTTCTATTCTGAAAAATCCCCAAGTTAATGTAGTATAATCAGTTACATATCACTGCACTGATTGAAATGAACTTTCTTGCTTTTTATGAAAGAGCATTTAAAATGCACCAGAACAATTATTATTAGGGATCCCCTTCTACTTCCTTACACCTCCCTCATTTTCCTGGAAACTTCTTGACCAAAAGGACAGTCTGGACACATTAGCCATACCTAGGTGAGGAAAGCAATTAAGTGTTGCTGGTGCTTTGTTGCTTTACCTCTTTCCTTTTATGGTGAAAGTTTTTTTTTTAAATCTGAATATACCTTCAGCATTGTGCTCACAGCATGCAGGACAATGCAATGTCATTCCTAAGCAGGATAAAGTTGTAACATAGGTGTGCATTCTGAGTTGCAAGAATGAATAAAAGTTGTGATTAACACTTTAATTCTAGGGCATATCTTTCATGTAGTCACATTTCATAAATCAGACTTTATGGGAGAAATTCAAAGCATCTGAAGTTATCTCAAAAGTGATAAAAGTGCTTGAATCCCCCAGTAAGCTCTTGGTGGGCTTTGGTTATAGGTTGACCATTATCAGGTGAGGGGTGGTAATGAGTGAAGCTGCGTTTTTGGCTGGCTGTGTAAAGAATAAAAGGTCTGTGTATCTAACAATATAAAGGAAGCCAAGGAGATGTGCCCTGCCTCCACATTTAGTTCTCCCTCTGAGCTTGATCTGGGCAAAGCTGGTAGCTACTGAGGGAGGGGCTCAGGAAAGTGAGAATGTTCTTCTGAGAAGAGCCTGCCCCCAACAGGCGGTGAGAGCTGCTTGTGGAATTCCACGGGCCGTTGCTGAATTTGAAGCCGGATGAGGTTGCCTTGGTACACATTAGGCCCTCAGTAAGTATTCCCAAATGATTAAGCGATCCCATACCTTTGTTTGCCTGTCTGAGAAATGGAAGTGACCATCTTGCTTGTAAAAGACCCAATTCCGGAACTATGGCAGTGTTGTGTGCACTCAGAGCAAATGCACACCTGTAAAAAAAGTTCTCTGTTACTGACTTTGCTCTCACTGTTGTGGCCTCTCCCGTTGCAGAGCACAGGCTCCGGATGCGCAGGCTCAGCGGCCATGGCTCACGTGCCCAGCCACTCCGCGGCACGCGGGATCCTCCCAGACCGGGGCACGAACCCGTGTCCCGTGCATCGGCAGGCGGACTCTCAACCACTGCGCCACCAGGGAAGCCCCTGACTTTTTATTTGTTTACGTGGAGTTCTAACCAAAAAAATCACTCCAAAAATGATGCATGTTTTTAAATACCATTTAACCTCTCCTTGCTTTTTTCCTACAATTCCTTTTTGTCTCAAATTTTCAAGACAAAGAAATTGTTAATGTCTCTTAAGAAAAAAGATTGGAAGTAATGTAGGTGAATTTCATTTTCAGAAAAGCCTGTGATGATTGAAATATGTAACAGATAAGTTTGTGGGTTTTTCCTATTATGAAAAGGACTGTGAGGTTTATCAGCGATGGCTGTGCAAGATCGCTTGAGGTAGCTAGAGGGCTTCATGAGCAGTTGTCTCCTTCTATAGGGACACCTATAATTGGAGGGGCCATTTCCTCTGGTATGACTTGTAGCAAAATGTTGGGTGTTTTGACAGAAAAAATATATGATCTTTGTGAGTTGGCCTGCCAGGCCTATGCAGTCTCAAAATGTTTATGACTACAGCACTTGATACGATGATTAAAAAAAAAAAACCATTGTAAAAAGTGCTCTTAGGGCTGGGTCGGGGAATGTCAGTCAGCTAACCAGGGTTCCAGATGTGCCCGGTTTGTCTTTTCGGAGCCCCCTTAACTGAATTGGGTGGTGTTCCTGCTGCTTTTGGGGTGGAGGCTGGAAGGCAGCTTCTCCCCTGAAGGACTCACTGTACTTTTTTATCTGCATATGAAAAGGAGAGATCTTTTAGGAGCCTAGAACTTGTTAATACTTTTTATTTCCTTTCTGAGCCAGGTAGCTATGGGAAGTTGTTTAAAATATATCAGAATATCATCTCGAGCCAATCGGCCTCTGCCATTACTAGCTGTGCTGCTTTAGACAAGTTACTTAACTTCTCTGTGCCTCACTTTTTTGCCCTCTCTTTCTCTGCAAAATGGCATAGTGATAGGACCCTGACTCCTAAGGTCTTTGTGAGGCTTCAATGAGAATGCATGCTAAAGGACTTAGCACAGTGCATGGTAAATAGTAAGTGCTCAATAAATTAACCATTTTCTGTGCGTGTTAAAGAGATTTGGGTAGGAGTATAGAGAAAGAAGAAAATTGAACTAAAAAGACAATTATATGTAAAAACAAAAACATTTTGAAAAAATTTATATAAACTTGCATGATGATTTTTGTGCCTGGATCTGCTCTTGAGGGTGAGGGAGGCTGGCATGAGGGCATCCCATGTATAATTAGTAAAATGGTTACATTTTGAGGTTTAAAGAAATGAGAAAGCCTCCATGAAGTCTGAGATAAGCTCCTTGCTCACATCGCACAGGAGGTCTCCTCTTTCCCTGCTTAAAAGGCGAAAAATGTTTTCTGCAGGCTTAAAATGTACCATGCAAGATCCCTGTGTGGTGTTATCCTCTGTAGAAAGAGCTGCTTGGTCCTGCACCCTGGAATGCCCATCCCCCTTGTAAGGCCTGCTGTGCTGTGTGGTAACCAAGGAGAATGGGTCTACCTTTGACTGTCATTTCTGGGTTTTAATTGTGTGCCACTAATGGGAAACAGACAGTAGTCTTTGGGTGATGCTTTTATTTTGTACTTGTGTGACACTTGAACACACGTATGCCCTTGTCTCCGTGTCTTCATGGATTCAGACCTGCAGAGGATACAAGAGAGAACCACACACTGTGCATGCAAAGCTCCTGCCCTCTAATCAGTTTTTTTGCAAACTGAAATCAGCATGACGGTTTTCTGACCAAACAACAAAATATGATTTTAAACTACTCGACTTAGCTATTTTGGGGATGTAGCAAAGTGACACAGTTGGCTGCCGAAATCTAGCAACTAAAAAAGAAGCAATGAAAGCATAGTTCATGGAATATGTAACACTTCCATGTAAGAAAATAGGACAACTGCTCTTATTTTTGGGTCTGTGATACTATTTTCTTAACAAGGAGAGGGAAGCAGGTTGTCAATTGATACTGCAGTGGGTATACTTTTGAGGAATTCATACGAGTTATTAGATGAATCCAAGAGGTGTTTGAATTCTGACACCACTGCAGCCACATGAATTCCACAGTGCACTTAAATCAGATAAACTCATCAGTATGGAATAATTTGGGTAGGAGACACAGCCATTAGCCATTTACCAGACATAAAAGCATAGTCCAGATCAGTGAGGAAATGTCATTGACTTTTCAAGAGTCAAGTTAGTCACGAATCATCAGTAGGATTCATTACAAAGCGATGGTTATTTATAAAAAGTGAGTTCTGTTTGTTTTTTAAAATATATCATTTTTCCTGAAGTGTTTCAGTTCAGTGAGTGTGGAGGTTAAGAGCCATAGTCTTGGCCTTGGCTGTGTCACTGGGTAGCTGTCATGTCACTATGTCACTGGGCAAATTCCTCAACATCCTGTGGAAGTGGGGTTGGGTGGTAGTGGGGGTCTGGGAGACCTCAGAGGTCCAGGATGAAATTCTTGATCTGTTGTAGCAGTGTTAGGTTGAGCAAATGGGCCTCATTTTTTGAATCTCTAAAATGGGAACGATGGTTATAACAGCCCATACTCACCAAGCACTTGCCATGACCTAGCTGCTGTGTCTGAGCTTCTTATAAGCCTTTAATCCTCTCTGGAAGAAACCGTGAATATCCTTACTTTAGGATGAGGATGAGGAAACTAAACCCAAAAGGAGGTTGTCACTTGTTCAAGGTCACCTTTGTTGGGGGGGGTAGGTAAAATATGTCTCTCTAGTTGTCTCATAGAATTATTTTGAGTCAGGGACTTCCCTGGTGGTGCAGTGGTTAAGAATCTGCCTGCCAGTGCAGGGGACACAGGTTCGATCCCTGGTCTGGGAAGATCCCACATTCCGAGGAGCAACTAAGTCCATGCACCACAACTACTGAGCCTGCGCTCTAGAGCCTGCGAGCCACAACTACTGAGCCCACGTGCCTAGAGCCCGTGCTCCGCAACAAGAGAAGCCACTGCAGTGAGAAGCCCGTGCACCGCAACAAAGAGTAGTCCCCGCTCGCCGGGAAAGCCCGCGCGAAGCAAGGAAGACCCAACGCGTACAAACATAAATAAATAAATAAATGAATGAATGAAAAAAAAAAAAGAATTTCGAGTCAGAATGGTTGCTGTTCATTTGGAAGATGTTTTTCCTAATTGCACAGGAAGGCCCAGACAGACCCAGCCGTTTGTATTTGACACTGCTATTCCCATATAAGCAAGTACCATGAACACTGGGTGAGATAAAGGTGTTTTCCTGTATTTGCTACAATTAAGTAAGGAAGTAAGGCAGTTCCTACAGGATTTTATTTGGTTACATTGAAGAGATGACCTTTCTGCCAATTACTTTAGCTTCTGCATAAGCTGATAATAACTGAATAGAGTGAGTTTGCTGGTGGTGAGTTTTTCTGAATCCTCTTCAGAAAGATCTCAATTGATTTAGTTTATAATTTGAGAACTTTCGTTTGGGGCGTTGAATATGATGGTTATGTTATAATAATGGGGTATTATTATCATCCCATGTATCATTTGACTGTGGCCTGCAGGCTCTGAATTACGACTTCAGGAAAATGTCTGAGAGTTGCACTTGGCACGAGATGGTTTTGGGTTTTGGATTTTTTCTCTGGAGTTTAGAACTAGCTATGGAAGCCCGCCAAGCCGGCTGTGGGATCGGGGCAAGACCCTCAGTTTCTTTGGGGTTGTTTTCCTCACCCTTAACTAATGGCTTCTGAAATTCTTCCGGAATTTTTAGGGATTGTTGATTACACACTGGGTGGATTGGGAGGTTGTGACCTTTCTGCAATACACAACTCAGATTCCCAGTCCATATTATAATGTGCTTTGTGAGGGGTCCTTCCGGTTCGCTTTATTCTGAGAGTTTGCTTTTTAAGGTGTTAAGAACCCTTTGATTATTTCTCAAACCCTGCTGCACAATATCCCGGGCGAGTTAGCAAACAAGGTAGTGAGTGGATCTTGGTTAGTGAAATGCCTGTAAGCTATATATTTTTTTAAAACAGGAAACCTGATTTCTCCTGGAGTCCAGGTTAAAAAAAAGGAAAAAAGGAAGTTTGCTCATGCCAGTGAAGTTATGCCTGGATTTTAAAATTATTGAATGTGATTTAGGATTGGGATGGTGGTGGCAGGATTCTTTGTCTAAAAAGAAATCCCCAAGGTAGTTGCTGAGCTTACCCTGGAAAAGAGGAATGGAGAAAGGACAGTCATTCGGGTTATTTGGATCTCTGCAGGGCACCTCTGGCCAGCACGTGCTCTGTTTGGCCATACTGTGTTGAAAAACAGTTGAATTAAAAAACGGGGCATTTCTCATTCGTGTCATCAACACGTGTATCCTGAATGCCTGCAGTGAGCCAGGCACTGCAGAGACAGTGGTGACCAAAACAGATGGAGACTCCTGCCCTCATGGGGGCTTCTCATAAAAGTCTGGGCAACTCCTGGAAAATTGGAAGGTATAACAACGTAGGGCGTGTGTCTTGCTGGGCAACAACAGTAAGCTGGAATTAAATAGTGGGCGCCGCTTGCGATGGGGCCCTCACCTGGGCTGCAGTGGTTATTTACAATTCTCAGCTGATCTCTGGAGGTGTTTGCCACCTGCATAGGTGATTTCTAGATTTCTACCCGAGGGACAGTTTTTTTTTTTTCTCTTTTTCTTTTTTTGCTGTTGTTTGTTTGGGGTTTTGATTGCCTGGATTGCTTGTGTGTATATGTGTATGTGTGTGCATGTGGTAGCGCAACCAAGGGCATCATTGGCTGATGAAGTGGCGCCCTTCCTATGGGTCTGAAGTTCAACTCTCCTGGCTGTGTTGTTTTTTTGGCTCTGCACATAGCCTGCTGCTTGGATACTTCATAATAATGTGGCAGGTTTACTGCTGATCTAAATTGCTGTTGGCTTGTTCAATTTTAAAAAGTTTCTCATTTAAGAACTAGTGCCCTTGGTCACTTTCTTGTCACCAGACTCCCCAAGAAGGACATGATATGGGGGCTAAGAGACAGAAGGCCAGTGACCAATACAGTAGAATCTAGTAAATTAATATTGGAGATGTCACCTTAGTGGGTCCCTTGCCAAAGAGCTTAATTTTTTCATATAATCTCCCTGGTCTAATAATTTTTCGCGTGTGACACATGTATGGATTTCTAATCTGTACTGGAAATATCACGTATCTTAATTCATCCAACAACAACATAGAAAATCCTGAACTTTGGATGGAGTAGAGTGTCCAGCTTTTGGTATGGGCATTTGGAAGATTTGAGGAGGTAATTCCTTCACCCTAATTCCAGCACGTGTTCTTTAAGTAGTCATTATAACATACGGTACATCTGTGTGAATTGTTCGTGTATGACTCAGAGCCTAATTAGGCTCCATGCCCTTTGAGGGCAAGACTTCAGTCCTTCCACCTGCTGAATCCTCGGTATCTAGGTTGGTGGTAGTCATTTTTGAGCACTGAGCAGCTCTAGAACACTTACAGGACATTTACAAGACAGTAATAATATCATTGTATGTGTTTTCCAGAAATGTCACATTGCGTCCTCTTAAGAGACATGATATCCAAGGTCAACATCTTAAGAGAACTCAGAGTTTATATATATTGTCATGGTGTTTGAAGTCCATCTTTAAAAACGGAGAAGCTAAATTTGTACTTTGTATTACTGGTCACCAGGGTATCTATTGCTGAAAATGATATATTCTAATTAGGGGTCAGATGTCTCATGGGGCAGCAGGGTTAGGTTTTGATGGTCACAAACCTTTTTTTTTTTCTCTCTTGTGCAATAATTTAGGCTGAATTCTGTGAATCTGGTGTTCATTTGCATCAGAAATGACCTTGCCTGTAGGGTCGATCCAGGAGAAGTAGGCGGTCTCATTTCTGCTTTGGCTGTCCTGGTGACAGTGACACGAGGTAGGTAGAGGGCAGCAGAACTTGCCTGAGCTGACTGTAGAGGGTGAAGATGAATGTTGATCTGTTGCCTGGTAATGGCTTTGGGCATGTTGGTCTAGGAGAAGGGCTTGCCTGAACTGACCATTTGGGCTTGCTTGACAGGTATCGGTTTGACCATGTTGTCTAATGCCCTTGGTTAAACAGGTGTTAGCTGTGCATCATGTCAGTCCAAATGTGCTTAGGCATAAGTTAAGTTTTCTAGCGCACATCGCTACTCGGTGCCTGCCCTCTTTTATTCGTCTCCCAGCCAGTTATTTTCTCTTCCAAAACTAGTCATTTTCTCTGCTTGCATGTGTGCAGAGGCCACGTGTGGAGGGTGCGGAAAATCACTTGACAGTTTTAGGCATCAGCCCCTTATTTTCTCAATTGGTCAATTTGCGCAGAAACTGCTGAAATTATTTTATGTGATAGAGGGTGGGTGACTCCGGCATTAGAGTTCTTTCTGGACCTTTTTAGGATGTGCTTTTTAAAAGAAAAACGTCTCAGTTACTGCAGTGTATTAACTGATGTGAGGGACCTGCTGGTTCCTGAGGTTTGTGTCTTCACTCGAGATGCTGAGTCAAGGGAAAATTGATTTCTGGAGAAGCTGGGGGAACTGTAAGCACTCTGACCAGATAAACAAAGCAGTCTGTGGAAATAACTCTCAGATGCCTAGGGACCTTTAACAGGGTTTTGAGGAAATGAGACTTAAGATGGGTGGATTCAGATGAAAGAGGCCAGTGGCAAATGCATGTTTTTGGAATTGCACAGATCTGTCAGTCAAGTTAACTGGCTCAAGTTAGTGAATCTGAGCTTTGTCCTGTACTAACTTGGGTCTGTACCTACTTGACTGTTTTTCTCATCTGTAGAATGGGAGTTTCAATATCCCAGAGTCCTTGCGAACGTGGAATGAGATCCTGTGCGCAAAGCACCAGGAAAGCGTTAGGTGCATTAGGACGGTGTAAATGGTACCTGTTTTTAATAGCTGTTGCTTAAGATTTATGAAAGAAGTGCTTGCATAACTATGCCCTCAGTTAACGCCATGCAACCCTAAGAAAAGGTGGGAGGGCTGGAACTCGGGGGAGAGCAGAGATCCCACAGTTAATGAAGTAGCGGGATCAGAATTTGAATTTGGCTTTCTGGGATGATATCATGTTCCTTCTCTGCTGGCAGAGTAGGTGGTGGATGAATTAAGGCACACGTGACCACTCAGGAACATTGTCTGTTGACGGAGATGTATTAAAAGGTCTATTAGGTTTTAATTTTCCCTAAATACCCCCTGCTTGAAGGAACAGCCTTAGGTTACCCTTGGTATTCTCATTGTTGAAATTATCTGTGTGGGTAAGATGTACATGCCTTGCTGTATCTCTCTATTAATGTGGGACCCTTCACATGCTCTGCGTGCATGCAGATAGAAACATTCAGTGACAGTCTGTAGCACGTGTGTTTGTATTCTTCTCGCCCCTGTGTTTTTTTGCGGTTTTTCTACACAGGGGATCGCAAATTGACACATGAGGCCCTTCATCTTTACCCATAGCCATGGCAGACATTGCTAGCTGATCACAGAACTCTTTCCTGCTAAGGCCTGCCTGAACTGGGGTTTAGAATCCTTTGTAAGAGTTGGCCTGGGAGAGGACTTTTATGCCATCCCTGTGCTATACTGAGACATGTTAGTCAACCTGTGAAAATAGCGTTTGGACAGGCATATCCAAGGGGCTTTTATATCCTTGCAAATAGGTTTGCTGCTATACAGGCAATTTTTAAGCCATACAGCTATTTTGAAATTGACCTGAAACAGCAGGTATCAGTAGCAAGTACCTGTGCAAAGGCTTCCTGATCCATGAAATTGATTTGGGCTTATACTTGACTCACATTCATTTATTCAGGGGGAAAAAAGTCCAGTCTCTTGATGGTGGTTACATCATGTTCTTTTGGGTAAGCTTTACTAATGGAGGTTTAGGGATGTAAACTTAGTTGCTTATTTCATTTCTTCAAAGCCCAGAGGTTTTGCATCAGATGATGGCTCTTTTAGGACTGTTTATATTCCAAAGTGACACCTTTTTGAATTCCTAGCTATTTAAGTAAGTGTTACATATGGGCTTGGTAAACAACAGTTTTCAAAACTGTGACTGACTAAATGGGCCATTTCCCCCTGTTGTTTATACCTGGTAAAGTATCTTGTGTTTACTCTGAATACATTCGTTGTTACCTTTAAGGTAGCTTGTTTCTCAAAATTTGAGCGGTCCTCTGATCAGTATTATGTTTGATAAGGAAATTGGAGAGCAGGGATGAAAGGCAAAAGAAATTCTTTCATGAAGCTGGCATCAGATAAATTTGTGGTGTTGGTAATATACCAAATACTTGGGTGACATCAAGTGAGCCCATATTTGTTTCCTGGGTGTGGATTTCCCCCCTAAAGGTCCCTTCTAATGTTGGGCCTTAGCTAATTTACTGTGAAATATCTGTAGAGCTGTGCTGTCCAGTATGGGAGCCCCCAGCCACATGTGGCCATTGAGCACTTGACATGTGACTTGTCCAAATTGAGATGTGTTTTCAGTATAAAATACACACTGGATTTCCAAGACATATGGAAAAAGTATGTAAAATGTCTCATTAAAATTTTACATTGTCTATTGAAATGATGTTTTAGATATATCGGGTTAAGTGGACTATATTAAGAGTAATATCACCTGTTTCTTTTAACTGTTTCATGTGACTGTGATAACATTTAAAATTATATATGTGGGGCTTCCCTGGTGGCGCAGTGGTTGAGAGTCCGCCTGCCGATGCAGGGGACACGGGTTCGTGCCCCGGTCCGGGAAGATCCCACATGCCGCGGAGCGGCTGGGCCCGTGAGCCATGGCCACTGAGCCTGCGCGTCCGGAGCCTGTTGCTCCGCAACGGGAGAGGCCACAACAGTGAGAGGCCCGCGTACCGCAAAAAAAAAAAAAAAAAAATTATATATGTGGCTCCCATTCGTGGCTTGTACTGTATTTTTATCGGATAGCGCCGGTTTAGGGCGCTCCTTCAGACCTTACCTGATCTTTCACAAGAACATTTCATAACTGCAGTCCCCTGTGTGACAGCGATCACGTTTTCCATCCCTGCCCCTTGAAAACACAGGACCAGGAGAGACCCTTGTCATTGATGGAGAGAGTTGCCTTCTGGGAGGCACTGGCACTAGGAAGCACTGGAGTCTGGGTGATATCAGGATAGAGATCTGTGGCTTTGTTTGCCCGTCTGTGAAACGGGGTAACAGTCCCTGCTCCACGAATTTGTTGAAGGAGTAAATGAGGTAAATCATGGAAGGCGTTTGGCACAGGCCTGGCAAATAGGAAGCACTTGAAAATAATAACCATTATTGTTTTAGCTCGTGAGTGGGCATTTAGCAGAGCTCCTGGCTTCGATTTCTCCCCATTCTGGTTCCAGTTGGTCATGCCTTGTGGGACCTGTGGAGGGTTGCAAACAGGCCTGCATGCTTTTAAGACACCAGCCCCTGCTGCCTGTGAAATCCAGGACTGCGTAGAATACCTTGAGCATTCTGATTGCTCTCTTGCTCAGCAATTCGAAAAGCAGCGGGGACCTTAGGGATCTTCGGAGATTGCCAGTGGCCTGCAGAAATTCCCTGACAACACTGCTAATGGGTCGTAGCGCCCATGCCCTCCTGCCAGGTGGAAGAGGCCATAGAATCTTTCCTCACACAGTCTCCCAGGCCCGTGTACTTACTCTCCTGGGTATTTGGTTTTATTGCGGCCCAGGTTCCTGTTTCTGGCCAATCTCATACCAGATCCAAGCACTGTAGTCTGGGTTATTACCAGGAAGTTGTCCAAGCTTTGCCACAGCTGTGGATTTGTTGAGATGGGTCGGGGGCTTGTCTCTGCGTTAGTGTAGTAGAGACACATCCAAAACGTCTCTAGAGGGTGTTTGATTCCTTCCTACAACAGAATGTTAAAATGAAAGGCTCTTCCAAGTAGAGTAGATATTCTGTACTTGCCAACCTGCTGCTGAATTTGGACGTGGAAAATAGGGGGAATGTGAGAGACATAACACACTTCTATCAGGAAGCTCAGGTCCGCCTACAGGGGTTTCTAGCCAGGGTCCTGTGTATCAGTGCACATCTGCAGGCCAAGAACTTGGGCGAGGGTGGCCGCTGCTGGGGAGGGAAGCAGCGAGTTGGCTGGGAAAATCCATCCCTGTTTAATTGTTCTTCAGGTTCTGGATGGGGCTGCTTCCTTCCCAGGGAACGATTGGCAGGTTGGACACATACCCTTTGTTTGGTGCAGCCGATAAGAATCTGGGTTTCAGTTTTAAGTTCTTTTATGAGGGATAAACAAGGATGTTGAAGTCTTCAAGTTAGGGTGTTGAAGGAGTGTCATTGGGTCCTCAGGCCCCGCCCTGAGCCTGCCTTGGAAACCCAGGGGAGGGGTGATGAGAGCAGCTGTGTGTGGCCACGTGGGAAGGGGAAGAAAAGGAGCTCCCTGAGGACTTTCTCATTCTCTTCGGCAGAGCCAGATTTCAGAGTGACTCTTAAAGGAAAATAGTCCTCCAGACCTTTCTGTCCACACAGAGTTTTAGTATTTCTCTTGAGTTACTAAGGCAAATCCCTTTTTAGGGATGGTGTGATCGCCTGTGTCTGCTGCTACTGAGAGCTGCCCCCGCTCCGTGTCCTTTCACGAGGTCTGGGAACTTTATTCCTTGGTAGTGTTTCCGGCTCCAAGCCCTGATTTCTACAGGGCTTGTTCACACGTGAACACCTCTTTGCCCAGCCAGTCGGGCAGGGAAGAGGGAGGGTGTCTGGAAATTCTGCTGTTACTCCCTCTGCAGGTGTGTCGCACTGTGGCGTGGCCACTGATGGAGCACCTACTGTAAGCGTGGTGGGCCTCTTGATAGGGGCTGGACACACCTTATCTGAAATTCATCCTTGTGCTTCCCAGGTGAGCACGTGGACATTTTGCTTAATTAAGAAACTTACCCAGCATCAGATACTTTTGAAAGTGGTGGACCCAGACTTCTGCCTCCAAAGCCATCCATCTTTCACCTAACAACATGGTACTTCTATTCATACATAGATGAATGTGCCGGCTTGGCACATCTCGTGAATTGCACTTACTGGATTGAACTCTGGGTACTTTAAGACTGATAGCCGGGTTCTGAAAAGGGGAAAGTCCAGGTGATTGAAGATTGAAGGCCAGGTTGGACAGATGTCTAAATTCTTTCATACTTGACCACTGTACGGGATCAAGGCTTTGTATGTGTTCTGACATAAGGTTGATAAAACGCTAGAGTGCATTTTTAACTCAGTAAATGATACGTGTGTTAACAGCAGTAAGGGAAAAAAAGCCTTACTGGGTAAGTGTATTTTCTTCCTGTGGTCAAAAATAAAGTAAAGGGAGTTAAAAGATTATTATTTTCTTTTGGCTGCAGAAACCTTTCGGGAGCTCTTGGTAAGTTACCTTGGGTAACAGGATATAATTATACCTTTCGTCTGTAGAGGGCATGTTTGCAAGGTAGTGTGTGATTTGTACCGGTTTCTGGAGGTTTCCGAGTAGTTACAGAGAAGTAAAGTCTTTGATGGAGGGAAAATATTTGTGCTTCCTTCATTGCTGTCTTAGCCCCGGAGCCGGGCAAACCCACGTTCTCGCACTCTGATTTCTCCGAGGCTTCGGGCTTGGTCTGCTCACGTGTTTTTGTCCATCATGTTTTGGGCACTGTCTATAGCCGAGGAAGCCATCATGTAGTCGGGGAGGAATTCTTAACTTTTCCTTCTTGGTGGTGGGTACACTGGGAGGCCGAATAGGCGGACACTGTGAATAATGAACTCGTCTCACTGAGTTCCCTGCCAGTTCTGTCCTAGAGGAGCTGTTATAAATCTGGAGTCATCAGTTCCTGAGAGAAAGTCGCCAAGGTTTGTTTTCCTTCTTTCTTTCTTGGCACACCTGTTAATTAGTTCCAGACACTAGCTAATCGGACGGCAAGCATGAAAGCTCAGGGGTGAGAAGGAAGGTCACATCAGCTTTGTCTCTATACAACCAAAGCCCTTGTTTTAATAGAAAGGGTTTGCAGCCTCCTTTTTCCTCTGCTCCCTGATTCTGTGTTTGAGTCATTTCTGAGGGCAGGCTGTGCACAGCTGTGGGGCTTTTTGTCGGCTGTGATGTGAGACTTGTACTCAGCAGTTTGGGAGCATATGGCCACAAGAATGTGAGAGAGCAGTGAAGAATGCAAAGAGCAAACGAGAGCACCCAGAATTGCTTCTTTATTTTGGTGGTTGCTATCTCTTTATCTTTTTGACCGGGAGTGCTGACTATATAATATATTCATGTATATTACAGTATATCAATGATAAGAATGACAAGGGTAGCAATAGGATTGGGCAAAGTGGTAAGTTTTTTTTAATGCATTATTTCTCATCACCCTGGAATGACTCTGAGATAGATACTCCTTCTCTAGTGGGGCAGAGAGACAGTAAGAGATTGAACCGTTTGGCCAAGACAGCGAACACAGCTAGGGAGTAGCCTAATTTGAACCCAGGGAGCCTTTGCTAATGTTTTACAAGAATGGGATCAGTGTTGAATTTAACCATGTCTTGGGTGAAACCATTGACTTTTGGACTTTACTTTTCCGGCCCATAGATACAGAAATGAAGGCCTGAGCTATCCCGTGGGACATTATGTTTTTTTTTAAACTTCAAAAGGTATCCTCGGGCTTCCCTGGTGGCGCAGTGGTTGAGAGTCCGCCTGCCGATGTGGGGGACGCGGGTTCGTGCCCCGGTCCGGGAAGATCCCACATGCCGCGGAGCGGCTGGGCCCGTGAGCCATGGCCGCTGAGCCTGTGCGTCTGGAGCCTGTGCTCCGCAAAGGGAGAGGCCGCAACAGTGAGAGGCCCGCGTACCGCCAAAAAAAAAGGTATCCTCTTGCATGTTATTGCAAGGCAAGTCATGGGTTCAGGTCAAATATTAGTGGAAACTTTACACATATAGCACTTTGCTTGGTGTTATGCAGGTTCTAAAAATGTGTGCAAATTGGGGAAATAAAATGAAGGCCCCCAAAGCCATATAATAAAATGCTGAAATACTGATTCAGTCCCTTAGTGTTCAGGAGCAATAGACTAAGGGGAAAGGTACCTTCCTGAGAGTAGGTGTTCTATAAACCTTTGAAAGCCTGGCTCATATCTTATACGTGCCCAGGGAACTAGTGAGCAGAGGCAGTAGTGAACGGGTGAAGGTGGTTCACCATGGGCAAAGCCATGCAGTTCTGGGGCTTGGACCCATGTCCACCTTGTATCTCAGCTGCTTCCTTATGGCATAAAGCCATTAGGGACTGTCAGCTTACAGATGGACACTGCTGAGATTTGAGAGGCTCCCCGTGTTGGAGACATTGGCCCTTGAATGCCAGGTGGAGGCATTTGGGTTTGATTTTGTTGTCTGGAGACCGTAAAATAGCACAGGGAAAGGCTGAATGACTTTCTCATGGTGGTCTTGTATACTGAGTCTGTACTGTCTTCTTGGTTTGTCATGGACTAGCTTTGTGTCTTTTGCTCATCTGTGAGATGGAATAACGATTGCTAACTCATAGAGTTGATGTAAAAATTAAATGAGGATATAATTAAGGCTCTGGTCCCTAGCAAGCACATGGCTGTTGTTATTATTATTCTGCTCTTGTTTTTGCCTGCCCAGCATCTCTTTACCATTTTTTTTTTTTTTTTCCTACTCTTTGGGTATTGATCCCTCCTCCATGGTCTTGATGGGACCTTTTGCTAATCAGCAGGCTCTGTCTACCCCTATTTGAGGTCCAAAACCCAGGCTGGGCCAGTCGTACCTTCTCTCCCTGGAATTGGAGGCTTGAGGCAAGTGACATGAAGACATCTCTCTCAGTTCCTGCTGCCTGAATCCCCCGAGCTGCTCTGATCCTTCCCTTTCAGAAGCTGGATTCTTTGGTGGTTGATTGGATTCTTTGAGATGTCCAGGATCCTTTCAATACATTCTTTTTCTGCTTATGTTAACCAAGGGTTGATATGGGTCATTTTCAATCAAAGGGCACCAGCATTAGCTGGAAGTACATCAAAGGGAAGGCAACTAGGTGTATCGAGAAGGACAGGGACCGTCTCCCCTGCCTGCCAAAAATAGTCCTTTCATAATGGTTTCATTCCTCCGTTTGGTTTTTCGAGTTCATTCATTTTGAGCTTTTTATCTCCAGGAATTCGAGGACTTTTATTTTAGTGCTAAGGACAGCCTCTCTTGAGGAGACATGCTGATAACACTTGGCCTTAACTGCTTCTCTTGATTTTATTTGTAAATGAGAATCCTAAGGACCTTTAAGGAAATGAGTAAAAGTTAATTGAACAACATTTAGAGCTGGAATTTAAAAAAAATAATAAAAAGAATCCATAATAGTAAGAGGCCCTGGAGGATGAGATGAAAGCAAAATGGTGCATCTGGGTGTCTATTCCGCCTGCACTTAATCCCGCCTATCACGTTTTAACTACAGCTGAGACCGGAGGTCAGCCGAGTATCTGATGGCCTCCAGAATTTGTCTCTTTTATCATATCTTGTCCCCACTCACAGTTTCCTTTGCTGGCATTATTGAACAGCAAGTGTTCCAACCTAAATTAAAATCAGTAAGAGGCAATTTCATTTGTTTTTAACTATGGAGACAAGCGCTTCTAGCAGAGTACTGTACTTCCAAGTAAAGTTCAGTTTTTTGTTTTGGTTTTTTTCCCCTCTTTCTGGCTGGAGCCCAAAATGCATTAATTTTTCAGTGTAGGACTTTGGTGGTGTTGCCCTGATTTGATTTAAGGCCTTGTTACCATCATCATCTCTTTAAAACTGGGATTGCCGGTATCTGAATTACTTTTGTGTTTTATAGAGTCTTGGCAATCAAAGCTCCGTAGGGTTTGTCCAGCTGTAGCGTGGGAGCTTGTTAGACATGCAAGACCTCAGCCCCGCCCGAGACTAATGGAACCAGAATTTGCCTTTCAACAAGACCTTCAGGTGATTTGGAGCACCTTGCAGTTTGAAGACTGCTCTCTGTTTGAATAAGAATGTTATTTTAATCTCCTTGTTTTTCATAATTTAAAAAAGTTGAAATGTAATAAATGTTCCTTGTGGAAAATAGGGGAATTCAGAAAGGTACATAGAGGAAAAATAAAACCATCTGTAATCTCAACACTCATTTATTTACCATGTTGGTCTACAGCCTTTTGGTGGGTTGTTGGAACATTAAAATATTATTAAAATCATTTTGTGAAAGATATTAAAACATCTTTTATTCGGCATAAAGCTTAATTCTTAGGAGATGAAAGATGAAGATCTAAGTTCTCCTTTAGTCAAGGACAGGAGATTCTTGGAGAAAGAAACCTTCTCTCCTCCCAAGCCTGTACCATTTGTTAGGGACCTACTATGTGCCAGGTGTATTATGACCTGCCTGTGGGACCCTTATGTTGGTAATCACAGAATAAGATGAAAGTTAAGACACTGACTGGGCTTTTGAATCCTAATATGCATTTTTCTGGACAGTTGAGACAAAGGAAATTATTAATAAGGCTTGCTCTTTGCTTAATTTTCCTCCCTTTTACTTTTTGCCGTTTGCTGGTATGGATTTTGAATTAATTGCTACTTTAATTGCTTTCATTAGGTGGTAGATTCCTCTGATTGAGCAGACCTTTCCATCGGAAGATATCTAGGATTTGAAACTTACTGTCAGGAAGAACAACTTCTGCAGCAGGGTGGTGGGGGGAAGGTGTTGTCTTGGCAGGGAGCTTGCTAATTACACTGCCAGTTGTAGTATCTATTTATGATGGAGACACTGGGGACCCAATTAGCAGTGTGAGGGTTTTGGAATTGAACTCTGCTGTGTGAAGATGGTATGGCAACCAGCGAGCACCTTCTCAAGTGCAGGGGAATTAGGGATGGTTTTAGATCGTGGTCACCTGAGATTGCCCCAGGTCACTGATAGGAATCGAAAGCTCTGCTGTTTCTTCTATTCCTTTGAACCAACAGTTTCTAAAGTTGTCTTGTCTGCAGGGCCGACAGTACTAAAAAGTTGCTACTCTTGAGAGAGGCTGGCTTCCCGGGAAGGAACTGGCCATGTGATGAGGCCAGGAGGGTCGTGAGAATCAGCAGACTGGAATTACAGGGAGGGGCCAGGCAGCCAGACAGTCCTTTTGGTCTGGGTTTCCCATTTGTCTTTTTGGGGGAGGGAAGGAGGAGTCTCCCCTCCCTGGAAGGAATCTACTGTGATTCTTTCACTAGTGTTGTTATGGAAATGGCACGACATCAGGAAACAGACTGGGTGACCTTTTTCTCTCCTTGTTTATTCCTTACCATTTGTGGTGCCAGGTATCCTCCAGGTAGGTCTGCCTGCTTCCACTCCTCTGCCCACAGGAGGGATGTAGAGGGAATGAGATTGACCTGTTGGGTGCCCAGGGCAGAGAGGTTGCCTGTGATGGCGTCACTGTTAGGGCTTGAGGGTATTTTAACTTCTTTTTAGTCCTACGGTGACATGAAACACCATCTCGATTTTAGCTTATTTACAGTATTAATGGCAAACATCACCTTCCATTATTTTGTAAAATAGAAACAACAGAAAGCAAATAGGCATGCTGTCTATATAAGGTCTTTTAAGTGGAGAACTTGTTGGAATCATTGATTCTTGGGCCTTAGATTTTTTTTTGCGGTACGCGGGCCTCTCACTGTTGTGGTCTCTCCCGCTGCAGAGCATGGGCTCCGGATGCGCAGGCTCATGGGCCCAGCCGCTCTGCGGCATGTGGGATCTTCCCGGACCGGGGCACAAACCCGTGTCCGCTGCATCGGCAGGCGTACTCTCAACCACTGCGCCACCAGGGAAGCCCCGGGCCTTAGATTTTTAAATTTTGAAATGATTTCAGATTTCCTGAGACGTTGCAAAAATAGTACAAGGAATTTCTGTATCCCCTTTTGCCCACATTACCCAAGTATTAAGTTTACCACGTTTACTTTCTCTTTCTCTCTTCTCTCTGTCAGACACACACGCACACATTATTTTCTTCTGGACAGTTTGAGAGGAAGTTGCAGCCATGTTGCTCTTCACCCTTAAATACCTCAAGGTGTGTTTCTTCAAAACAAGGACATCGTCTTATAAAAGCATAATACAATCATCCATAGCAGAAAATTAATGTGGAGTTCTATTATCTAATCTATAGACCTTACTCAAATTTAGTCAATTAGCCCACCTACTAATGTCCTTTATAGGAAAACAAAAATTTTAAGTTTTTAAAAACTTTTAACTTTTTTCTGGTCTAGGATCCAAATACACGATCACACATTACATGGGGTTGTCCTACCTCTTTAGTCTTAAATTTGGGACTTTCTTTGTCTTTCATGAGCTTGTCCTTTGAAGACTACAGGCCACTTATTTTGTAAAATCTCTCTCATGTTGGATTTGTGTGATGTTTTCTCAGTATTGGATTCAGTTACCATTTGTTCTTTATTGCAGTTGCATGTCCTATTTCTTTATTTTTTTTAAAAATTAATTTATTCTTGGCTGCGTTGGGTCTTCATTGTTGTGCACGGGCTTTCTCTAGTTGCGGTGAGTGGGCTACTCTTCACTGCAATGCGTGGGCTTCTCATCGCGGTGGCTTGTCTTTGTTGCGGAGCAAGGGCTCTAGGCATGCGGACTTCAGTAGTTATGGCATGCAGGCTCAGCAGTTGTGGCTCGCGGGCTCTAGAGCACAGGCTCAGGAGTTGTGGCACACAGGCTTAGCTGCTCTGCGGCATGTGGGATCTTCCCGGGCCAGGGCTCGAACCCATGTCACCTGCATTGGCAGGTGGATTCTTAACCTCTGCACCACCAGGGAAGCACATGCGTGTCCTGTTTCTGAGAAGGATCATGTAGAACTTGCCTCGGCTCTCCCTCTACCCCAACTTTATGCTTCAGCTCTTTTTGATCTGATACTCTTATTGGGAGGAGAAAGTTTTGATCATATACCCCTAATATACATATTTCTCTAAATTATAGGTTATATAAGTCAGCTTGGGCTGCTTTAACAAAATATCACAGATTGTGTGGCTTAAACAACAGAAATTTCTTACAGTTCTGGAGGCTGGGAAGTCCAAGAGCAAGGTGCCGGCCAGTTTGTTTCCTTATGAGGCCCTTCTTCCTGGGTGACAGATGGCTGTCTTCTTGCTGTGTCCTCACATGGCAGAGAGAGAGTGAGAGGGCACTCTTCTTATAAGGGCACTAATCCTGCCACGGGGCTCCACCTTCATGACCTAATTACCTACCAAAAGTCCCACTTTAAAATACCATCAGCTGGGGGTTAGGCCTTCAACATGAATTTTTGGGGGAACAGAATTCATTCTATAGCATAGATGTACTGTGTGATGTTATGTACCTCATAAAACATTACCCAAATACAAGTTAAGAAGGATAAATGAATACTTATATACATATTTGTATGTAATTATATAAACATATAGATGTAAGTTTATATATGTGTATAATTTATATACACACATATTTATATATGTATATTTATTCATGTGTATATATGTGCACACACATATGTACATGTATGTACATACATACATGTATATGAATGCATAGGTGTTCTGTTGTTCTCCTTCAAGTAGCCCAGCGCTGGAGACTCCTGCAACAGCCAGCAGTTATAGCTCTACAGGGAGGAAAAACTTGTTACCTGGGCTTCCCTGGTGGCGCAGTGGTTGAGAATCTGCCTGCTAATGCAGGGGACATGGGTTTGAGCCCTGGTCTGGGAGGATCCCACATGCCGCGGAGCAACTAGGCCCGTGAGCCGCAACTGCTGAGCCTGCGTGTCTGGAGCTTGTGCTCCGCAGCAAGAGAGGCTGCGATAGTGAGAGGCCCGCGCACCGCGATGAAGAGTGGCCCCTGCTTGCCACAAGTAGAGAAAGCCCTCGCACAGAAACGAAGACCCAACACAGCAAAAATAAATTAATAAACTCCTACCCCCAACATCAAAAACAAAAACAAAAACAAAAAACTTGTTACCTGATAGGTTGGGATTTCTTGGTCTCTCCAGTTTATAGGATTTGCCCTAACACAGGGGTCAGCAAACTGTAGCCTGGGCCCAAATCTGACCTGCCGATTGTTTTTGCACAGCCAGTGCGCTAAGAATGTTGTTTTACATTTTTGAACTGTTGAAAAGATTAAAAACATGATAATTTGAGACAGGTGAAAATACATCATTCACATTGAAGGTCAGTAAATCAAGTTTTATTGCAGTACAGCCACTCCCATGTGCTTACAAGCAGGAGAGTACTGTCTGAGCTGCAGGCTTAAACTACTTGATATATATAATATATCAACTCTATGGCCCATTACAGAAAAAGTTTGCCAACTCCTCCTCTCACACCACGTTATTAATGAAACTACCACGTGCTGAATGATGTGTTTCAGGTCGTGAACTTAGAGCTATGTAGGTATTAGTTTAATCCTCAACACAACTCCATGAGGGAGGGGTCTCCTAAGATATCTCCTTCCAGGATATTGTCTCCATCCAAAAATGAGGAACCCGGAGCTTCACAGGGAGCAAAATTTGCCCCAGAGACATAGCTGGTAAGTGAAGGGGTTAGACTTTAAAAGCAGCTGTTTTGCACCTTGGCTCTTGGTGGTTCAGGCTTATTCTGGCCTTGGAGAAATTAGGCGATTGCTGGGGTGAGTTGGGGGTGGGTGCAGGTAGCCCAGGCCACTAGACTGGACTGTGCAGTCGGTATAGCCTTGCCCATTGCTGTGTCTTTGGCATGCTGGGCACCGGGGAGCTGCTTAGTAAAGTGTTGAAGGATGGATGAATGGATAGAGAGATGATGCCCAAACCCAGCCTGGAAAATGGAAGTGGAATACGGGGGTGTGGTCAGGGTCAGTCATTAGATTAGATTTGCCAAGAACAGCTACTTCAAGGTGGGCTAGAGGGAGAGTCCCACAGCCTTGACATCTGGGGCAGGAAGTTGTTGAGGTAGGAGTGAGAGATGAGGCTGGAAGTGCTCAGTGTGTCAGACCTACGGCTTCTCGGATATTCTGGTGAGTGGTGACCGAGGACTGCACAGTCCTTTGGTAATGCCTGGGTCTGTCTCGTCTCTGTCCCAAGGAGAGGTGCCTTCTCAGGACGCTATCATCCTCTGTTTCTGATAGAAATGATGGGCTAGGAGCAAGGAGCACCTACTGTTCTGGGAGGCACCCCTGGCTTTTATATTTTTCTTTAATTAAAAAAAATTGCATATAATATATGAATATGTTCTTTCTCAGAACGTTTCAGCTAAAGCTTAAATCTTTTGACTTCTTCTCATCCTGCCTCCCCAGAGTTTGAAGCTATTTTAGTAGGTTTACATATACTTATACGAATACATAGATTATTTTTACAGAAGTAATTTACTGTATTCATTCTGCTGCTTTTTGTGGTGGGGGAGTTCAACAATGGTTTTTAGAAGTATTTCATTGTTGATACCTAATAATGCATTTAACGCAGTCCTTTTAGGGACTTCCCTGGTGGTCCAGTGGTTACGACTCCGTGCTCCCAATGCAGGGGGCCGGGGTTCGATCCCTGGTCGAGGAACTAGATCCCACATGCTGCAACTAAAGATCCTGCATGCTGCAATGAAGATCCCACACGCAGCAATGAAGATCCTGCATGCCGCAACTAAGACCAGGCACAGCCAAGTAAATAAAAAAAGAAAAAACCCACAGTCCTTTTAGTTGCAGTATACTATTCCGTTGTTAAGAACAGGCTGTGCGGGGCTTCCCTGGTGGTCCAGTGGCTAAGACTCCACGCTCCCAATGCAAGGGGCCCAGGTTTGATCCCTGGTCAGGGAACTAGATCCCACGTGCCACAACTAAGAGCCCACATGCTGCAGCTAAAGATCCCACATGCCACAGCTGAAGATCCTGCATGTGGCAGTGAAGATCCCCCGTGCTGCAACTAAGACCTGGCACAGCCAAACAAATATATATATATGTGTGTATATATATATATATATATATATATATATGTATGTATATATATATATATATATATATATATATATATATATATATAAAGAAAGAAAAAGAAAGAGTAGGCTGTGGAGGTAGTGAGCTATTTTCCTGCTGGTGGTCACTAAGGTCACTTGACAGAGAACAGTCTTTATACGTACCTCTTTGTGCTTGTTTGCCAGTATTGGTTTAGGGTCGATACAGAGAATTGGAACTGCTGGGTCATAGGTTAATAGAAATGGGGGTCTTGACTAGTCTGTCCCTCCCTCTGGTCCTGGACACACGAGGGTGTGATTCTGCTTCCCGCATCTGGTCTGCTTAGCCTTGCTTCTTGTGCATATTGTTTCCTTTTCTTTCTTTTTGGAGGTTGAGAGGGCAAGAGGATAAGCTTACTGTGGTATTTGCAGGTCAAGTGTACACGAATCCAGGGATGTCCCACATACTGTGTCACTGCCCCCTTGATGAATTTTCTTCCCTTGGTTTGTTGTGGAGTGACAGAGATGTGTCGGATTTGCCCGGGCATCCTTGCCTTAATGCTAACCTGTCTTAGCAGGAGGGGCCGGTGGCATCCACCTCCAGGTGAGTGATGTGGAAACTAGTTGAACAGGCAGTAGGAAGAGGGGGGAGGGCAATGAGGGTGTAGAGGGACTAGAAAGAACCTAAGCTAAGTCAGTCAGCCTGCTCTGAACCTGAGTTTCCATGAGGATCCTTGGGAATCATTCCTGGAAGGTGAGAATCCAGAAGGTAATGGATGTGAAGGGCCACCCACACTGCCTGACACTTACAAGTGCTAATTGTTAATTCTCTGCTCTGTCCCACTTGTTGAGCTTGGTGCTGAGATTAGAAAGGGTAACTAGGACATGCTCTCATGTTCAGAGCACTCAGGGCCTGGAAACTGACATGTAACTACATGAGCATACACAACATGTTGGATGAGTCTAAAGGAGACAGAGAAACTTCTTGGAGTTGCCTCTGTAAGAGGCACTGGAGGAAAAACAAAACAAAACATGCCTGAATTGTCCCTTTCTCTGGAGCTTTTAAACTGTGCCAGAGCAAGTGGATACTGCAGCATACCAGTTTTGTTTTTATATAAAGTTTATACCTAGCCAAAATGATTTTAAATTATTTTCTTAGTAATAATTGTAAGAAATACCCATCTTTGGAGAAAGGGGCTGGATCTGCCCATCTTGCCAACTTGATACACTGTCTTTGAAAATCACCTTCTCTTTGTCAAGACACCCCAATAAAGCTGGGGGGGGGAAAAAGGAAAAAAAAACCACCCTCTTACCTCCCTGAAGTCTGATTGGTTCTCTGCAGTCCCACAATGGATGCTAAGCCGGTAAAACCAACACAGCGTAGTTATTCTAGGCTGTTCCACATCTTACTAGTCAAAGTGTCATCCTCTGATCTGCAGCGTCAGCATCACCTGGGAACCTGTTAGAACTGCAGAATCTTAGAGGCTCAACCTCCACTCTAGATCTGTACTGAGCAAGACTCCCCAAGCGATTCCTATACACATGGAAAACTTTTGAGAAGTCAGGGCCACCTGGCCCCCATCTGTACACCCCCTCTGTGCAACATTTCCCCACAAACACCACAGGTACCTCTGACCCCCCATCAGGACAGACACCTTTGGAACCCTAAAACAGTGTATGTCAGGAAAGGCCCCACTGAAGTGAATTGCTTTTAGGGAGCTCTCTACTTTCCTTTGGCCCAGGAATCAGCATTTCCTTTGCCAACTAGGTAAAAATAATTAAATTACAAAAAAAGGAAAGAGGGTGGTCCAAATTTTCCTCACTGTGAAAACAGCTGTAGTGACACAGGTAGGAATTACTGCTTCAGACTTAAAAGTCTACTCCTTAAAAGTAAGCTGTGTATATATACAGTTCTCCTTTTCTTAGCCAAACAAAATGAAATGGGTTTTGAAAATTGGGGATAGATGAATGAGGTCTTTATAATAATCACTTGCATTTGCTCTTCAGTTCTTGTTCTTGCTCTCTTCATTTCTTTTCAGATGGAAGCAGTTTTAATGAGAGGAATTGGAAAAGTGGGTCAGGGAAACCAAAACACAGAAAAATTCTGCTGAGCTCGGTAGCTTTTCTCAGTTCTTTTTTGTTTTTTAATTTCTTTTAAAATTTATTTATTTTTGGCTGCATTGGGTCTTCGTTGCTGTGCACGGGCTTTCTCTCGTTGCGGTGAGCGGGGGCTACTCCTCGTTGCGGTGCACGGGCTTCTCATTGCAGTGGCTTCTCTTGTTGCAGAGCACGGGCTCTAGGTGAGTGGGCTTCAGTAGTTGTAGCACGTGGGCTCAGTAGTTGTGGCTCGCGGGCTCTAGAGCGCAGGCTCAGTAGGTGTGACGCATGGGCTTAGTTGCTACACGGCATGTGGGATCTTCCCGGACCAGCGTTCGAACCCGTGTCGCCTGCATTGGCAGGCGGATTCTTAACCACTGTGCCACCAGGGAAGTCCCTGTTCTCAGTTCTTTAAAGTGCTTGAAAACTATTTTGTTGCTACTAAATCTAATTAATAGCTACCTGGTATTCATCAAGACCTCATTTCTTTCAACCTTGAAGGCAACTGGAAAGATACACAGATCTCTGTATTATCACAGCAAATGAATTCTCTGTTTTCCTTAATCACTTAGAGCTTTATCAGCAATGTCGGCAGCAGATGGACAGCTGAGTTTAAAAAATAGAATGCATCTCAGGGTGTTCACTGTGGCGTGTCATAAGTGTGCATTGATTGATAAAATTACTTTTTAAAAAATACAGTTTTGAAACCAGAGTCTAAACCGTATACCAGGAAAGCCTCGTTCTTGATTGTCTCCAGCCTGTTTCTGAATATTTGGATGGAATCAACAAGTCTTTGGAAGCCTGTTCTCTGCCCAGCACCAACTAATCAGAATGCCGTGGACCAAAATGGATTTAAACACAGAGAGAGGGTGAAAATGCTCATCTGGGAGGAGGCGAGCACCAGGGGATGACTGTGCAGAGCCCTGCATCTCTGCCGGTGCAGGGTGCAGGTGTGGGTTGTTAGTGACAAAGGCATTCTTCCATTCTGAGCAGACCAAGTATGAATCGACTTGGTGGCTGATGTGCTGACAGGCTCAAGTAAAGTAGCTCAGGCCTTAATTGTAGTGATCAGATATCGGGAGTCCAGGCAGAAGACAGGCAGTGATTGCACACGCTGCTGCTTCCGAGGGCTGCCTGACCACCCCCTCTTCACACACCCTCTCCCTCATCCAAGTCAATTATTTCTGTTGAAGCACACCCAGGACTGGATGATGTTTTGTGTTTGTCAGGTAGAGCGTTAGTTTGGCAAATATTTATTAAGTGACTACTTTGTGCCAAGTCCTTGGTGCAGCAGTTTAAGCCTCAGATCCGCTGTTTGGTGGGTCGTGAGAGTGCAGCCAACATCCATCAGCGCTTTGCATGTCTGTAAATTATACTATGGTAATAACCTGGCAGCCCTGCTTTCAAGCCCGACTCTTATCAATAAAGCATGACAGAGAAATCTGCACAGCATGTTTGGGGAAATAGCTTACAGGAAGAAACACGATGTTACAACAAAATTGGCCTGATCGAAGCATAGCTAAGGTCTGACGTGGACAGGGAATTGTTACAATTAATACTTTTCTTTTTTTTTTAAAACCATTTTTAATCTGTTGTGGGAAAATGAAGGAGTTTTTCGTAATCTGGGTGAAAAGTGAGAAAGCCTGTCTGTTTACAGATGTTTGTCATTTAGTCCAAACACACAGATGATAGTCTGTGTTTTTTGGTTTTCACCCGGACACGCTCCATGCGCCTGTATACAGAGCACGGTGATAATCTCCCACCTCCCTGGACAGAACTGAGCAAGAGGTGGGGTGTTTGCTTTGCAGCCTGAATGTAGAAGTTTTGCCATCTGTGTTTGTGGATGCACCGATTGTTTCCACCATGGGAGGATGGTGGGATCAGCACAGTCATTCACATTTTAAGAATTTTATTCATTGTCTTTGTATCTTTTGCAGATGGGGAGAAGAGTCTGATTATATACCCTTTATATAGTGTTACCGCTCAGAGAAATTAACTAAGTAAAACGATGGAAAGCCCAGCATGTCTTTTCTTCCAGCTGGGAATGTGCCCTCAAAGTTTGGGTGTTCTCCAAGCAGTGTCAACAATGTTGCGGACACAGGAAAGGGACTAGGGCGCCAGAACCTGGGTAAAGGGGTATTTCTTATGGCTACTTGAGGGAAGGTGTAAAAGAGAATTTCATTTATAACTTGGTAGTTTGGCCCTAGGCCTTGATGCTTCTACTAAATGAAATAATATATTCATAAGCTAGTAAGCAGAGTACCATTTATATACACAAAGCGGCTGTCTAGCTCTAGGTAGAACTGTATCTAAGATTTCCATACAGGATGGGATTTGGGTTTTAGTGTTTTTTTTTTTTTAATATTTATTTATTTATTTGGCTGAGCTGGGTCTTAGTTGCCGCACGCTGGATCTTTGTTGCTCTGTGTGGAATCTTTTTTTTTGCCTGTTTTTTTAAGTTGCAGTATGCAGGATCTAGTTCCCTGAGCAGTGATGGAACCCAGGCCCCCTGCACTGGGAGCGCGGAGTCTTACCCACTGCACCATCAGGGAAGTCCCTGGGTTTTAGTCTTTATTAGTTTTATAGGTTTGGGTAGCTGGTTTATATAATGGGTGAGAAGTCTAGATTATGTTCACATCAGGGTAAAAGATTAGAAAATTTATTTAGCACCATTGTGTTCTTTAGCAAAACTTGAAAATTAAAAATATTTTTGAAAAGGAAAGCCTTTCTTTTAATTTAATTTATACACCTTCAAGGCGGAACCTATCTAGGCATGTGCACAAGTGGTTTTGAAAACAAGTTTTAACACTTTCAATCTGACTGGTTTCAGCAGGTGTGGAAAATGTATGCTTTTAGGAATAGTTTTCAGTAACATTGGCCAAAAAATATCTCAAGGCAGAAAGTCTTCAAAAATTGCTTGGTTTGAAATGCTTAGGTTAAGGCCAATATGCATCTGTGGTCCCCTCCTCATTCTTGAACCCTCCTAAAATTAGTCTCAACTTCATTTTCTCTCTGTATGTGAAGACACTGGATATCCACATTTAGCTTAAAAATAAATGGAATCTTAAAGTTCACAATATTTAATAAGTGTGAAACAATATACACATTCATTTCTACAAGTAACAGGATTTTTTTTTTTTTTTTGCAGTACGCGGGCCTCTCACTGTTGTGGCCTCTCCCGTTGCGGAGCACAGGCTCCGGACGCGCAGGCTCAGCGGCCATGGCTCACGGGCCCAGCGGCTCCGCGGCATGTGGGATCTTCCCGGACCGGGGCACGAACCCGTGTCCCCTGCATCGGCAGGTGGACTCTCAACCACTGCGCCACCAGGGAAGCCCAACAGGATTATTTTTGAAAAAAAAGAAAAACACAACCAAAACAAAAGACCAAATTTCACCAGTCGTTTTCAAACTTTTTTTTAAAGCACAGAATCCTTT
Source organism: Phocoena phocoena (assembly GCF_963924675.1). NCBI lineage: Eukaryota > Metazoa > Chordata > Mammalia > Artiodactyla > Phocoenidae > Phocoena > Phocoena phocoena. The sequence continues at coordinate 28,124,556 of NC_089228.1, read as the reverse complement.
CTTCGAATCTCATTTTTCTTGTTGAAGCATGGAATGTGAAATATATAGAATGCCTTATTTATTTGACAAATGATTAGGGGGCTGCTCATGAGACCTTTGCCTTCTTAAGCTTTACAACAGGTATTTGTTTTTGATGTAGGCCAGCCCTTCTCTCCTTTCTGATGAGGATACTGAGGTCTGGGGGGTTCCTAGACTCATTCAAGGCCACAGTGGGAGGGACTTTCCTGGTGGTGCAGTGGTTAAGAATCCGCCTGCCAATGCAGGGGACACAGGTTTGAGCCCTGGACCGGGAAGATCCCACGTGCCGCGGAGCAGCTAAGCCCGTGCGCCACAACTACTGAGCCTGTGCTCTAGAGCCTGCTTGCCACAACTACTGGAGCCCGAGTGCTTAGAGCCTGTGCTCCACAACAAGAGAAGCCACCGTAATGAGAAGCCCACACACTGTAACGAAGAGTAGCCCCTGCTCACCGCAACTAGAGAAAGCCCGCGCACAGCAACAAAGACCCAGTGCAGCCAAAATCAATTAATTAATTAATTTAAAAAAAGCTTTTGGAACCGTTATCTTGGAGTATCAAACAAAACAAAACATTATTCTAGCATGAAAAATCCACTTAAAGGGCACAGTTGTTGCCACAATTTGTTTTTCTTTACCAGCTAAGATAGGGCTTTGGAACCAAGGGGCATTGGCCGTGGAAAGGACCACTGGCATGCAAAAGAATAGAAATTTTGCACATGCTTGTTTTGAAACTCAGCTACTTCTGTTCAGGTTTGACTGGTCTCAGTGGTAAGGAGCTTAAAATAAAATAATGCCATCTTGATTCTTCTTGTATGGACTGCTTGAGCCAACGTAAGACATAATGTAGAGCAAAACAAGGAATCGATAAAGCCATTAAGCTGCTGGCTGTCTGGCCAGGAATGTTGATGAATGGGTTCGCGTTTCCCCTTGGGTGTTTTTATTCACCACGGGAAGAAAAGGAGTGGGCCAACAAAGTAGAGAAATTGAGAAGAAAGGCTTTTCTTGCTTGAGTGAGGCAGTGCCGCTTGCATCTCTGTCTTGTTCCCTTGGAGACTCCTTTTCTTATCTGTGAACCAGGACATGGAGTTGGTCATCGTGTGCTGCCCCCTTCCTGTCTCTTACTTTAAGGTTTATTAGTGGATGATAGAGTGGCGATATATCAGACACACTCAACTCATGAATGAGTTAAATTTGTAACTCCACTTAGAGTCATGAGACCAGTGCCCAAAAGCTTGGGCGCAATGGCCTGTCGTGGGACCGCAGGAGAAAATGTGAACTTGGTTGTTGTGTTAGTTTGCTAGGGCTGCAGTAACAGGGTACCACAGTGTGGGTGCCTTAAATAAATAGAAATGTATTGTCTCATAGGCTAGAAATCCGAGATCAAAGTGTGCACGGGATTGGTTCCTTCTGAAGGCTATGAGGAGAATCGGTTCCCTGGTGGTTTGCTGCCAATCTTTGGCGTTCCTTAGCTTGTAGAAACATCACCTTGATCTTTGCCTTCATGGTGAGAAGAAGTTCACTTGGTGTTCTCCCTATGTGCCCATTTCCCCTTTTGATAAGGACACTAGTTGTATTGGATTAGGCTCCACCCTAATGACTTCATCTTTAATTACGTCTGTGATGACCCTATTTCTAACTGAGGTCACATTCTGAGGTACTGGGGGTTTGGTACTGGGGTTGGGATGTATGAATTTGCAGAACACAGTTCAACTCATAACAGAAGGATAAGATGGCTGGTTTTGTGTCTCTAAAATCTCAAGTCAGAGTGGTTTCAATCAAGCAACCTACAGCTTCAAAATGAGTAAGCATATACTGTGTTCTACAGTTTTTTTTTTAGGTGCTTTCACATATCCTGTGTTCCTTACCATAGCAGACAAATGTATTCGTGTTTATGAAGCTTGTAGAGACTATAATGGAATAGAAGAGAGTAAACCCTGTAGACGAGCAGGAACACTTTAGAATCTTCTACTCATTTTCTGTTTTCTTTTGGGTATCGAAAAACATTACAATTCTAATCTGTAGTCACCTGCATGAAGACTTTGATGTACTTTAATCACGCTCATTGAGGGACAGATGTTGGCATTACACAATATATGTACTATATCATAACATAAAAGATGTACTGTACTTTTTGGGTGATTCAAGGGATTTGTCAATGGTAATTCTGACTCTTGCTAAAACCTTATACACTGACTTTTTTTTTTTTTTTTTTGCGGTACGCGGGCCTTCCACTGCTGCGGCCTCTCCCGTCGCGGAGCACAGGCTCCAGATGCGCAGGCCCAGCGGCCATGGCTCACAGGCCCAGCCACTCCGCGGCACGTGGGATCTTCCCAGATCGGGGCATGAACCCACGTCCCCTGCTTCGGCAGGTGGACTCTCAACCACTGCGCCACCAGGGAAGCCCACAGTGACTTTTGAGTGTAACCTCACTACCGCAGCTGGTGATCTATCTAATTAAATGAAAGTTTGGTTATGATGCGCTCCACCCCTGAACCCCCAACCGCCAAAGTCTTCAAGTTGAGTATTTTCAAGTCTACCATCAGCCGTGGAACCTGTTTTGCAAATAATACCTTATTTGATGAGGACTTTTAAGATCTACTTCCTTAGCAACTTTCAAATATGCAGTACAGTATTATTAACTGTAGTTACCACGTTGTACATTACATCCCCAGGACTTATTTATTTTATAACTGGAAGTTTGTACCTTTTGATCCCCCTTCACTCATTTCTCCCACCCCTCACTGCCCGCCTCTGGCAACCAACAATCTGTTCTCCGCACCTGTGAGCTTGTTTTTTAGATCTCATAGAGAAGCATGTCAATTATACTTAACAAAAAAAAGCATATAGAAAAAAATGAAATAAATAAAACTTCTCCCATGTGGGGGAGAGAAGCCAAAACAATCGTACTTGAAATCTCAAATATATAAAATAGGTTTTAAAAAGGATCTTCTCTGGGGACTTCCCTGGCAGTCCAGTGGTTAAGACTCTGTGCTTCCACTGCAAGGGGCACGGGTTCAATCCCTGGTCGGGGAACTAAGATTCTCCATGCCAAGCTGCACAGCCAAAAAAGAAAAAAAAAGGATCTTCTCTGATCAAATCAAGGTGTATAGGCTTCAACCTCTCTCTGTACTTTCCTTAGTTGAGTTCCCTCAACCAGGACATAGTTGGAGAAAACATTGGTAAACCATGGTATGTGAGCATGTTTGCCATGTGATGAGTTTTATCACCTAGAGGGAAATTAGAACAAGTAAGGATATTATATCTTTTGGTAATCTCAGGTTATTTGTGGGCTCACATCACCGTGCATGCTGTATTCTTTTGTTCATTTATTCAACAAAAATTGATAGCAATTTGTGTAAGATGTTGGAGATTCAAAGATCAGTGAGATATAGTCTCTTCCAGAACAGTTTTTAGTCTCCATCCGTGCATCCACCCATCCTTCATATTTCTTGAGTACCTCCTATGTGCTGTGCCCATTTTAGGTATTTGAAAAAGTGGCAAAACTAACAAATAATACCTGTCTCTGTGGGGCTAGTGTGTTAGTGGGGTAAACAAGCTAACACGTTAGAAGGTGACCAGTGTCAGGAAGAAGGAAGGAAGGTTGAGGGAAACTGGGACTTTTTGGAGGGGGGTTGCTGCCACCTGTTTTAAATAGACCTTGTTGGAAAAAGTTGACATCTAGTATGGGTGTGAAGGAGGTAAAGTTAAGCATGGGGTGTCCAGAAGCAGAAGGGACAGATAGCTCACTCACCTGCATAATCTGGGACCCCACAGTAGCCCTATAAGAGCAGGTACTGTAGTGAGGCCAAAGTTGCCCAGGATCAAGGGCCTAGGCAACAGTGGTGGGATTCCAGCCACGGTTACGAGATGCAGCTGGCTCACTGGACAGATGTCTCTCCGTGACTGTTAATGGGAACGTTCTTAGGCCTCTGTTTCAGGACCCCCTCACCTTTCGCCAGCCTGTGCATGCCAGAGGGGTGAGGTTGTATCCATCCCGCTCGCTCATCAGAGTGCCTAGCTCATAGCTGCCGCTCATTTACGTGTATTGATTAAAGAAGGATAAAATAGGCCCCTGGGCACCTGGTAATTAAGAGAGAGGTGGTGATGGATAACATAGTTCGGAGGAGAGGAAGATCAGCTTCCTCACGGTGGTGGTACCGGTCAAGCATCCCGCTTTGACGTGGAATCCCGGAGCGCCCTGGGCTGGGGCTCCAGGGGGCTGCCTCATGGTCATGAGCTTCTAATTTTCTCTGTAGGTCACACTAAATAGTCCATTATTCATCAAGGAGAGGGGAAATTGATTTCAAATTACTCCTGTATTGGTTAATACCCAAACTGCCACGAATGCTTTATGGGATCAGGGAGAAGATAGGCCCTGGGTTTTAGCTGCACTAAAACCCGCTTAATTAACCGAACACTGTCTATTACCATCAGACAGAAAGCGTGACCCCTCTTCTGCAGAAGGGCTTGGGTTTGAAGACCATACTCCCAGGGCCAGGAGTAGTCGAGACCTGCGAGGGTAGAGGATTTATGCTTTGTGTGCTTCCCTTCTCCTCTGCACATCCTTGCCTGGGGTCTGGGAGCTGCTTGTGTAGGTTCATGAAAACTGGTGGTTAAGTTCTCAGGAATTTTCTGAGCTGGTTATTAAACACAATCCTATTTCTTTTATTTTTGGCCACACCGCTCGGCTTGCAGGCTCTTAGTTCCCTGACCAGGGATGGAACCCATGCCGCCTGCAGTGGAAGCTCGGAGTCCTAACCACTGGACCGCCAGGGAATTCCCTAAACACAGTCTTTTAAAGCAAAATATTATGTAAACTTACAATTAAATTATACTTAAGAAATAAAAAATACCCCCCAATTCATCACTTAGAATTACTGTAATACATGTTATTCTTGCCTGTGCTCTTGAGCGTCTGTTTTATCTATAGGGTAGAAATGCTGTATGATGATGTGCATTTCCTTTCTACTTCACATTTAGTGCTGTCACATTGGTAGGTTGAAATTAGCCATGGTGGGAACATTTACACCATGGTCATCAGCCAATACTACACACCAACCCCCTCCCACAGCTGGACGGTAAACATTTACAAATACACCACTGACTGGGGCCATCTTCCTTATTAGTTTGCTAGGGCTGCCATAACAAAGTACCAGAAACTAAGTGGTTTAAAACAACAGAAATGTATTGCTTCATAGTTCTGGGGTCAGGAAGTCCAAGGTCAAGGTGTCGGTTGGGTTGGTTCCTTTTTGGAGGCTCTGAGCCTGTTTCTTGCCACTTCTTGGTTTCTGGCCTTTGCCACCAATCCGTGGCATTCCTTGGCTTATAGGTGCATCATTCCAATCTCTGCCTACATCTTCACAGGGCGTTCTCCCTGTGTCTGTCTTCACATGGCCATCTTCCTTCTGTGTCTCTTACTGCTTATTATAAGGACACCAGTCATATTGGATTAAGGGCCCAACCTATCCCAGTGTAGCCTCATTTTAACTAATTACATCTGCAATGGCTCTGTTTCCAAATTACGGTCACATCTGAAGTGCTGGAAGCTAGGACTTTAACAAATCTTTTTGTGGGGACACAGTTCAATCCCCAAAGTCCTCCAATGGCCTTATATTACCTATTGGGAGACCTTGCCTTTGCCAGCTCAAATAATGAAATTAAACATAAGAGCCCACATGTATAATAATTTTAGTGGCTAACTAGGTACTAGTTTTATTTTTTCCTCACATGTGTTCTCATTTAACCTTATTAACCACCTTATAATGTAGGTGCCATTATTCTTATTTAACAAATTTGAATTGGGGTCCGGGCAAATTGTAGTAATTGTCCTAGTCAGCGTATTAAGTATTTGGACCCGATACCACTGCCTTTTGTCAACTTACTTGTCATGAGTTTTGTTTCCCCAGAACTTCATTAGCCACATGAAGGGTTACTTGTGGCAGAGTGGGAGAGAAGAAGAAAGCTAATTTTTATAAAACATCTTGCAGAATCAGGCACCAGTGCTGGTGTCCTTATATATGTGTTGCTTAATTTAGTCCTCTTGACAAATTTTTGAATTGTTAGTCTGTGTAGATGAGAAAGTGAAACTGTAGGGCCATAAGGTGAACTGTGTTCACCGGCCAGGATCACAGAGCTGATAAAGGGGACAGCTGAGATAGGAGCCCGGTCTCCCTGGACCAAAGACCCTTCTTGTTAGCCCTACAATGTCCTTCAGCAAATGCCACGTCTGATAAATGGGCCCATCCCACTCCTCATCTTTCTCTTTGGTTGAGATGTTAGTTGTGCATCTATTTCTTTTCCCATCCACTTAGTAAGTACTGAGAGAGCCCTGATCATGTGCCAAGGACTGTGCTGAGGGATGAGTTGTGAGTTGTAAAAGGGTATTGACAGCTCACGTTTCAGAAGTAGGAGGCTTTAAAGCCCTCTGCAGGCATGCTTCCTTAAAAGGTCACCAGAGGGCTTCCCTGGTGGCGCGGTGGTTGAGAGTCCGCCTGCCGATGCGGGGGACACGGGTTCGTGCCCCGGTCCGGGAGGATCCCACACGCCGCAGAGCGGCTTGGCCCGTGAACCATGGCCGCTGAGCCTGCGCGTCCGGAGCCTGTGCTCCGCAACGGGAGAGACCACAATGGTGAGAGGCCCGCGTACTGGGAAAAAAAAAAAAAAAAGGTCACCAGGTCCCACCTGTCTCTGCCATTTTCCTAGTTAGTCCTTAGCCTGTCTGGTGCACTGTCTCCTGTTGTTGTGTAACAAATCACCACACACTCAGCGACTTAACGTGTTTATTACGTCACAGTTTCCATGGGTCCTGAGTCTGGGAATTAGTTGGGTCTTCTGCTCAGGCTGAAATCAAGGAGTGGGCCAGGGCTGTGATCTCATCTGAGACTCAGGGTCCTCTTCCAAGTTCGCAGTGGTTGGCAGAATTCAGTTCTTTGTAGGACTGAGGCCTCAGCTTCTAAAGGCTACTGCCTTTGCCTGTGTGTGGCCATCTTCACAACATGGGGGTTTGCTTCTTCAAGGCCAAGAGAAGAGGAACTCTGCTGCTTCCCATCAGCCCCACCCAGGATGGATTCCCTATTCATTAAATTAAGGTCAGCTGATTAGGGATATTAATTATATCTACAAAATCCCTTCACCTTTGCCAGTTTTAAGAAAACCATAGGTTCTGCCCCTACTCAAGGGACAGGGGGATTATACAGGATGTAACCCAAGGAGTGACAGTCATGGAGGCCCACTTGGAATTCTCCTACCATATCTGGGATTTCTCTCAGACTTTTCCACCCCTTTGGGTTTGGATCCATGTTTTTCTCACTTATTCTCTCCCTTACCTTAGCCAGGTATGTCCACGCGGTTCATGAACAATTCATGGTTTGAGTTCACCATGGTTTGAATGCATAAACTGTGGCTGGCTTTGTATGACTAGCTTCTGCTTTACCCATCCTTGGACTTAGTGTAAAGCTATTTCTTCAGATTGTTTGCAAAGAGTGCCAGCTCTCTGGCCTCAATCTCTGATGCCTTTGTTTTCTGTTACTTAAATAGTCTTAATTTCAAAAAATTAAGGGAACACTGAATTGAAGTTTCAGTTGGAAGGGAGAGAAATCAACCCAAAGTAGCTCAAGTAGATAGAAGCACTTATTGGTACCATAAAATGCAAGGGCATACTGGGTTCAGGCATGGCTGGATCCAGGTCCTCCACCCATGTATCAGGGCTTTCTTTTCTTTTTTAAACTACCCTTTTTTGGCAAACACATCTTTTGATGTTGCTAGATGGCCACCTTCAATCCCCTAACACCTGCAGACTTTATCTACATAGCTCCATATTTGTAAAGAGAAAAATTCTTCCTGAGTCTAGACATCATGTCTTACTGTTAATTATCAAGACTTGGGTTGCATTTGGCTGGGCCAGTAACTGGACAGGCTCAGAAAATGTCCCCACCACTGTGACTGAGGTAGAAGTGAACTCCCCAACCTTAGCTTCTTGGAGTGGCTTTCTCTTAGGAAAGAGGGGTCTTTGCCAAGAGAAGAGAGAAGGAGCCCTGAACGGGTGAAAATAACAAACACCCGCTTTGGACCCTGGAGTGATATTGGTATTCCTCATCCCTCCTTCCTCAGTACCATCGCTGGTAAAACAGAAGTGGTGTGGACAGCCACCTGTGAAATACAAGCTTTGAGGAAGTGGCCGTCCCTGGCAGGTTTTTTAGTGTAAATCTTCCGTCTTCTTGACATGGGCCTCCTTTAAAGACTTATGAATATATTGTCCTGAGAAAATGCCACATGAATTCAGAAGTCGGATCAAACTGTGTTCTTTGGGATTCATTAAAACTGAAATGCCTGGGGCCAATTCCTAGCCGGATGCATCAAACGTTGCACCAGATCTGAGGCTGCACAGACCTGGAGCGTGCCGACGCTCTCATTTTATACGATTCTTCTTTACCACCAAAGGACAGGTCTACAGACTCTTTAAATCTTACATGACTTTTTTCTGGGGGTCTGAGAACGTAGCTAGACATTTTTGAATGTGAACTTCTGTCTCTTGCTTCTCCTTAGAATTAAATTCCCTGTGAATCAGCCTGGAGGTGGATGTTCTCCTTGTTGGGTTTTATCAGTTTGAGGGCCCACTTTCTCCAGTGGTTTCTTTGGTGGCCAATACGGAGGTTGCAAAGTCTAATGAATGCCAGCTGGGCCCAGGAAACTGAAGCAAACTAATAAGGTAGGAGAGCCAGGGGTGGGCACACTTTAGAGAACTGGACGCAGTTTTGCCTTTCTCCAGGGCCAACACCATTTGGCTGGGGCTGATTGCCACCCTGTTGGAATCCGAGCCAGTGTTCGATCATTGCAGTGTTTCAAGGGAAACTAGAGGTCCTGAATTCACCTCATTACTCCCAATTCTAAATTTGGCTAATGACTTCAGTTTTTAGTACACCACGAAGGCTGAAGTAATTGTCTTTTGGCTAGACTTGTCGTCTGACTGGCTAATTTTGATCTCTGGTCTGCGTTTTGCCCAGGACAGAAGGCCTGTTTGACTCCTTTGCAGCCTCCGTCTCTTTCTTCCTAATAGAACCTTCGTTTTACACAGGTGTCTACCCTTCTCTGTGAAGCCATGTAGCTAAACCCTAGTTCCACAGTTGGGTTTATTTGGTTTACATCCCTAACTAGTGATTGGTTCAGGACTGGCCATGTGATCTGAGTTTGTCCAGTGGAATGGGCATATGTGCCCGCTGGGCCCTCCCATGGAAAGCTGCAGTTTGCCTTGAAGCCAGGGAAGCTGTGGTCTCTACTTGCTGTGGGTGCTGTCAGAATGTGCCTCCCGCAAGGGCTGCAGCTGTCCCGGGGCTGGCCTGAGGATGGAGTCATATTTCCAGGAGGGCTGGCCTGGAAAGGAAGGGAAGAAGCTGGATTCTTGTTGATACCTTTGAGCTGCTGACTCAGCCAGTCCTGAAGCCCGTCCTTCCACTGGACTTTTTATGTGAGGTAATAAATTCAGTATAAGTCAGCCTGAGAAGCTGACCAGGGAAAGGACCCCAGTCCATTTCTAGACCCAGTGGACTATTGGTGATGAGGGAGGCCTTCCCTGGATGCTGGGCTGGGCTGTCACTGAAGTAGGGTTAGGTGATGGAAGGATGTCTTATGTCTTTACTCTGATCCCTTGCTATTGGCCGCTTGACTTGGTCCAGTGTTATCCAAGGTAATATTCCATCCTTCTGTTGAGAAGGATAGGCTCCATGGGGAAGGGGAGCATGGTCAGTTACATCCACCAAGGGGAAAGGGGGCTCAGAGTGAGGAGTGGGGAGCATACCATGTGTTTGCCATCAATGGTTTGTGGTCAGATTTAGCCTGAACATGTTATCAAGGCCTTTGGTCTCTGTAGAGTGTTAGATGGATTAATAATAATGAAACTATGACCGTTACCACTTATGAAAACTATTCTTCAGGTTTATAAGCTTTCATTACGGAAAGAGCCTCACCCGTCGAGGAAAGGCTGAGTTGGGTTTAACATAATCCAAAAAGTTTCATGCTCTTGGAAGACTACAGAACAGAAAGGGGTCCCTGCCTGACCTTTACCGTGAAGGTAAATCAGCCGGAAGCCCCTCATCAGTTCTAAACAGTCCAGATATTTCTTACTCTTTTTTCACATAAGAAATAACATTGCATTTTTAAGAAAATGTTTTATTTCTATCAGTTCATGTCGGTTATTCTTCCCAGTCTATTTACAATGAGTTAACAATTAAAGACGGCCCTTCTACTATTAATAATACAGATAAGCCTGGTTATGCGTAGATTTTCACATTTAAATGTTTTTATTTGACCTAGTATGGAGAGGCAGTGAGGTGTGTGTTAAAGTATCAACTCCCATCCGTGCGGCCTGGGTTTGAATCCCAGCTCTGCCACCTACTGGCTATGGGACCTTGGCAAATTGCTTAATTTCTTTTTGCCTCAGCTTCCTGATCCCTAAAATAAAAGTAACTATAGTGCTGACCTTGTAGGGATGTGCGGATTAACAGTTTAATACATGAGTCCATTTAAAGTGCTTGTAACAGTGCCTGGGACACTGTCAGTGCTCTGTGTACTTGGTACTAGGCATCGTCACAATAATTGTAATAAAATCTGCAAGGCTGCTGCTACTGGCTGTTATCAGCTGGCTTTGTTAAGAGATTTTGGAAGACTTGAATCATTTGGTAGATGTAGTGTCACTGTCTCTTAGATTATGAGTGATTTATTGCTGGATATAAAAAAATTGCCCTGGGAAGCAGGCATGGGGGAAGGAGTCTCCATAGGGCCAGGATGCTGGGTTGTAGCCAGCAGTCTTCATAGCAGATGGATAAAGAGATTATATGGTGTGTTTGCCTAGATGGATTTGGCTGTACTCAGGGTGATAGTAAGTACAGGAACTGATTGTTACTTAAGAGCTCAACACTAAAGCATGCAGCATTTAATAAGACAAACATTTGTCCGTTAAATGGCCCTTCCTTTCAAAGGTACAGAGATCTCTCGTTTCATTCACTTAAATGTTATTTATTCTCTTACCATCTCATTCTTTTTCTCCGAATGGCAAAAGTAGTATGAATGGCAAAAGTAGTATGAATTCCTAGTAGGAATTCTAGGCACCTCTGATAGTTAAAAGTATGGCGTTCCGGGCTTCCCTGGTGGCGCAGTGGTTGAGAGTCCGCCTGCCGATGCAGGGGACACGGGCTCGTGCCCCGGTCCGGGAAGATCCCACATGCTGCGGAGCGGCTGGGCCCGTGAGCCATGGCCGCTGAGCCTGCGCGTCCGGAGCCTGTGCTCCGCAACGGGAGAGGCCACAACAGTGAGAGGCCCGCGTGCCGCAAAAAAAAAAAAAAAAAAAGTATGGGGTTCAGAGCCGACAAAATCTGTGCTCCAGCTCTGAAGACACAGGTACTGCCGTGACCTTGTGAGGACATTAGGCAGCCTCTCCTGGGCTCAATCTCCTCATCTGTAAAATGGGGACAGCCATTCCTCAGAACCTTGCTGTGCCCATCAAATGGAATCCTGTATGTAAAGAGACCAGCACAGTGCCTTTCTTGTCATTTTTTATTTTCGTCTTTTTCCTGCTTTATTTCAAATCACCGTCTTGGCTACTAGGTCAGCAAACTTAAAAGCTTTTCTGGGAACTTTATGTACATTGTGCCGTTTCTGCCAAGTTTTCTGAGAAAGGAGACTTATTTTGATGGTAAAGAACAATTTTTCTTTCATGATTTTCTAGTGGGCCTTTAGTTTGTTTGGAGCTGTTTTCCTGAAATTTGTGGGTGAATTAAGGCAGGCATCGGCAAACATTTTCTGTCAAGAGCCAGGTAGAGATTTTTGTCTTTCTGGGCCGTATATCGCAGCTGTACCTACTCATTGCCATGTAGCTTGGAAGTCGCCAGCGGGGAGATATGTTGGCGATCAGGCATGGTGGTGTTCCGATGAGACCTTATTTATGGATGCTGAAATTTGAATTTCATATACTTTTCCTGTGTCACAAGATATTATTCTTCCTTTGATTTTTTTCCTAACCATTAAAAAATATAGGGCTTCCCTTGTGGCTCAGTGGTTAAGAATCTGCCTGCCAATTCAGGAGACACAGGTTTGAGCCCTGGTCTGGGACTAAGCCCGTGTGCCACAACTACTGAGCCTGTGCTCTAGAACCCGCGAGCCACAACTACTGAGCCCACATGCTGCAACTACTGAAGCCGGTGTGTTTAGAGCCCGTGCTCCGCAGCAAGAGAAGCCACCACAATGAGAAGCCCGCATGCTGCAATGAAGAGCAACCCCCGCTCGCTGCAACTACAGAAAGCCTGCGTGCAGCAACGAAGACCCAACACAGCCAAAAATAATAAATAAATGAATAAAATAAATTTATAAAATATATAAACCATTCTTAGCTTGAAGACTGTACAGAAGGAGACAGTGGATCAGTGTTTGTCAACCCTTGCATTACGGTTTTGGTAAATCATATTATAATCCATGCAGTGATGAGGGCTCTAGAGCTTGTCCGGCCAGCGTCTTGGAATCAGAAGCATCTTTTAGTAATATTCATGGCGATTCCGCAGTTTGATCAGGTTAAGGCTCTCTTTTCTCCTATGGCCGTGGTCCAAAGTGAGGGTCCCACATGCTTCTGGTTCACTGCGTACGTGGCCTATTTCCAGTTAGAAAATTTAGTGCTTTGAGCCCGGGTAGCTGCTGGGCATGAATTGCCTGACTGCCTCCCTGAAAAGCTGTTAACTTCTTCACTGCTTTTGAAAGGAACTTCAGCTTTATGCATTCTCCAGCCTGTTTTGCTCCTTGGGTTTTTTTTTTTTTTTCCTCCTGTCTTCTCTGCATTAAAGGTGCATTAGTGTATTCTCAGTGCAACACTTTAGCATTCTTGGAATGGGCAGAGAGCAGTTACATCCCATAATAGCAGGATAATCAATGGAAAGAGATTGATTGCCAGGTTGTAAATCATGTGAGAGAATTTGATGATATCAGCTTCGGGGGGCGGGGGGATGGGATCCTATTACTTGTTCTGAATTCTCTGGTTCCTGGAATTATTATTATTCTTTTTTGTACTTGTAATCATTTGATGGAACAGCCTTTGCCGTGAACGAGAGGTTGACAAAGAACAGGTGAGCTGTCCCGCATGCTCCCTCCTTTCCTCGCTCTCCGTGCTCACCCTGGTATAATTTCAGATCTGGGATGTGAAACGCTATTTCTATAGCCATAGTCAGCACTGCAGAGTGGAATACACTTAGGCTGTCAGAGTTGAAAGAACATTTATTCCTCCATATTCAAAAGTGAAGGAAAGAACATTTATTCCTCCATATTCAAAAGTGAAGGAAAGAACATTTATTCCTCCATATTCAAAACTGAAGAAAATCACACCCTTTAGACTAGGACACTAAAAAACCTAGCAGCATTCTAGCAAATGCAATTACCAGCAATAGAAAGCAAAGGACTTTTTTTCATTTTTAAGAGAAATAAACTTGTCTTTTACTTTCTGACTTAATGCAGAGAGATGAAAATATGCTAAAGACTTTTTTTTTTTAAGGCAGAGACCAGAGGCATTTTGGAATCTTGCCATCTAGCAAATCCAGCTTCCCATTTTAAAGCAAAGCATCAGGATTGCTTCAGTATTTAGGTATTAATATTCCCTTGTGGCTCAATCAGCTCTTTGAAAATGAATTTCTCGGCACTGCTGTCACAATTAAGAAAGACATGCTGAGGTAAAAGGGAATTTGTATGTTTCTTAGATTGGAAGGATGTGTTGAGTCCGATGAACATTCTTTCAAGGTTAAATTATCTATTTAAAACCCTCCCAATTATAGTGCGAGGTACAATCTTTGATGAGATTCCGGGAGAAGAGATGACAGTCGGTGGGAGAGAGATTCTCTTTGTATGGAAGAAAGCTGGTGGACATTGTTTATTATCTGGGAAAATGGTTACATAAATTGAACATGGTATAGTCTCAGTAAACCATGAGCCATTATTGGGTCACTGAAGGCCTCATAAGAGGACAGGGGTGGATTCTTTGTGCTTTTTTTTTTGTTTGTTTTTAAGAATTGTGAGATGACCATCAACAGAAAACCACCAGCAGTATTCTGTGACCTTTCTGCATGCAGTCTGACCCAAGGAATTTGGATGGTGTATACAGTTTTGCTTAAAAGGTGGTCTCATAACCTGGCTTTCTAGAACAATCATCCCAAGTCCTACTGGCTTTACCTCAGAAATAAATCTTGACTCTCTCTGGCCAGAGCTCTCCATCTCCTATGACACTGACTTGGTCTAGGCCACCATCCTGCCTAGGAGGCAGCCTACTAAGTAGTCACCCTGCTTCAGAAACATATTCCCGTGACAAATGAGAAATTCAGATTCTTACCTATGGGCCTGCCTCCATTTCTTACATCTTCTCTTACTGTCCCCACTCATTCACTCGCTCACTTATGCCGGTCTTCATGGCTAGGATGGTCCACCAGTTCTGACTCCATCCTGTCTCAGCATCCTTACAGTTAGTTGCCTGGAGTTGCTTTGATGGTGTAACAGTTGAGTATAGACCCTGGGGCCAGACTCCAGGGTGTTCAGACCCTGGTCGTGCTACTAACTAACCTGGGTGAGTTACTGAAAACTTTCTGTGTCTCAGTTTCCTCATCTTTAAGTTGGGTGTAATGATAATTCTACTTGATAATACCTTTTTTGTTTGTTTTTAAGATTTTTTGGGTTTTTTTTGGCTGCACTGCAGGTGTAACTTCCCCAACCAGGGATTGAACCCGTGCCCCCTGCAGTGGAAGCGTGGAGTCTTAACCAGTGGACCACCAGGGAAGTCCTTTACTTGATAATACTTAATAATGCTACATAAGGTTGTTGTGAGGAATAAATGAGTTAAAATATGGAAAGCACTTAGACCGTTGCTTTGCACTCAGTAAGACTGTATAAGAGTTAGATGATGGCAGTGTTTTCTTGTACAATCAGCATCATAATCGCCATCTCTACCCCTTGGATTTTTGTGTGTTTGCTCTTTCTCTTGTATATCTCAGTGCAAATGTCCTTTCTGAGTGACATTCCCTATTCACCTTCTGAAAGGGCTCATGCCTTCCATAGCCACGTTGTACTCTGCCCATTACAGGTTAAAAAAATTTTTTTTTCTTAAACATAGAAGAAAATACAACCTACAGAATGGGAGAAAATATTTGCAAATGATGAGACTGACAAGGGGTTAATTTCCAAAATATACAAACAGCTCATACAACTCCATATGAAAAAAACAAACAACCCAATCAAAAAGTGGACAGAAGACCTAAATAGACATTCTCCAGAGAAGACATACAGATTGGTCAACAGGCACATGAAAAGATGCTCAACGTTGCTAATTATTAGAGAAATGCAAATCAAAACTATAATGAGGTATCACCTCACACTGGTCAGGATGGCTATCATCAAAAAGTCTACGAATAATAAATGTTGCAGAGGATGTGGAGAAAAGGGAACCTTCCTACACTGTTGGTGGGAATGTAAATTGGTGCAGCCACTATGGAAAACAGTGTGGATGTTCCTTAAAAATCTAAAAATAGAGCGACCATATGATCTACAATCCCACTCCTGGGCATATATCTGGAAAAGACAAAAACTAATTTGAAAAGACACATGCACCCCAATGTTTGTAGCCACACTATTTACAATGGCTAAGACATGGAAGCAACCTAAATGTCCATCAACAGATGAACAGATAAAGAAGATGTGGTATATATATACTGTGGGATATTACACAGCTATTAAAAAGAATGAAATAATGCCATTTGCAGCAACAGGGATGGACCTAGAGAATATCATACTGAGTGAAGTCTTCACTCAGACAAAGACAAATACCGTATGATATCATTTGTACGTGGAATCTAAAAAGGAATACACATGAATTTATTTACAAAACAGAAACAGACTCGCAGATGTAGAAAACAAACATAAGGTTACCAAAGGGGAAAGGGGGGAGGGAGGGATAAATTAGGAGTATGGGGTTAACAGATACACACTACTGTATATAAAATAGATAAACAATAAGGATTTACTGTATGGTACTGGGAACTATGTTCAATATGTTGTAATAACCTCTAGTGGAAAAAAATCTGAAAAAACGTATAACTGAATCACTTTGTTGTATATCTGAACCTAACACAATATTGTAAATCAACTATACTTCAACTTAAAAAAAACGTAGAAGAAATTACAACAAATAAGAGACCACCCCCGGCCCCACAGACCAGTTTGCATTCATTGCCAACCTGGTACCCTATCATCTCTGAACACTTGTATGTATTTCCTAGAAATAAGGACATTCTCCTATAATACCACACTACATCCATCGAAATTGAGAAATTAACTTTGACACTACACTATCATTTAATCCTTAGACCCCATTCAGATTTACCCAGATTCTCCCAATTAAAAAAGGAGCCATTTGAAGTCATGTGCTAGTTGTTGTGTCCTTTGTTTCTGGAACAATTCCTCAGGCTTTCCTGGACCTTTATGACCTTGACAATTTTGAAGTTAACAAACCAGTTATTTTGTAGGCTGTCCATCAATTTGGGTTTGTCTGAGGACTCTTCACAGTTAGATTTGGATTATGTATCAGGGCAGAAATATCACTGAAATGATGCTCTGTTCCTTTCATTGCATCTTATCACATGATTTCCATGTGTCCCTTTGCTGGTGATGTTAAATTCGATCACTTGATAAAGGCAACATCTGCGAGGCTTCTCCATTGTGAAGTTACTCTTTTTCCCCTCTTGTATTTTGTGGATAGGTACTGTAAGATCATTCTCCTTAAATTTTCAAGCTGTTTATTTATTGCATCAGTTGGAACTCATGGATTTCTATTTTACTTAATGGGTTGTAATATATTACTGCTATTATTCTGATGCTCACATTCCGGTTGTGGGAGTTCCTTCTCGCCCATTCCTGTGTCCTTTGACATGTGTTGTTTTCATTATTTCAGTGCTTTCTTACTTTCTGGAACAAGAAGTTCTAGGTTCATTTTGTACTTTGCTGGCCCCATCCCTGGATTTGACCAAGGAGTTGAGGAGCCATGGAGCTCTGATTTCCTTTTAGAGGAGAATGAGATTTAGAAACCAAGATCTGGGCATTAGGTGTGTTCATTGCTCCTGAGATGTTACAGCTCCCAGACCCTTTTAGTGGACACAACTGGGGATTGTATGTGTCTATGTATGTACACACACACACATTTACATCTGTATTTGTGTGTTTATTTATTTTTAAAAAACTTTTGACTTGAGTGACTATTTATTTATTTTTGGCTGCGTTTGGTCTTCGTTGCTGCAAGTGGACTTTCTCTAGTTGCGGTGAGCGGGGGATACTCTTCGTTGCAGTGCGCAGGCTTCTCATCGCAGTGGCTTCTCTTGTTGTGGAGCATGGGCTCTAGGCACGCGGGCTTCAGTAGTTGTGGCTCATGTGCTTAGCTGCTCCACGGCATGTGGCATCTTCCCGGACCAGGGCTCGAATCCGTGTTGCCTGCATTGGCAGACGGATTCTTAACCACTCCGCCACCAGGGAAGTCACACATCTGTATCTATTATTGTGTTTTTATGTATTAAAAATCAGAGTTCACTACCTCCAATTCCATTTTAACACCACATGGCTCAATTTAGTTTTCTCCTTTCTGTATTTGTAACCCCCTCCTCTTAACAGTGAGAAACCGAGTTCCTACTATCTTGAATATAGTTACTTATTCAATCACTTGCACCCTGTGTCGGGCCACTCTTCCATATAGACACCCTCTTTAACTCTCTGAGATGCCAATACTCCATGCCAAGTCCTTCTCCCCACCACCTCCCCTCCCTCCCTCCAGACCCAGAAGCCTTCTTCACCATACTTGGGTGCCACCTGTGGACAGATTTTTGCTTTTATGGAAAGAAAATGGTAGCTCTTATCTCCTGGCAGAGAGCAGCCCTATGCCAAGGTACCCAGCTTGGCAAGCTGGGGCGTGGGCTGGATTTCACTTCTTTAGATTGACCTTTGTGCTGTACATCGAGTACCCAACTTTATGTGGCTCTTGATGACTCTACCCATGGCTACACTGGATTGGTTGATGGTGGGGTCCTAACCTACCTTGGGGCTGAGGCACTGAGCTGTTCTTCCAGGTATGCTGCTGTGTTGAACCAAGGGGATTTGAATTTTGGAAGAAGTTGGAGGTTTGAGAAATGATGTTACTAGTAACTGACTTCCTGCCTGTGGCCCTGGAAGATAAAGTCTGGTTGGACAGATGAACAAGAAAGTTGATGGACAGAGAGGGCATGGTGATGGAGGACTTTTGGAGGCTTCATAGAGGAATTGAGTGCCTGATTCTAGTTTGTGTCTGAGATTAGCTGCATCCCTGTCCTTGGTATTTGAGTGGCATCCCCATATTCTTAACACTAAATTCACTCTTGAAGTTAAGCTACTTCAACCTAAGCAAGTCATATGGCCAATCCCCAAGTCAAGGGACAGAGAAGTACTCTGTGGAACTGCACAGTTGACTGGCAAAGGACCTGGATACAGGAGTCAATTACCCAGTCTACAATGGAGAGGTCGCATTGTTCGCTAAAGGCTAACCCGTTAATAAGTGGCATTTAATCACTCTTGTATTGCTTCTGGATAAAGTAGTAAGGGGCTTGATCTGCATGTGCGTTTATCAGGGTATGCAGGCAATTTAAAAGAGGATTCCTCTCCTTGCTTTCTCCTGTCCTCTTGTATATAGGAAGTTTACTTTCAAGAAGATAGCATTAATCAGATACAGAACTTCTTCCAAGAACCAGATGGCCTTCATTTCTTTCTTCCTGATTAGCTATATAAAGCTAATTGTCCAACTGAGAGAGGCTTAATTTTAAAGGCTTGCATGGGAGCCATGCTTATTGTTTACAGCTTTCCACCCCCCTCTTTCCTTCCTTGCCAGAGGCTCTGCTCCAGCAGGGGAACCTGAATCTAACATTTATGAATTTTGGAAGAAGTTGAATTTTTAGGAGTCACCACATACTGGATACGTATGGGAGCATTTCTCTTTAATCCTGCAGGTTAAAGGTAGCATGTGTTCTTCTGAGGTCCTCTGTTCTATGTCTTCTTTTATTTGTCTTATTTTAAGTGGTTTTGACCGGCAGCAGGAGTTTGTGTGGTGGTTTTCAGATAATGTCTACATTAATGTTCTGTAGGCAGAGGACTGATGGTGCTGGAGACCATATTAAGGAATTGTAATATAAAAATTACACTGAATTACAAACATGCAGGGGCATATTATTATAGCTAATTATTAAGCTTACCAAGAGGCCAACTGGTTATTATTTAGCGTGGTGGGAAAACTATATTGCGTCAGTGGAAATACTGCGCTGAAATATCGTGCCTTTTAGGCAGAGTAAAGATAATAGTGTCTGGAATACAGGATCAGCCATGTGCTGTGTGAAAGATGGCAGGCTTAAAAAAACTATTTGTACTTCTGGCAAATTGTCTTAACATAATCCACATACCTTTCTAATTTAAAATCTGAAAGTTAAACAAAGTTTAAACTGAAGTTACATCCATTAAGAAACTGGTAAAATAGTTAAGTCTCCCAAGCCTAGACTCGAGTGTTGGGTGTGTGTGTGTCCTGCTCACATATGAATTGTGAATTCATATTGCATTCTCTTGTAAGGATGTGCCATTTTTAATGAAGACTAGAACATGGTGGGGTATTCTAAATGAAGCCTGATTATAATTGCAGATGGCAGTTGAGCTTTTGGAAGCTGGTTTCTTTAACTGTTAAATAAAAATGGTCTTTTTTAGTATTGGTTTGTAGAAGTTCAGTGGTGGTTGTTTAGGGAAAAAAACAACAACCACTTTTGCCTCTTTATTAACATTAAATTAAATCTCACAGCATATCCATCTTCTGTTAAGGGGGTTTGACTCTGAAGAAATTTTTCTGAAGGCTTTCTTGACAGTCAATTAAATGAAAACTTTTGGTCCAGAAAGCTGAACTTTCTGGAGGCTTTCTTTTGTTGAATATGGAAAACCTGTGACAGGTATTTTCCATGTGTTCTTCTCTGGATAGTAATTGAGCCAATGCAATAATAAAGTGGCAGGTTTTTGTTTTTTTCTTTAATATAAGGAATGCCTTTCACTATTAGTAGACTTTTAACGATCAGAATTAGTACCTTAGCCTAGCTTTCTTCTGTTTGGTAGGCAAACTTGACATTGTTCAGTGTCCCAGAAAGGTTTATGGTTGTGATAGACATTGCCTGGGTGTGCAGTGGATTTATGCTGCTTGTTCCCAGCTTATACGACCACATACATAAAATTTCTGCCTGTTGATGTGTATGTAGACCCACTAGACCAGTGGTTTGCAACCAGGCGTTCACAGTTTTGCATGCCCCCTCCCAAGGGGACATTTGGCAATGCCTGGAAACACTTTCAGTTGTCAGGGATGGGAGGTGGTGCTACTTTCCTTTGGTTGGTAGAGGCCAGGGATGCTGTTAAACATCCTACAGTGCACAGACCAGCCTCCCACAGGGAAGAGTTATCTGGTACAAAATGTCGATAGTGAGGCTGTTGAGAAGCCCAGAACTAAGCAGTGGACGCATAGTATCTCCCTCTGTTTCCCACCGTCAAAGTGGGCATGGATTTGCTTTGGATCTGCGCCATCTTATCGTCCCGTTACAGTACCAGTGGGTAGTACATTAAATTAAAGAAGAATTGTTAAGAAATAGTGTTTTCTGGAAGTATTCAACAAGGAAGTCAAAGGGAGAGATGAACCAGCAATGTGTTAGGTAAGTGGTGTCTGGGACAGAGCCAGAGTTTTTAACAGGCCTTGGGGCTTTGGGGACGATGGATTGCTTTGTCCCCCCGGAAGTCTCCTTTTGTTAGAGTAGGTGTCACCCTTAAATGTTAGTTCTTGTAGGTGACGGATTCATCAAAAGTTGGTGATGAAAACATCTTAATAAACAACATCACACAATCATGTTTCTCCTTCACAATGAATTCTGCCTAATGAAGATTGGCTGTGTTCAGCCACCACTGCTTAATTTTGTTGCATTTTGTATAGACAGCTCAGAAAATTAAGAGACCAGGGAACTACTCTTGAGCAGAATATAAAAGGACTTTCTTGAATGGCGGCACTTTTGGTGGTTTTTTTTTTTTTTTTTCCTGACATACGTGCCTGGAGGAATAAGAGAGGAAGATGTCAGGGGACTTATAAGCAGCTGATAACAACAGGCTTCATTTACATTTTGTAGCATGTATAGCCCCTGGTCCTTCAAGCACATGTGTAGGGAATTGAAATAGCAGTTTGCCTATTGTGTGTTGGCAGTAATCTTTTCAAAAAATTTTTATGTTTCAAAATCAGGCAGCCAATAGCAGTAGCCAGTGATATATGGGGCTATTGATGTGAATTGAATTTGCAGAGGGAAAATGGGATTTGTTGCAGTATGAACTTGTAATGAGGTGGCCCCAAAGATTTGTAATGGTCAGCCATTGTTTATGCCAAGAATCAGCTAGGAATCAAATACCTTTCAAAGGGAGACAAATAAAACTTGAGTTTTCTTTCTTTTTCCAGCTACTGGAGTGGTTCCAAAGTGATGTCATTTAGTTTGGCTCTTCAGGGTACTGGAAGTTAACAAATTACCCTTTTAATAAGTGTGTGGATCATTGGTCTTCACTGATCTCAGTTACTGTCTTGTAAGAAAAAAAATTGGACCCGTGCCCTCAATATATGTGTATTTATTTTTACCTATTATGTATATGTGTACTTACACTAAAATATTATGTAAATTATAAAATGTAAAAAAATGTAAATCATGTAAAAAGACATTTATGGGTAAAAGGTTAAAATTTTCATATCCCCAAGGAATCATCTTAGGTACCCCTGGGTACTTGGCGCTGGAAATGACAGGCCTTAGGTGACATTGTTAGGTGCTGGAGAAGACTGACCTGCCTTCCTTTCCATACTGCAGGCATCTCTTTAAAATATGTGACTTAATCTTGAACGTTTACTATGATTGTGTGGTGTGAGCTGCAGATGGGATTGGATTAATAGCAGACATTCAGAAGTGGTTCTCCTCCCCAGGTACAATGTGTAGAATAGAAATGCAGTAAGTCGGCTAAAGCTGACCTCATGTTTTATCTGAATGCTGTGTCTTAGAAGTTTACTGCCTGATTTATCTGGGTAATTTTCCCCTTGCCTCCTTCCCTTCTTTCCTTTCCTTTTTTCTTTCTTTCTTTCTTTTTTTTTTTTTGGTGCCAAGGGAAACTGGGACGCAGTAATTCCAAATATATTTCTAACCCCCCTAAGAGTAGGGGATTTGAAGTTAGAATAATTACAGTCTACGAATGACTGAATGGAAGAATTAATACATTTATCCCTTAGTCGAAACTATGCTGCTTAGGTGATTTTGGTGGGCAAGCTGGTAAATTCCTCTGATTCCTTGTTTTCTTTTCTGTGGAGTGGGGATCATTGCTAACCCCTGTAGTTTTCTGTAGAATTAAGTAGGGTGTGTATGTGAAATAGCCAGTATAGGGCATTAGGTAAATGTCCATTTAATAATGGTGTATTTATTTTCAGTAGCCCCTGTGCTTCTTGGAATTCTTTTTTTTTTTCTAAGGTAAGAAGTGGATTTATTTAGAGAGATACACATTCCATACACAGAATGCGGTCCGTTTCAAAAGGTGAGTGGCCATGGGAGAAACACATTCCTCACAGTGTGGGCCATCTCAGAAAGCGAGAGCCTTCTTGGAATTCTGAAAGTATTTGTTGAATGTCTTCACTTACTCTGGCCAACACTGATTTCCCCGACCTCAGAGCTCTTAGATACCAAAATGCCTAGTGGTATAGTATTGCTGGGCACAGTTATCCCATCGTTCACTTATGTGTTCTTTCCCTTTCCTTCTCCCCGGGTAAATTCAGTTTCAGGAGGGTGGAAACCAAGTCTTAACTTTCTCTTGCGGTGGGTTGCCTTTCCTTGCCTCCTTCCCCAGCATCAGGCTGAGTAATCCAGGAACTAATTTTTAGTGGTCAGGTGAAAAGGCATGTGTGGAATCAGAAGACCTACCTTTTGGTTGAATCAGAAGACTTGCTTTGGAATTAGAGAAGGTGAATGAGGTGCAGGGAGCTGGAAAGAGGATTTCAGAAAGGAGATTTTGCAAATTGTAATTAGCGCTAAACAGAAGTTGATATACTTCTGTAGTTTAACGTTGTCAATTACTTTGGATGATCTTTTTTTTTTTTTTGCTATTATTTTTAAGTGACAGATTGCAGTACATGTTTCAGGACCTGCCACCCATTTTGATTTGAAAGATTATGTTGTCAGAATTTTAGACAGTGCGGGTAAAGACCTAATTTTACTAAATAACAGGGACTTATGAATCTTGTAAATTACTTTCCTCTTGCCATGGAAAGTGTTTTTCTCTGATTTATTATGCAAATTATGGTAAATTCTAGAACTGAGCAAAGTAAAACCATTTCATGTCTTTTAGAATCTGTTTTCTGGTTTTGCTCATTCTGTAACAGTCTTACCTTAATAGGCAGGAAGTATAAATTGTGTGAATTACTGAGCAAAGATAAAGGACAGTATATTTTGGTTATTTCCAGTTAGCAACCAGCCTCTTAATGAATCAGATTAAGTGCCTCAGTCACTTCCTTTTTTTACAAGTTGTCTTTAGGAAGGCACATTTGCACCCTGAGTACAATAAAAGGAAATTAGTATTTTGCTACTTTTACTAAAAGTAATAATATTCCTATTTTCCTGTTATAGAGTTTCAGGCATCACCCCCTGCAGCTGAAGAAGAGACTAATTTTCCACTGTGTGTCTTAATATCAGGGAAATATCTCACGTGCCTATCAAGCTGATAAAAGAGGGTTTTCCTTGATTGCTAATAATGGGATGGATTCTGAAAGCCTTAGTCAAAATTTGGCTTTGGAAGGTTACTACAGGTTTATTTTCAGGATGAAGGAAAAATGAGACAACCAACTTGGAAGGGGCAGGAACCAGGACAGGGGGAGCTAACTGGCCAACGGGGTATTGGAAAGAGTTGGCCCCTCCTGTGTCTTGGTTTTAGGGATAACGCTCAGCTCAAGAACAAGATGCGTTTCTGGGAGATGTTCTGGTTGGCGTGGCAGGGCGGAACAGGATGCCTGCATGGATAATGCAGGGGAAAATTGGGGGATTATAACCTGGAAAAGTGGGGGGGAAAGGACCATGAAGTTAACTACAGCTGGAGATGTCTTTCTCTTAAGGTTATCCGTTTCATGACTTCAATCATAGAGTGGATTGCCAAATCTTGGAGCAGGAAGGGCTCCAAATCCCTCCTGGAAATGAGTGGGTGACTTGTTCAGGGGGTGCTACAGCTGTGGGTGATGCTCAGGTTAGTTTTTATTACCTTTGCATCTAGCATCAGGCTGGAGAATTTGGTTCCTGAGTGATGTTATCTAACATTGGGAAAGAAAATCTCTTTCAGTTAGCAGAGATAAAGTATTGACAAGGCAGTGGAGTGGATGCCTATAAATACAGACCTTCTATAATTGGAAAGGAGCAAAGAAGACGGGAAGAAAACTTCCAGTTGCTGTTTGCAGAGGCTGAGTAAAGGACTACCTGTGAAAGGCTTCACCTGTTCGAGGACTATATCACTTGACTAAACAAACATCCAGGGGATTAGTAGCAGGCAGGGTATGTCTATTCCTAAATTTTACTGGTAAGTACTGAATGCAGCCTCTAGTATTTATTCAGAAAATGCCGTTGTTTGGGGGCACGTCAGAGGCACTGTTGGCCTGACTGCTTTCTTGGATACTCAGAGGTTCTCACTTTACCCAGAAACCCAAAAGGAGAGGCAGCTGAGCTCAGGAGCCACTCCTGGGGGACCAAACTCTCTCCAACTCTTTTTCAATTAGGACCACCCTTTCATAAGGTTTTGGGTTTGCAGAGGGTGAAGTATAGCACGGTGGTTCCAAGTATGGTTTTGGGATTAAAATGAGATTTGGATGTGAATCCTGACCCTCCCACTTAATAGCTGTGAATGTGGGCAAGTTTCTAACCTCTTTGGGCCTCTGATAGATTTGCTTAATTAAGGTTCATCTCCTCCTTCCTTGTAACTGGATCTTTGTATCAATATTATTGGGGATTGCAATGAACCTAACAAAACCCCTTGCTTTACTGCCTTTCCCATGCGAATAGGGATGGTTGACGAGTCACAAGAAGTTGTTGTCTGGGGTTTCCAGGAAAGTTGTTCTGAAGGGATTCATTCAGTTGGGAAGTGTGCTCTTTTTGATATTTCATATTTTGAATTTTTGATGTGAAATACAGATGTGATAGCTTGGAGCTACAGCTGCCATTCTGAGACAGGAGGGAAAGGCCAAGGGAATTGCAGAGTTGGGGGCATCTTTTACCTGCAGCTACCTACCTCCACACTTCCTGTTATATGAAATAAATCAACCCTTATGTCTTTTAAGTCTCTGTAATGGGTCTCTGATAGTAGCATCAAAATATAGTTTCTGCCTCCTACACTATTGGTGGGAAGGTAAGTTGGTGCAGCCACTGTGGAAAACAGTATGGAGGTTCCTCAAGAAACTAAAAATAGAGTTGCCATATGATTCTGCAATCCCCCTCCTGGGCATGTGTCTGTAGATAACCATAATTCAAAAAGATACATGCATCCCAGTGTTCATTGCAGCTCTATTTACAATAGCCAAGACATGGAAACAACCTAAATGCCCGTTGACAGATGAACGGATACCATGGAATACTATTCAGCCATGAAAAATGAAATAATGCCATTTGCAGCAACATGGATGGACCTAGAGATTATCATACTATTGAAGTAAGTCAGAAAGAGAAAGACAAATACCGTATGATATCACTTACATGTAGAATCTAAAATATGGCACAAATGAACTTATCTATGAAACAGACTCACAGACATAGAGAACAGACTTGTGGTTGCCAAGGCGGAGGGGGTGTGGGATAGGGAAGGACTGGGAGTTTGGGATTAGCAGATGCAAACAGAATTATATACAGAATGGATAAACAAAAAGGTCCTACTGTATAGTGCAGGGAACTATATTCAATATCCTGCGATAAACCATAATGGAAAAGAATATGAAAAAGAATGTGTGTATGTACGTATATATATACATATATATGTATTACTGAATCACTTTGCTGTACACTAGAAATTAACTCAACATTGTAAATCAACTGTACTTCAATTAAAAAAAAAAAAAAACGTAGGTTCCGATATCAAACCTCATAATCCCTGTCTGCAAAATGAGGATAGTAGAATTTATGCTGTGGGGTCATTCTGAAGATTTAAAGACAGCCTGTGCCAAGTATTGATTGGCAGCTGCTACTTTTGTTTTGAAATTACACTGCTAGCATTATCACACGTGACATATATATTACAGATATAGGTAAATGTATTCGAACCCTACGATTGCTATTACAAAGTACCACAGACTGGGTGGCTCAAACAGCAGACATTTATTGTCTCACAGTTCTGGAGGCCAGAAGTCCTACATCAAGGTGTCTGCAGGATTGGTTCTTTCTGAGGACTGTGAGGGAAGGATCTGCTTCAGGTCTCTCTCCTTGACTAGTAGATGGCTGTCTTCTCTCTGTGTCTTCACATTGTCTTCCCTCTATGCATGTCTGTGTCCAGATATCCCCTTTTTACAAAGACACTAGTCATACTGGATTAGGGCACCCTAATGACCTCATTGTAACTTGATTACCTCTGTAAAGACACTATCTTCAAATAAGGTCACTTTCTGAGTTACTGAGGATATATCCAATATATCGTGTTTGGGGGGACACAGTTCAACCCATAATGGTACATACGTAACACACTATCAGTGAAGTTTTAGTCTCTCACCCTTTTTCTGATTACAGAAACTCTTTACCAAAAAAGTCAAATATTCTTTATGAAAAATTGCCCACCCCGCCAAGTGTCCTTTTTTGCAAATGACTTTTAACTTAGTTATCTAGATCCTGGAATCAGTGAGGGCTTCTGAATTCGTTGTAGTTTTAAGGCAGTGATTTGTCAGTTCTCATGGCTCTCTTGGATTTAGGTATTCTCTTGGGTAGGTTTTAAGCTCATTACCGAGAAACACAAGAGTCTCCTGTGTGTTAGTCCACAGTCTTTAGAATTCTTTCGAAAAAGGTATTTATGTGGCCAGTCATACATGTGGGCTGTTTGGTGCTCTTGGTGAATTAGTGTGACAGCGATGTCCCAGAGTGTGACCCTACTGTGTGCCCAAGTCTCGCTGCCCCAGGTTACAGCATCTATAACAATACCTCTAAACATCTCAGCCTCCAAGCTGAGTTCAGTAATGGAGGACTTGTTTAAATCCTCTTCTGAGTATAAGCATTTAAAAATGCTGAAGTTTCCACCGTTGGAGAATTTCTTCAACTCTATTTAACTCTGGAAAAAAATGTTAGCCCAGTGTTCTTACGGCTGCTTTCTTTTTCTTTGCAAATATTTCAGACATTGGGACCATTACCTCTGGAGTGAGGCAGAGTGCTTTATGCATTAAATAAATAACTTTCCTGTCTTGACAGGGTTTTTTTTTGAAGATCACTTTTAGGTGACATTATGTGCTTGGAGGGGCTTGTCTTCAAATAAAAGGCATAATTGAAATACAGCTGAATAGGAATCAAGAGTGGGATTCAAGTATAAGGTAAAATTGATGACATCCCTTATTGCTTTATAGATGAATTACTTTTATGGTGGCCTATTTTAGTTTAAAAACTAAAAATGCATTTTTCTACACTCTAATCGTCCGTCCTGACAGCAGCAAAAAAGAAAGGCTGTTCCCCCCGCCCCCTTCCTTACCACTGATAGTAGAAATTGCTTATTGCTTGAAAATCTATATGTGCCTGATGGTTTGCCATTAAAAAGGGATTTTGTAATCTGAATTCCAGTTTTTATTTAACATAAGGGTTTATATTTTCCGTATTGGCAGGTCGTGGCATGGGTGGGTGACTTGAATGCAGTCTTTTTCATTGAGTGTTACTGTTCAAAATCTATGTGTGTCAAGGAATTGGGAAGGTTTGCATCTGAGCAGGAAGAAGGTGATATTAGGGTTAGTTCTCTGCATCCACCCAATTATTAACCTTCTCAGAGTAAGGAGCTCAGCCGAGGGAGGAAGATCACCCCCTCTTTAACTGATGTGCTGTGTCTTGCAGCCGGAATCCAATGTTCTAGCAGCGTCAGGAGCAAAAGCTTTGCGGGGGTGGGGAGGAAGGCGGATTGACAAATCATTAAATTGTCATTCAGTATAATTTATATGGTCCATCTCACCACCTATGATGTATTCTTGAAAAAAAAGAATAATAAATGGAGTCAGAGCCAGCTTCTCCCATCAGGTGCTGGGGATAGAGCATAATGTAAAAGGACACACCTGGCATGCCATTAGCAAAACCCAGAATGAGGGAAATTTTATGCTTTAAATGACCCCCTTTGTTCAACAAATATATTGAACAGTTAAAAGAGGCAGAGAAGAACCTTTGGATTAAAAGAGCTTAAAGACACATATCAACCAAATGCAGCGCATGGACTTTGGTGGATCCTGATATGATCAAATCAGTGTTAAATTTTTTGAGTTGGGGAAATTTGGATTAGATATTACCTGACTTACGGTATTTCTGTTCCGTTTTTAGGTATAGAAAAGATAGTAGTGTTGTAATTACATTTTAAAAGAGTCCTTGTATTTTAGTGATAGATACTGAATTAGATATGGGGGAAATTACGATGTCTGGAATTTTCTTCAAGTTAATCCAGTTGGAGTGGGGAGTGGGTCGGGGTAAAAAAAAGTAAGATTTTCCATATATGTTAATCGTTGAAGGTAGGAGATAGATAGGTGGGGACTCTTCTATTTTTGAATGTTTGAAATTTTCATAACAGGAAATTGAATCATATGAATGACCTACCTGTGTTCTGTTCTTCACGATGGCTGCTGACTTTATAAGACCTACTTCTTTTTAAGTATTCTTGGGATAATAAATATTTTAATCTATAACTTTTTACCTCAAAGTAATCCAGACATAAATGTGGTCACTAACTGTAGCAACCAAGCCTCCAAGAATTGACAGGTTTTATTTAATGACCCATTTTCCTTCATTTGAACTCAGCCCTGTGGAATAACGGGAATGTTTTATTCATCAGACTCTTTGCTTTTTATAAATTGTCGAATGCCTTGCTAGGAATTAGCAGATGTTGAATTATCAGTGGGAGGATTCTTTATTTGCTAAACGCAGTAGAAAGTCATTAAAAGAAGTTTAAAATATGAAAGAATCAAATGGGAGAACTTGGGGGGAAATGAATAAATTTGTTCTCTTGCGTCCTGGGTTTATTAAGGTCAAATGAGGTGCGGCTTAATGTTTTGCAGCTTCATTGTAAACTGAGCCAAAAGGAAAATCTTTCTGCCCTTTGGTCCAACATTCCTGTGTGAAGAGAACAACAGCTACAATGGAACATTGCCAGGGTTTTTTTGGGGGTCATACCTTAGACCTTAAGTTAAGATAGTTGAGATAAGCCAGGATTTATGTACAGATTTATCCCTGGTCTCGGTGTTGAGCCATTACTTCCAGTTTTGCATTTTTTTTTCATGGTACAAGGTTTTTGTTTTGTTTTGTTTTGAGTGCCCACTGTGTCATCAGCTCTGGACTAGGCACTGAGGAACAAGACAAACCAAAGTTGTATTTTTTTGCTCTTTTGTCTAACTTGAATGTAAACTGTCTCCTGCTCTCTGTCATCTCCCCCCACCCTACCCCCCATTCTTTTATCTTTGTTACCTTTCTCTTTTTCTGGCAACATTGCCCTATCAGTTTGTAATGATATAATCCCCAAGGTGATGGTTAATTATTTGGATCCGGGGGAAAAAGCTGGGATTAAGTTGAAGCCGTTTAGAACTGGGTGAGGGTGGGGTGGGGAGCCACCATTTACCTGCTCTGCCCCTGTGCCAGGTACTGCCCAAAGATATATCTCATTTGTTCCATGCCCAAATCCTGCGGGGAAAGAATCACTCCCATTTTACAAGGAAGGAGAGGAAGCTTCAGGGAGCTTGAGTGGCTTGATCAGTCCTCATGGCTGCTGAGCATCTTTGTTGGTCAGTATGCCCTCGTCTGTGCAAAATTGTGCCTTAACCAACACGCCGTATACGTTCTCCAGGGTGTAGGTAATGAGGGCGGTTGTTCAGTGAAACCTCAGCCATCTGTTTTCTCCATGATGTTGCTTCTTGCTGATTCTGTACGGGACATTGAGGGGCAGGGAGGAGGGTCACCTGGGGGACAGGCTTCTTTGCCTTCACTTTGGGCACCTGCATGAATTTCAAGGTGGCCTAAATTAGATGTATAACTCAGATATCTTCTGGATAGAACGGGGACACAGGAAGGACAAACAGACACTGGTAGCTTGGTGACTGTGAAATGGCTTGGCTCGCTCCTTGTCTGCACTACTGTTTGTCTTAACCACAGAGTTGTAAAGGTCTCCATGATGTGTAATATAGAGAGATCTTTGTGAACACAGCTGCTTATGAGCCCTGGGCACCGGCAGGAAAGCAATATCTTTGTCTTCTTTTTTTAAAAAATAAATTTATTTATGTATTTATTTATTTGTGGCTGCATTGGGTCTTCGTTGCTGTGTGCGGGCTTTCTCTAGTTGTGGCGAGCGGAGGCTACTCTTCATTGTGGTGCGCGGGCTTCTCATTGCGGTGGCTTCTCTTGTTGCAGAGCACGGGCTCTAGGCACGTGAGCTTCAGTAGTTGTGGCATGCGGGCTCAGTAGTTGTGGCACACAGGCTTAGTTGCTCTGTGGCACGCGGGATCTTCCCAGACCAGGGATCGAACCTGTGTTCCCTGCATTGGCAGGCGGATTCCTAACCACTGCACCACCAGGGAAGTCCCAAGCAATATCTTCTTATGGCTTGCAACTGGTAATACTTTTGTGGTCTCTCGTAAGCAGGAGATAAAAAGAGTAGAGTTTTCTTGGAGACTGTTTTGAAGGCCTGGGGAGTTTGTGAAGTGTAGTAAGTGGATTTCAGTTGATCTAGAGGCTCTCCCAAGTTAACCAGTGTTTTGAGTGTGCCCATCTTCAGCTTTGGGCTCCTTTTGCCTTCAAGACCTCTTTTGTCAGGTTGGCGAGGAGCATCGTGCCAGGAATGAAGCCCGGTGTTGGAGCAGAACGTTTGAACACGGATGGAGAGCAGCAACTTCAAGTAATAGACAGTAAATCATCGAATTGGAGAAGTTACTCAGGCTGGGGTACTGTGCCCAAAGGCACCAAGCACAGGCTGATGATGGAGATGGTCACTTAAGTGGTGTTTCTTGGCCACAGGGCAGTAGGAATTGTTCAGCTGGATGTGTGCTTTACATGTGTGATGTTATTAGTAGGACATAAAATGGTGGGGAGAGAACTGGAGGCTTGCTCTGGATCTTTTTGATAGAGTTGCTGGCTGGAGCAGATTTTGAGATGAGTATTCATTTAGGTAAAGGGGTTGTCACACTCTTCATTCTGAAAGAGTTTACTTGAGCTAACTCGCTCAATATGAATAGATTCCACTCTTCTGGCAATCTACCTTCCTGTATGAATTAAAAAGCCACAGAGAAAGTAAACGTTTAAGTTTTCTTCAATACAACGTTTTAGGTACTAAACTATAAAATCCCTAGTTAAGACTTTAGCAGTCTATGCTTCCCTATTAATACTGACTTTTTTTTTTTTTTTCCAAATCAGAGATGTTTTATCTTGTCATCCACCCCCAATCAGAAAAAGCAGTTACTGTCTTTTTTTGTAGAGTTCTTTGGGGGAATCTTTTTAAAGGTTGGTTTGCTACCAAGCCGCGTTCTTGGCTTTCCCCAATCAGTGGAAATGGACTAGAGGCCAGATAAGAAATTTCAGGCAACGCGTTATTGGGGCACCTGCTGCGGCACGGCGGAGCGAGAACAAACAACAGGTTCCCTTGCTTGCTGGCTCCCTAAGCGGGGGGCGAGCTTATTACTTGGGTGAGGGTAGGGGTGTGTCCAGAGGTCGGGCGGGAGGGGTGACTTAGGTGGTTGGCTCACCCCTTAGGTGGTGTTGTGTGCAGGGGGCATGCGCAGTACCTTGCTTTTGCTGCCGAAACCCTACTTTTTTGCTCCAGGCTCTTCAAAAATGGCGGTTGGGTTTTTTTTGGTTTCTTTGTATCTTTTGGGCCCAGATTTGCCCCAGCTGCTATGCACGCAGTTATTTTTAGTCCCATACAGTTTCTTTGTATTTTGTTGTTAGGGGACAGGTTGTGTCCAGGTGCAAGCACTGCAGCACTGCAGCAAAGGGCCCCAGGTCCCAGCCTGTCTCAGGTTCAGTGGAAGAAATTTTCCAGTTCAGTTGACATTCTTTGCAGTGTGTTTGTGGTTTGGCATGGTTCAAAATATTTATCATGTCAAGTTCCTTTGACAACAGGGGTAGAAAGAAATATTAGTGTACTTTCCCCAAAGTGCTCTAGTAATTGTCAGCTACTTAGAAATGTATCTTTAATGAGAGAGGAGGACATCCTGCCTTTTGTGCATTATGTGGAGTGAGAGAAGTCAAGCAGAAAGACAAGGACTGTGTGGTATCACTTGTACGTGGAACCTAAAAAAGCCCAAATTAAAAAAAAAAAAATCTGTCTAAACGGAGTTCCCTGGTAGTCTAGTGGTTAGGAATCGGCGCTTTCACTGCCGTGGCCCAGGTTCAGTCCTTGGTCAGGGAACTGAGATCCTGTAAGCCAAGTGGCATGCCTGCTCCCCCCCCCCCCCCAAAAAAATCTAAGAAAGCCCAAATTCTTTATCTCAATTAGTCATCCCCAAAGGTAACAGTCCTGTAGGTAACCATTATCTCCACTTACATGTAAGAAACCCAAATCATAGAAACGAAGCAACTTGTCTGTAGACAGAAAAGTATTAAAAATTACACCCAGGTGTTAAGAACGAAGGACACAAAAATTAACATTTGTGCCAGTTCTGACTGAAATCTTCAACCACTGTATTATCCTGCTGTCCAGTAGATTCTGGCTTCCTCGCTTTGTTTTCTAGATATTCCCCAGTGTTTCCTTTAGACTGGATAAGGACTTAACCATGAAGTAAGTTCTGAACACCAGATCAAGGAGTTTCTAGAAGGTTTAAGACATCAGCCACCGCAAAATCTTTGCCTGATTACAGTCTAGATTCAAATCTTCTGATTCTAGTTTTCTCTATTTAGGATGCCTGCTTCAGTTGTTTTTTTGGAAAATTCTTACTGTCTAAAGTTTTAATTGAAACAGTTTCCTCTCTGGAGCCTTTTCTGATCTCCTGAGATCAACAGGTTCTTCTTCCCCATATAAGACCCTTGTTTCTTACACATGGCTTCACTGAAACGTGTTCTCATAATTATTTTCCTTAAAGTCAGTAAGTCCTATGGAGTGTGAGAGGCCATTTTTAATCTGCATAGCACAGTGGTTCTCGAACTTCAACATGAATCAGAATTATCTGGGACTATTCTTTTCTTATTTTTGGCCGTGCCACGCGGCACGCAGGATCTTAGTTCCCTGACCAGGCATTGAACCCTTGTCTCCTGAAGTGGAATCACAGAGTCATAACCACTGGACCGCCAGGGAATTCCCCTATCTGGGACTCTTTAAAACTCAGACTACTGACCCTTCCCCCCAGAGATTCTGACTCTGTAGGTCTGGGATGGGGTCCTCGAATTTACATTTCTCACAGCCCTGTTGCTGTCCCTACTGCTAGGCTGGACCGCAATTTGCGAACCACTCACCTATCAGCTGACTCATAACAAGTGAGATGAACACCTGACTGTAGACTGATATTTATGCCTCAGAACAAGGTGCTAATAAGTTTTCAGTATGAAAAGCAATGAACTAGTAACAGTCAGGTGTGAAACTGGTTCCCGCACAGGGAGAAGGGATTCTCAGAAGAGACAATGGACGTACACTCCGGGTTTCATCTTCCTCTCCAATCTTCCTTATTTCGAACTGAGAGTAGAAAGTGGAAAGGGAGACTCCTAACTTTGAAACAAAAGAGGAACTTCAGATTTGTGTGTCTTCTGCTTTGTGTCTGTAGTTACTTTGATGCATTTATCAAAAATACAAAAACTATTTCAGTTTGCATTATTTTGGTGGGATGGATGTCACACAATAGGAATGAGACTTGGATTTTAAACATTTTATGGAACCCATTAGATTTAAAATGATTGAGTCTACATGAAATTAAGTTAATTAATTGGTGTTCCTCAATAAAATAACTTCACATTTTGTATTATTAAAAAAATAAGTAAAAAAGCCAAACTCATAAAAAGCAGGAAAAAAATGTGGGTTATCAGGGGATGGAAGTGGGAGATAGGACAGATATTTAAGGATACAAGCTGAAAACAAGTAATAAATAAGCCCTAGAGATCTAATGCACTGCCTAGTGACTATAGACAATATTTTGTTATAATCAACAAATTTGCTAAGATACTAGAACTTAATTATTCCAACCACTAAAGAAAAGATACTTACATAATGTGATAGAGGTGCTAATTAGCGCTGCAATGGCAGTCATATTGCAATATATAAGTGTAACAAATTAACATGTTCTACACCTTAAATTCACACAATGTTGTATATAAAATATGTATCTTTCAGATTAACTAAAATTCAAATCTTGAGACTGGGTGCAGGACTATTATTGTCATTGAGGAATCAAAGCTAATGGTTATAGTTTTATAGATATAACTTGATATTGTATAGTTATTAAAAATAAATAAATGCCTTTATTTTGATCCTCTCAGGGTTTGTTAAGTGAGTATATTACTTTCTAAAAATTACGTTTGTTATCTACAAATACATGTTGCCAAAGTTTTTAAGCCCTTTGTTTTTGCAAACAGGTTGAATACCGTAAGAATCTTTATTGTGCTCACATGTTAAGGAGATTCTTGCTCAGTAGAGAAAAGGGATATTGCAAACACATGGAAAGCTCCCCCTTGGTTTTTCAGTGATGTTGGCACTGGTGGTATAGATATGAACAAGACATGGATCCTTCTTTTAAGGAATTCATAATCTGGTGACAAAGAAGGACAGGTAAATAATCAATTGCAATAAAATGATGTAGAGGCTCTGATTGCAGTCTAGAGCGCGGACAGTGGAAGTCAGTAATAGGGAGTCATCAGTTCTGCCAAAGTGAGATTTGAGTCAACAGTCTATAAAGTATAGAAAAAGTGATAAGATACATAGAAAATGCTTATAGTATTGGATAGAAAGCGGTAAGTGTTGAAAGAGGTGGACAGATAAAGTGCTTTGTGTTTCTAGAGAAAGAAATTACTTCTCTTTTAGATTAGGGACTCCTCAGTAAAGGTGATGATCATTTTGCTGTACCTTCAGCAGCATATTTCAGTTTGCAAAGAACTTTCAAAGTACATCATCTGCTAAGTTCCACAGAAAATCTGGGGGGCAGTTGAGATATATTAGATACTGGCTTATATTAGATACTGGCAGTTGAGATATATTAGATACTGTGTGACATATTGAGGGTCACACAGCAGGTGATTACACAAGCGTGTGTTTGAGTTCAGCATTTCTGACATTTCATTCCACAAAGAACCAGAGTGATCACATCATTACTTCCTTTGTTCTCCTCTCCCCTCCTTGCCCATGGCTTCCGAGGGTAAAGGTTTTGGTCTGGGCCATGGCCTGTACGTCTCCACATGATCTGGCTCCTGTCTTCCCCCAGGACTAGCCTTGGACAAGCCCCCCTGCTTACCTTGTGTTCTGGCTGTTTCAGGAACACACCAGGCTTGTTTCCACCCCAGGATTCTTATACATGCTTTGCCAGTTGCATTGATTTAGTTCATTGTTGGAATATCACCTCCTCAGGGAGGCTTCCCTGAGCTCTGCATGTAAAACTCACCCACCTTCCCATCAGCCTCCATCTCTGTTCTCTGTGTCATTTTTGTTATGACACTTAGCACTATCAGAAGTTACAATTTTCTGTTTATCTGTTTGATGGCTTGTATTCCCAACTGGAATGTGAATTTTATGAAGGGAGGGTGGCAGGGATTTTTTTTGTTGTTCACTGCTGTTTCCGTAGTGCCTGGGATATAGGAAGTACTTGATAAGTATTTATTGAATGAACAAATGAGTATTTAATTGCTTAAGGTATGATTGAGGTAGTTTTCCAAGAGCCAGAAATGAGTATCATTGAAGTGACTATAATTTCCTGCTTAAAGATTGGAAATCTGGAATTTAATTGAGGGTAAGGCTGATGTGAAACACAAACTTTTAATTTCATTTTTGGATGGTTCGTTGCTAATGTATAGAAATATGATTGATTTTTGTGTATTCATCTTGTATCCTGCAACCTTGTTGATCTGTTAGCTCTGATAGGTTTTTTTGTGGACTCCTTAGAATTTTCTATATGCAGGATCATGACACGTGCAAATAGCGATAGTTTTACTTCTTCCTTTCAAATCTGGAAGCCTTTTGTTTCTCTTTCTTGCCTAATTGCCCTGGCTAGAACCTCCAGTGTAGAAGTGAAAAGAAGTGGCCTCCGGAATAGAAGTGGTGTGAGAGCAGACACTGTTATCTTCTTGATCTTAGTGGAAAAGCCTAGTCTGTTGAATATGATGTTCGCTGTAGGTTTTTCATAGATATCCTGTATCAGGTTAGGTAAGTTTCCTTTTATTCCTCTTTTGCTGAGTGGTTTTATTATGGAAGGGTGCTGGATTTTGTCCAATGATTTTTCTGCAGAAAACTAACCTTTTAGACTAGAATACTTCTTCTTTTTTTAAAAAAAATTACTTTTTTTTTAAACCAGACTGTCCTGTTTATTTTATTTTTAAAAATTTTTGGCCATGCCACATGTGGCATGTGGGATCTTAGTTCCCGGACCAGGGATCGAACCTGTGCCCCCTGCAGTGGAAACGCAGAGTCTTAACCACTGGACAGCCAGGGAAGTCCCAAGAAGTCTTCCTTTTAAAGCACAGATTGCAAGATAAAACTTTCCTTCTTGACTCCCCCTCAGCAGAGGTTTGGGTGTTTCCACCTTTCCTCCCACGAGCTCCCTAACTACCTGGAACAGCCTTTGTCATGGGCTGAACTGTCCAGGAAGGATGCCTGTGCTTGCCCTCTGGAAACAATGCTAGTGATGGGATGTTGCCCTATATGTCTCAGAAACAAACTGCTGGAATGTGATGCCGTATCTGATGTGCACACGCTGCCATGTTTGTTTTCCGGGTGTGATACTGTCAAAGCACTGTTGAATGAGCAGATTCCGAGCTGTTGATATAGTTCAGACCTTGGCAGTTCTCTAATCTCCTTGAAGCTTCAGTGTTTGATTGCGTTCGTTTGCCCTGCAAATAGTCAATGGTGTAAGTGATCTCACAGTGAGAATATACCTAAAGCCTGTATTTATAAGAGACAAGGTTCGAAGGAGAGTGGACACCTTGTAAAATACACATATGGACTTCCTGAGCGAGTCATAAAGACTTAACTTCTACTTGATGGGGCCTGTCAAACAGCCATATTACAGGCATGATTGGGTTGCATGAGACTTCTATTCTTGATGTTAAAATAACATCCAGGAAAGTGAGTTGGTGAAAAAAAAAGCTGTCAGGCATGAGAAGGAAGGAAAAAGGAGGATATCCATAAAACGGTGTTGTGGTAATTTAGTGAGATCAGTAGCTTGAGGCATATTTAGTGTTTTTGTTGGGAGCATTCTACTGTCCGACATTATACTGTGTCTTCTCCATTGCGATATTAAAATAGCACTGATATTTCTAAGAGCTCTTGGATATTTACTGGAAAACAATATATATGTTGGGATCTCTGTTTAGGAGAGGGTCCTGTCCCTTTTAATCAGTGAATGCTACTGAGTGACATTTTAGTTTTAGTTAGAAGTTGTTATAATATAGTTCATGTAGTGTTACTAAAAATGTTGAGAGGCTATGGTGATGGCTCCTAGGATTAAAATCCAGTGAGATGCTGTGAGAAAGCCCTCATCATTATGTTGTTTAATTCTTACCAATTAGCTTATAATGTATTGATTTCTGTTATTATTATTATTGACTCCATTTTACAGAACAAAAGACTGAGACTTGGGTTGATTGTTTCCCTAAGGCCATACGGTTAAATGGTGGAGTAAGGATTTGATTCCAGGCAGCTTACCTCCACATTTTGTACTCTTATTTAAAAAAAAAAATTTTGAAATATAGTTGATTTACAATGTTGTATTAGTTTCAGGTGTACGGCAAAGTGATTCAGATCCCTCTCTCTATATATGTAATATATATATATACTTTCTTTTACGTTCTCTTCCATTATAGGTTATTACAAGATATTGAGTATAGTTCCCTGTGCCATACAGTAGGTCCTTGTTGGTTTTCTATTTTATTTACAGTAGTGTGTGTATCTATATATTTAAAAATTTTTATTGGAGTATAATTGATTTCCAGTGTTGTGTTAGTAGTATGTATATTTTAATCCTAAACTCCTAATTTATCCTTCTCCCCACCTTTGCCCTTTGGTAACCATACCTTTGTTTTCTATGTCTGTGAGTCTATTTCTGTTTTGTAAATAAGTTCATTTGTATCATTGTTTTAGATTCCACATGTAAGGGCTTACTTCACTTAGTACGCTCATCTCCAGGTCCATCCGTGTTGCTGCAAATGGCATTATTTCGCTGTTTTTTTATGGCTGAGTAAGAGTCCATTGTATATATATATCACATCTTCTTTATCCATTCATCCATATACAAAAATGAACTTTAAATGGATCAAAGACCTAACTGTAAAACTGAATACTATGAAACTCCTACATGTTTTGTACATTCCTAATTCAGTGTCTAATTCTTCAATCACTTAGGTGTCATCCATGACAAAAATTAGAATTTTAGTATCTTAGAGATACAAGCTTGGAGCCCACAGTTGAAATAAATCCCTTTGGTTGTATTCTTGACCAAAAAGTCAGGTAGTCTCTGCTTAAAGTCTTTCAGCACTGAAGAACTCACTACTTCATGTTGGTGATCTTTTTCACTGTTGTGTAAGTTCTTTCTTATTTTGAGCCAACCTGAAGGTCAAGTTAGCTTTCCTAACAATTATAGTATATTGCTGTCTCTATTTAAATATATAGGCAACTAAATGCTCCAGACCGGTTTTTTTTTTTTTTTTGCTGGGGCGGGGGGGGGGGGGGGGATGTAACAGCTCTATTGAGATGGAATTTATGTGCTGTGTAATTCCCCATCTAAAGGGTTTTCCTATGTTTACAGAGTTGTGCGACCATCACTACATTCAATTTTAGAACATTTGCATCACCCTCAAAAGAAGCCATATACTCTTTAGCAGTCACCCCACTCCCATTTCACCTTAACCCCTCCTAGCCCTAGGCAACTACTAACCTACTCTCTGTCTTTATAAATGTGCCTATTCTAGACATTTCCTAAAAATGAAATCATGCAATATGCGGCCTTTTGTGACTGACTTTTTTCACTTAGCACAATGTTTTTCAAGGTTCATCTATCTCTTTGTATGTATCAGAACTTCATTCCTTTTTCTGGACAAATATTAGTCTACTTATGACTATACCACGTTATGTTTCTCCACTCATCATTTGAAGGGCACTTGAGTACTTTCCACTATTCGGCTATTACGAATAATGCCTGTATTAACATTTGTTCCAAATGCTTTTTTTTGTTTGTTTCTTTTGCGGTACGCGGGCCTCTCACTGTTGTGGCCTCTCCCGTTGCGGAGCACAGGCTCTGGCCACGCAGGCTCAGCGGCCATGGCTCACGGGCCCAGCCGCTCTGCGGCATGTGGGATCTTCCCGGACTGGGGCACGAACCCGTGTCCCCTGAATCGGCAGGCGGACTCTCAACCACTGCGCCACCAGGGAAGCCCCCAAATGCTTTTTTGACAGAACGGTCTGGTCTCTTTCTGCTTCTGCACTGTAGTTACTTACTGATCAATCTGAATATAATATTTTATACGGTTAAAGTCTCATATGGTTGATTTTTAATCTGGTTCCACCTTGCTGAAAATTTTTTTTTAAATAAATTTATTTATTCATTTTTGGATGCGTTGGGTCTTTGTTGCCACGGGAGGGCTTTCTCT
Organism: Phocoena phocoena; assembly: GCF_963924675.1. Taxonomy (NCBI): domain Eukaryota; kingdom Metazoa; phylum Chordata; class Mammalia; order Artiodactyla; family Phocoenidae; genus Phocoena; species Phocoena phocoena. Next base: position 28,084,488 of record NC_089228.1, on the reverse strand, counting down.
AGTTGCAGCAAGCAGGGGCTACTCTTCGTTGTGGTGTGTGGGCTTCTCACTGCGGTGGCTTCTCTTGTTGTGGAGCACGGCTCTAGGCGCGTGGGCTCAGTAGTTGTGACTTGCAGACTCTAGAGCGCAGGCTCAGTAGTTGTGGCGCACAGGCTTAGTTGCTCCACGGCATGTGGGATCTTCCTGGACCAAAGCTCGAACCCGTGTCTCCTGAATTGGCAGGTGGATTCTTAACCACTGCGCCACCAGGGAAGTCCCGAAATTTTGGTTTTTTGATCGATTGTGTGACCTGTTCATTCCAACCTTGTATAGTGTGCCAACTGGTTAAATCTCCAGCCTCTGCCTTCATCCGAATCGTAGATCAAAATACTGTTCAGTATGGGGTGGCTTCTCAGCCACATGACTCATTACTGTGGAGCAGGGCCATCTTCTCGCAGCCACTGGTCTTGTTAGACACAAGCGGTCTACGAGGGATTCCAACTCGCCCAAGAACCGCCAAGAGTCGAGAGCCGTTGCAACACGCAAGAGGTTTATTAGGAGCCGATGCACCGGGGTTCCCTGAACCTCACGCAGGAGGCCGATGGGGAACCCCTAAAAGCGGAATCACATACTTTTTATAGGTTTATTTACTCATAGGGCGGGTATATTCTCACAATGATTGGGTAAATGTGGTGACTTTTGAATTCATTGGCTTAGGAACTTTTGTCCCACCTTCTGGCCGTTATAGTTGTCTGTTCATTGTGGCGGTTAGGGCGTATACCTGTTACGGGCAACTGGAAAATTACCCGCTGTCTGGCAAGTCCCCGTCAACTGAAAAACTCCAAGAATTGGTTTCGATAGGGAGAAGGAGTGGCGCACGATAGGGAGAAGAATTGGTTTCGATAGGGAGAAGGAGTGGCGCACGATAGGGAGAAGAATTGGTTTACGGGAACAAGTGAGGGGGTGGAAAGTCCCTAAAGGCCCCACAGTCTGTGTGCAAATAGGGAACTGACGCACTTTTATGTTAATATGAAGTATTTCAGGTCATAAAAACATCCTTGTATTTTTGCCAGAACCAAGATGTTGTGGTATCACAGGGTTATCTATGCCAACTTGTCATATCTAGTTAGTTGTTTCATATTCCGGCTCAGATGAGAATCTGAACTCTGGCTCTCGCACCACGTGTTATCAGAATGACCTTGGACAAGTTACTAGATGCTTAACTTGGTGAATTTTCTCATCTGGGAAGTGAGGCTAGTAGGAACGCTTCCCTTACAAGGCTACTGAACGGACCGAATGAAGGGAGCCATATCAGATGCTCATCGTGTGCAGGGCGTGTCGGTAAAGGGGGCTGCATTTCACCAAAGAAGATGGAGACCAGAGAATTTTCTGTGATGGTCTCGGTGCCAGAGCTGGAGCTACGTAGATCAAGCAGATCCTGTTCCTTGGGAGCCTTGTTTCCCTTAGGGCTTCAGTTTCTGAAGGAAGAGAAGCTGTTGGTGATAGTGGAACACACACCTGTGGAACTTCTGATTTCCCAGGAGTTGCCCAGCTTCCCTACAGCCCGTGCCTCGGCTGTGCTCTCTGGCATTTTTGTGTGCATGTTTATCACTGTGGGCCTTGTGCCGCAAACAAAGATGTCAGTCATACCCGAAACTCTGCCGGTCACTATGTACAGAAGAGTCCTGTGCGAGAACTCAGTCCAGCTTTGAGGATCTTATCTGCTTGTGATGATCATAAAGCAGGATAGCCATCTTATCATACAAATCTGTGAATTATTATTTATTCAGACTGGAATAATTTTGTTAAGAGAACTGTTTATGATCTCTGCATTATCATTGGATTTCAGTTATCACTTGGAGCTGCGTCTCAGTCTTGTGGAATTTTAAGGATATAATTTAAAGAAAATATTCCTGGCTGCCTTTTAAAAGGGGGTTTCTTGTCCACCTTCAGCCATTGTTTTCAGAGCCGTGGTCCTAAATTACCATTTGCAAATACACAGCCCGGTCCTTTGAGGGCTTAGGAAAACCAAAAAGCCTGAGGGAAGAGAGGCATCTTATTACTGATTCTCTTCAGATGGTGTCATGGAAATGATTCTGATTTTTTTTTTTGTATTCGAGGTTAAGGATGTTTGAATTAATATTTGCCTATAGTTGTTTTCTTTCTTTTCCGTTTAGCAAAATGTCAGGACGGTCCATAGAGTCGTACGTCTCAGATTTACATACAGACCCCTTATCAAAGGGGGAAATATCTTGCAAGAATCCTGTGAATTTACCTAAGCCCCACAAATACCTAAGTTTTATTGTGTGAAAGTGTCTTCTCACTGCCATTTATCAGAGTTCTTGCTTGGTTTGGTGTTCATAAATGGGAATGTTTTGTTTTTTGATCATCATAGAAATAAAAATCCTTGAACTTGTTTTGAAAATTCCCTAGTGGTCTTCTGACCCCATTTTGAGAAACCCTGCTCCAGAGAGGAGCCCACTGGTGGGAAGTGAGGGCTCTGATTGTCTCTAGAAGGTTGCAGGATGTACATCCATGAAGCTCTGGCTCAGGCTATAAGACATGTTCTTTTCTTCTGTGATTTTGTAAGCTAGAGGTTTCAAGTTTACAGGTAGTTAAAAAATAATTACATGTGTATACGTGTGTGTATAATATAAATATGTATTTATCAACCTCAAATATCAGGCGGTCGTATCTACAACTGGCATCGATGTTTTCCTTAAATACCTGATAATCGTGCTATACCATCCTTGCATTCTTTCCTTGACCTTTGAGCTACACTGTTGCTTCGTTACTTTCTAACACAGCTCTTTACCTGGTACCTGCCTGGTTCAACTTGTGGCTCCTGGGCTAACTAAGAGGGAGGAGATGATGACTCAGCTCTGTTACTTTGTGTATTTACCTGTGGGTGAGGTAACTGTTTTAGTTTCTTAGGGCACACAGCAAAACCTCAAACTACAGAAATCTATTCTCTAGCAGTTCCGGAAATGTGAAGTCAGAAGTCAAGGTGGTGGGAAGGTCATACTCTCTCTTTGTATATCTCAATTAAAAAAAAAAAAAAATAGAAAAAAAGGTCTCAGTGTACATTGCTGGATGCTCAGTAGAAGAACATCGCTCACTCTTGAGAGCTGCCACTTTTCCTTCCAGGGAACAAGGTGGTGTTGGTGTCCTGTTGCATCTTTCTTTGTTTTTCGTTCAGTAAAAACTTAGCATGTACTAGGCTCAGGGTAGGCATGTGGGGATACCCTTCAAAGTATTAGAGATGCTACATCTGTCTTTCATTGGGTCTGCATCCCCCTGGAGATGTTCCTTGTGTTGCCTCCTACCACTTGCTAGCCTTCTAGACATTTCTCTCACTCTGTCTTCCCTCTCAGAGAGTCCTGCCCACGGTCCACGATTGACAGCCTCGTTTCCCGGTTGAGTGCTTTCTGTGAACATGAAAATTCATAGCAGCCTGAAGGGAGGAAATGAAGCTGATGAGGTTGGTGGGCAAGGGACAGCCATCACTGTCTTGTCTCTCCCCAGAATGAAAGCTACCCCCTGGAGAAATCAGAGTTGGACATGGGGTATATAACCTGGCTGTTTCCAACACTAAAATGGGCTTTCTCTCCATTGTGTGATAGGTATGTGTTCGTCTTCATCATCTTTATTATTCCCTTCCTCCTACTGTGAACACAACTTGTTGAGCATATACGGGGTGGGGGGGGTCAGACCCTGTACGTTTTGCATGTTATCATATTTGATCCTCATACAACCCCCCAAAGGGGCTACTGTTATCATCCCACTTAATTGATGAGGCAGACGAGGCTCAGAGGAAAGAAGTCATGTGCTTACAATGCCTGTGGCTAGTACATGTCCGAGTTGTCTGGTCTAGAACCTGAGTTCTACCATTAAACAATCCTCCCCCTTTATTCATCCTGGTTTTCATGTTTTAAGGAAATGAAGTTTAACACAAAAGCAGGCCCTCAGTCTTTGGAGTTTCTTTCCTCTTCCTTCAGTGCTTTAAGTGGGAAGTGGTTTGCACATCAGAGGAGAGGTTGATGGTTTGCATGGTGCCCCTCACTGTTTGTGAGGGAGCTCTGAAGAAGGTAGCGTGGAGATTGGGGGAGATCAGGGGGAAGCTCTGCCAGCTTCGGCTGGAGGAAGTCCAGGCATGTTTTCTGTTACGTGAAAATAGAGGCATGTTTACAGACAAGGATCTGAAGCTTAACTCTTTGGCCATCTCCTTGGCCCTCCTGTTAACTCTGAAGTACCCCTGCTTCTAGTGAAATGAATAAAATTCCTGTCTCCCTTCTTCCTTCCTTGCCTTCTCTCCCTCCCTCAAATATATATAGAACACCTACCGTAACGCATTGTCCTTGGCACTGAGATACAGCAATGAACAGAGGCAGATGAAAACCCTTGCCCCTATGAATGCTTATGTGAATGGGACAGAAGGAGAACTTCAGGAGATCAGGAAGCCACAGCACGTGGTTATCCTGTGGATGGCAGTTACGTTGTGAGTGGTTTGTTAGCTAATACTTATGTGTTAATCTGGGGGAGAGAGATTTTGCAAATGTTCATTCCTCCTTGCTTTCTTCTATGCCACCCTTTAAAGTGGCACAGTGATTTAAAGGAGAATCACTGAGTTTGTTCTGACTCTCATTTAGGTAAATGTTTCCAGTTCATTTAAGGCTTACCAGCTTTTGGGTTTTGGCTCACTACAGATGGGCTGGTGGCTCTGTTTAAAAGACAGGCCATTAGTATTTATACAGAAACTTAATCCAGGTTTAGGAGTATCTACAGATGCCTCCTGAAATCTGACAGTGATGAAGAAAAACACCAATTTCTTGTTTCGGTGTGGGAGAGGTGGGGACGCAATCTAGAAGTGTACTCACGGGCTCTTATAATTTCAATGCTTATGCCTTTTAGAAAAATTAAAAGCAGGAAGTAAATACCTCCTGCTGCAATGATCTGAGATTTAGGGTGGATTGGTCTAATTTTGTTTTGCCTATATATTTAATGGCGCGGGTCCCTTTCCTGTACGTTTAGCTAATGAATGCCTTCTGAGGAGACCTTGTGGGCAGTAAGGAGGTCATGGCCAGTCTCCCCATCTGGAAGCCCCAGGGAGGGATCCCGAGCGCTGGCTGCCTGGGCCAAGGTAGGGCTTACCGGGGGAGTTGTTTTCATGCTCCCCACTTGCCTGGATTGTTAGTTTGTAAAAATCGAAGGACCGAGGCAGAAGCCCACGTGCCGGCCCTGAGTTATTAAGTCGGTTCCTCTGGCCATTTTTCACAGCCTCAGAGCTGCCCCCCAGCCGCAGAGCCTGACCCCATGCTGGGGTGTGCGCCCGCTTCTGCCTCGGGCCTGCCAGCCTTCCGATTTGTAAAGCCATCGTTAAATTGAGTTCAGACTGTTGGTTCCATTTTTCTCAGGCTCAGTTTGTCACTTCTCTCTGCTCTGCTGCCCTCGCGCGAGGACTTTTCTTGGCCGGCCTCCGGGGATCTTCTGTTTGGTTCAAGATGCTTGTTGCCAGTTTGGAGCGTGGCCCAGGGTCCTGTGATGGTTCTGGCAAAGCCACTGAGGTGTGGTCTGGTTGCAAGAGCTGGAACCAGCTGGGCCTGTGCAGAGAGGTGGCCTGCCATCCCTAGAACAGGTCTGCACTGTGTTGCCAGGCACCGCAGAGGAAGAGGGAGGCCCCAGTTCTGTGTGGATTCCACGCGGGCGCACGCGGGCACTCTAGGCTGCCCTTTGTGCTGACTGTGTAACCCAGCAAGACCCTCTGGGGCTTCCCCGGGACAGACCCTTTCCCCATACCCTCTGCTTTAGCTCCCCTCTGATGTTCCTGTAGTTTTACAGATGCTAAAACCCCCCACCAAATGCAAGAAATTAACTACTTGATGACCTTGAGCTTGTAGCCCCCGACCTACTGGAGCATAAGGATTGATAATGTTAACTCCTGTGACACCGCCCTGATACCTCACGATCAACCAGTCAGAATTGTGCACCAGCTGATCACAACCCTGGGACCCTCCTCTGTCACCTTGCCTTGAAAAGTGCTTTGCTGAAACCCATCGGAGAGTTTGGGCTTTTTGAGTATTAGCTGTCCCGGACTCCTTGTATGGCACCTCATAATACATGCTGCACTTTCTTTCACCACAACCCGGTAGGTTTGTCAGTAGGTTGGCTTTACTGTCTGCGGGCGAGTAGACCCAAGTTTGATTCGGTAACAAGTGACTTAAAATCAAGTGTGTCCATCCTGACCTTTTGGGGGACACCTTGAACTCCAGATTTGACTTGACAATAATGAGACTTTTGGTTGTAGCTTCTGGTCATTCTCTACATAGTGGAAGCTTAGATGTGTAAGTATGTATGTATTTTAAAAGTTGAGAATAGCTCTAAATACTGAGTAACCCAAGTAGTAGATGAGGGGAAGTTTTCCCTCCATGAAATAATTGTAGCTAAAAATGAAAATGGAATGACAGAAGTAGAGGGTGACCATTTTGCAGTACACTCATGAATTGATGGATCTAGGCATGGGGCATCAACATGTAGTATCACAGAGACAAGTGAATATGAGCCCTTAATGGTAGAACACGTTACCTCTTCAGAAGCAGTCCTGCAGTATGCTGCTCCCGGCCTGTCTGTGCTATAAACAAAAACAAAAACACCTGAACCTGTTCAAGTGTCCAAGTACCAATTTACAGGAATTACAGAGGACTGAAAAACATGGTAAACGACACCATTGGAACACAATAGGCAAATTCCAGACTGGCCAAAGATGTGGATTTTTTTTCCTTCTAATTTTATTTATTTATTTTTGGCTGAGTTGGGTCTTCATTGCTGTGTGCAGGCTTCTCATTGCGGTGACTTCTCTTGTTGCATCTAGAGTGCAGGCTCAGTAGTTGTGGCTCGCGGGCTTAGTTGCTCTGCGGCATGTGGGACCTTCCTGGACCAGGGCTTGAACCCGTGTCCCCTGCATTGGCAGGCAGATTCTCAACCACTGTGCCACTAGAGAAGCCCAGATCTGGATTTTTTAATGAAGAAATTACAGGGGGAAATAGGGAGATGAAAAAGAAAACCTCTAAAGATTTTAAAAGACATACCAATCACTCTGGATCGACCTTACTTGGATCCTAATTCAAATGAATTAACTAGTAAAAACTAGGCATTAGAAACGGGACAGTATTAGGGAACTATCTTTAAATTCTTCAGGGGAGATGATAGTTCTGATGTGTGTTTTTTTTAAGAGCCCTATCTTTTAAATATTTTGGGAGGAAATTTTATGTCCAATTGGTTGCAAATAATATGCAGGAGGGAATGTGGGTGGGCATCGTAGAACAGGACTGGCTGTGGGTTCACGAGGCTGGGCAGAGAGTATATGGGGCTTCTATTTATCTTAGTGTTTGTTGGAAATTTTCCATAATTGGAAACAAAAAAAGGAGAGGGACTTCCCTGGTGGCGCAGTGGTTAAGAATCCGCCTGCCAATGCAGGTGACATGGGTTCGAGCCCTGGTCTGGGAAGATCTCACGTGCCACGGAGCAACTAAGCCCGTGCGCCACAACTACTGAGCCTGCGCTCTAGAGCCCGCAAGCCACAACTACTGAGCCCACATGCCACAACTACTGAAGCCCATGTGCCTAGAGCCCATGTTCCACAACAAGAGAAGCCACCGCAATGAGAAGCCTGTACACCACAACGAAGAGTAGCCTCTGCTCTCCGCAAGTAGAGAAAGCCCACGCACAGCAACGAAGACCTGATGCAGCCACAAAAAACAAAAACAAACAAATACATACATATATATATATATATATATATATAGAGAGAGAGAGAGAGAGAGAGAGAGAGAGAGAGAAAGAGAGAGAGAGAGAGAGAGAGAGAGGGAGAGAGAGGGAGAGAGAGGGAGAGAGAGAGATATGGTAAGGTCTCTCCAAAAAAGCTTTACCTAATATGAAAGCCATATGTGTTCATTGTAATAAACGCAGATAAAATAATCTGTCTTTGAGTTAGGTGCTTTGAATACCTTGGTTTATTTGTGTTTATATACGAGTGTCTTAGATTTTTTTGGATGAAATGAAAATGAATACTATTGTCCTCTGTTGTAACCTGCCCTTTGCAGTGAATTGTTTATTTTCTGTATTGTCCTAGGCCATTAAATATTCTTCTAAAACCTTTAGAATTGACTGTCAAGAAATGTTTGATTTAATGCTTATATGATGGTTTTATTTAACGATTTTTTATCGTTAAATAAACGGTGCTTACGATTTTTGATATTATAATGAGTGCTGTAATTAAAATCCTTCAAACTAAATCTGCACACATTTCCTTCTTGCCTTAAATAAAGTCCTTGGAAGTGCTAAGGCACTATCCATCCCCAGCGTTTCTGATAGCTTTTGCTTGCATGCTTTGCATATGAAGTGTTCTTAACTTTTTTAAATTTAATTTTATTTTTTGGGGGTTTATTTATTTATTTTTTTTTTTGCGGTACGCAGGCCTCTCACTGTTGTGGCCTCTCCCATTGCGGAGCACAGGCTCCGGACGCGCAGGCCCAGTGGCCATGGCTCACCGGCCCAGCCGCTCCGCGGCATGTGGGATCTTTCCAGACTGGGGCACAAACCTGTGTCCCCTGCATCGGCAGGCGGACTCTCAACCACTGCGCCACCAGGGAAGCCACCTTAACTTTTTTTTAGATAAATTTATTTTTTCTTCCAGAATAGTAAGCTTCTTGAAGCCAGGCCCCATATTTTCAATATCCTTATATATTATAAACTTATCTAGCTGTCCACAAATGTTCACACAACTACTTGTTGTTCCCCGGATCTTCAAAAGAAACAGTGTTCTTATTGGAGCCTGGCAAGGAAGGTGCCATCTCTGTTACTTATGTGTAGCATCTATAAAATAAAATGAATGTTCAACATTTTCGTCCATCTAAATACATTGAGCCCCAGCCTAGGCTCTGACATGTATTAATCTGAAGGTAAAATCTCCTCTGTAAGCATGGAGCACTGAAAGTGAAATTGCAAGGAGATGACTCTATAGTGATCATGTTCTGTGCAAGTTTGGAAAAAGACTTAATACTGCCCTTACCAGTGTTTCAAATTCTTTTGGGTTGGGTGGCTTGGGTGCAGCCAGCTGCTAGTGTTGTTTAGAGACTTCGGAGAAACATATATTTTGTGATCAGAGCGCGGGTTCTGCTCCTCCCATGTCTCTATATCCCGTTTTCTCCTTTCCTCACCCTGGCCTGGGTGTGAACCTGGGTCATCCTTGGAAGGATGGACATGAAATTGGTTTGTGTTTCCAAATTCCACACGAGAGCTCATCCATTTCTCATCACTGTGTAAGGGAACTTCAGTAACTATAATAGAGTGAGAGGTTTGGTCTGGAGGTGCGGGGTGTTGGGACGGGTGTTTTTGTTCCTGTGGATAACAGAAATATGAGTCCCATTTTAAAAATGAGAGACAATATGATCCAGAGATGAAGGAGCCCATTTAAAGTCACAATACTGATGATGAATGCAAGATTCCCACCCAGGCCTTCTGCGAAGGCAGCCCAGCGAACGGGAAGGCTCAGGACTCTCCTTAGCCTTATCAACCCGCTCACGTGGAGTTCTGTACACAGCCTCAGCGGAAAGTGATCAGCTCCAGCTTAGTGGATAAAAGCAAAGGCTGTCGCGTAGAGAGAACCGAGTTTGAAAACTACTTACTGTGTAGGTTTGCGTTGTTTGGCAAATTACATGAACTCGTGCCTCAGTTGCCCCATTTGTAAAGTGGTGGATAAGAATTGGGCCCACCTCACAGGGTGCTTGTGAGGAGTAAGTGAAATAATAAATGAAGTACTGCATGTGTTTAAAGTGATTAGATCGGTGCCTGGCAAGTAATAATAACTTTATAAATAGTAATTATCGATGTGGTGGTTTTCTGAAAAGCACTGAAGGCATCTAATCTAGCACGGTGACTGCAATCAGCAAATGCATGTTACATGGACAGTTTGATTGTGTATTATAATAGTTTAGTTTAACTCTTCCAAATTAACTAGGATACCCTTTTTTACCTGAGTTGACCATTGACACCCCGTAGAAAAGAACAAATTAGGCTCCCATCCCCCCACCCTGCCTTCGGGCTCTGTAAAATCAAATCTGTTATGTATACAGCACCTACCCTAACAGAGATAATCACAATCACATGTAAATTATGCTGTGTAACTACAGAGATTCAGCAGATGTGTGAATATGTAGTTATTAATAACTAATTGGGTGCTAATTATGTGCCCTGGGGTTCTTGGAGCTGATAAAGAGGTGTCACCTACTGTGTCAGACCTCTGTTCAGCTCTGGAAAATCATTTCTGGCAGATGTGCCAAAGTTACTTTTCGGAATTTAGGTTTCAGACATAGTCTCCACAAGTCTTGGTTTTATTTTTTGTGCATTGTGGAGACTTCCCACGAAACGGATGTCACTTCCCAGGAGTAGAAATTCAACGCACCCTTTCCAAAGAGGAGGGTTGCCAATATGTGGCCACAGTTTTTCATCTCTAAGGAGAGAGAAGGACTCAGGGAAGTACTAAAAGCTCCGGAAGGGAATTCAAGGGCAATTCTAAAGCCCAGTGGGTATCGGTATATTTTGGGAGATGACTATTTTTGAAGGGCCTTGACCTTAGATCTTGCAAGATTTTGCTTCAGCACTAAAGATATGCATCTCTTATCTGACCCTACGCTAACTCCACCCCATCAGTGGTTCCACCTCCATCCCAGTTTAGTTCGGTTTTCGTCAACTGGAAGTAACCTTTCAGTTAGAAATCCTGGATGCTAGTCAGCATGCTGGGAATATGATCCATGCTATCTAAGATTTTGTGGGACCATATAAAATGAAAGGAGATATGGATGAGATAATCGTTGAAAATACCACCCTCTTCCCCTTTTATCTCTCTTTACTTACAAGCTTTAGATCGCTGGACCTTTCTGCCTCCTGCTTTGAACAGACAAGATACTCATTTGTGTTAAAGTCAATCCAAGGAGAGAAGAAGGTGTTGCTTTATGGTTGACAGAACCCATTTGCTGCTAGGAAGTTGTTAGAACATTAGGCCTGCCTGGTTTGCTTTGTCTTTTAAAATTAGCTTCATGAACGCACACAATTGAAGAGGCTTCTGGGCCTTGGGTATTGCCTTTCCTCTGTACCAAACTAAGAGCAATTAAAAAAAAAATCGAAGCATTTTCAGACCAAGGATAAAAATGTAGTATAAAAGATACAAGGAAAGGAGAAGATGAAAGTAAACAAATAGAAGCCCAGGCTTAGCAAATATTGACAATAATTTACACCTCTTCTTGGTCAAGTTGGCAGAAACCCCAGTGTCTGGGTTGAATGCAGAAAATAATAACTACCCAGTTGGGTTGTGGTTGATGGCTTTGTCCACATTCCACATCGCCCTTCTCTGCTGTGTTTTTGGCTGCCCATTGTCTGAGACACCTTTCTGGGTTTGGACCTTGACCACTCTATGAGTCCTGGCAGAGTCTGTGTGATGTTCAAGTTTCCAGCCTCCCTTGCAGCTAGTGTGGGACATGTGACCTGGACTCCACCAGTGACATGCAGCTGCCCCAGACTTTGGATCTGTTGTTAGTTTTGCAAAGAAAAAGGGGCAGAAGAAAAGCCATTTTGTCAGTGACTACAATAGTGGTGGCAGTGGAGGGGCTCACTGACTTTACTGGTCTCATTCCTGAGCTTGGTTATTGAGGCCAGGGGTTGGCAAATTTTTTTCTGTAAAAGGCCTAACAGTAAATATTTCAGGGTCTGTGGGACATACAGTCTTTGTTGGAACTATTCAGTTCTGCTGTTGCTCTTTGAAAGTGGCCATAGACCATGTGTGGATTTGGCTGTAGTTTGCCAGTCCCTAATCTGGCCTGCCCAGTGATCCTGGATGCTGAGCTACCTAATGCTTTCCATAAATTCTTTTTCTTAGGTTGGGTAGAGTAGATTTATTTTGCTTACCTCTAGGATATGCATTTTTACTTCCAGATTCCTTAGTCCTACTTTACTGTGTGTAGGGGCTGTAAAATCCTCCCTGCTTTATACAGACACAAATAGGGGCTGTCCTATCTCCAAAGACATAGGACCTCTTTGAGAGTAAACTATGGTTCCCTCCTGATTCTCTGCAGTAGCTAATTTAATTCTTAATTGAATGTATCCTCTTGCCCAAAACTCTTCTGGAGTTAAGCATCCAGAAATACTTCCATTCAAAGCTCTTTTTTCCCTACAGGGGTCCTGTACACACCTTACCCAGTCTCCTCCAATGGCACATTCTGTATAACTGTACTATATCAAAACCAAGAAACTGACATTGTCACATTCACAGACTTTATTCAGATTTCACCAGTTTTACATGTTCTCAGTTGTGTCTGTGGTGTGTGTGTATGCGTAATTCTCTGCATTTTTGTCATATATGTAGATTCATGTAGCTACCATCACAATCAAGATACAAGAGTGCTCCATCACCACAAAGATCCCTTGTGTTTGTAGTCACGTGGAGCCCACCCCGACCCTTGGCTATCGCTAATCCATTGTCATTTCAAGCATGTTGGATGAATATAGTCATACGGTATGTCACCTTTTGGGGTTGGCTTTCTTCCCTCAGCGTAATTCCCCCGACGCATCCAATTTTTGGTCCTTTTTTTTTTTTTTTCTGAGTGGTATTCCATGGTACAGATGTAGCTCCGTTTGTTTAATCATTCCTCTGTTGAAGGACATCTGGGTTTTTCCAGAACTGGGCTATTGCAACTAAAGCTGCTACGAACGTAAGTGTACAGGCTTTTGAGTGAACCTTAACTTTTTGTTTCTCTGAGATAAATGCCCAAGAGTGCAAATGCTGGGTCAGGTGGTAAATGCATGTTTAGTTTTATACAAAACTGCCAAACTCTTTTCCTTGACTAAGTGCATGACAACTTGGATTGGCAGTTTTGGAACCATTCTCCCTGTCTTTCATTTTACTCCCTTTCAAACCATTATCGGAATTAATTTTCCCAAAACGTGAACTGCAGTTCTCCTATGTGACAGATATTACACTAAGCACCGTACCTATACTATCTAACTTAATCCTCATAATATCTCCCCAAAGGAGGGTCGGTACCGTTACTTCTCTAGAGAGGGAAACTGAGTCAGAGTGTGTAATTCACTTGCTCAAGTTCATCCAGGTCATTAAGAGGCAAATCCAGCACCTCCCAGTCTGTCTTGGAGCCAGCACTGTTAACTGCCTCGCTGGACTGCCTTGCTAAAGCATACTGAATGCTTGATACACTTGATGCCTTGAGATGTTCCGGACACTTTAGCGTCCGGATTCTCATCATGGTCTTTTTGGGGCCCATTACAGCCTACCTACCTACCTACTGACACTCCCTTGCACCCATCCTGAATACTCTGCCACATTGGATTTTATTTGCCCTCTTGCTTTTGACATAATTGAAGCCCAAGACATTCCACAGTTTCCAAAGTGGAGGCTTAATGTTCGGCTGAAGCGATCCCGCTGCGTGGTCACCTGAGAAGCTTCTCACAGTGGAAGTAGTGAAGGAAACTGTTGGAGGATGTAGTGAGCCACACGGGGGGATGAAGACTTTAGGAGATTAAAATAATCCCAACACACTCATGTAGCGGTAGGTTTGTTTCCCGTGCAATCCTGTTCCGTGCCCAAGCCCTCGTAACTGAATCTTAGCTAACAGTATCTAACCACTAAGGATTACCTGGCTTCCTCATTCCCTTGAATGCCCTCATGTGTTTCAGGCACAGTCCTAGGCTCCAAGGATCCAGATGTAAGACACTTAGTCTGCCCCTGTCAGGGTGTACACATTCACCCCAAGAAGGAGCAATGAAAACTAGACAGCAACGCAGAGTATCCAGGGAAAGAAGGAAATCCTCCCAACTTCTTTTGGGATAAGAGACATTATTTTCTGGATTGTACATCTTGAAATACCTAAATTCCTCTGTCCTGAGACAAAAAGCATTTCATTTTGTGCCAACAGCCAAATGCAGATTTTTTGATTGCGGTGACCCCAGGCTAATGTACCAAGGGAACGCCTGCACCTCCCCGGCTTTCTGTTGCTCAACGCACACTCCTGATAACACCCATTTGGCAGCCATCTGGAATACACTGCTTCCAAAGAGAGGGGGTGGAAAAAGTTCTGTTAGGTTCTGTTACCCTGTATTGGAAGAAGAATGGCATATTGTTTGAATGTTTCTCCAGAGAATATTTTCATGTGTTCCTTGAAGCTCCAAATAAGAGAGTCATGGTGGCGACGGGGCGGGGGGGGGGGGGGGGGGCGGGTGAGGGGTTGGGTAGCGCATCTCCACTTTAAATTCTGATCTTTGCTGAAGCAATTATTTATTTATATGAGAAAATAAAGAGTGTCTTTTCCTTGAATTGCTTCAGCATGCCCATAAGCTAAAAACTGTGTGCCGGTTTAATATAGTATACTGATGCCAAGGACCAGTCAGGTGTGAGTTTACTACCAAAGTTGAAAACACCTAGTGGCAACTTCGGGTTCAATCAGAATGACAACTAGGCTTCGTTGTGCTAAGAGTAGCACAAGGTTCTTTGGTTGTATCCTGACTCCTCTCAGAAGTAGGTTGTGGGCTTCCCTGGTGGCGCAGGGGTTGACAGTCCGCCTGCCGACGCAGGGGACGCGGGTTCGTACCCCGGTCCGGGAAGATCCCACATGCCGCGGAGCGGCTGGGCCCGTGAGCCGTGGCCGCTGAGCCTGAGCGTCCGGAGCCTGTGCTCCGCAACAGGAGAGGCCACAACAGTGAGAGGCCCGCGTACCGCAAAAAAAAAAAACAAAACAAAGTAGGTTGTTCTGTTTTATAGGTGAGGAAAATGACTTAAGAACATTTTAATTTTTATGCACAAGATTATATGGCTGGTGACAGGGCTTGTCATTGGTGGAGCCCGGGTTTGGACCTTGCTTTGTTATGTCTGGAATCCTGTTATTTCAGCCAGCAGCTGACGTTCTGGCTCATCAAAAGCGGATTGTAAATAAAGAACCCCCTTTACAAATGATAGCCAGAAAGTCCAAATAAACATGGCACTGGGTTTTACTACTGAACTTAATAAGGGCATCTCTGGTTTCTGTCGATGTCTCCTTGTTCTTAATTCTCCTCTCTTTTCTTCCCTAAAGGAAAAATAAAACCTTATAAGCACCAAGAGTTACAATGCTGGGTGGTTTTGCTTTTCCCTGTAGCAGTGCTGTGATGCGTAGTGGAAGTACGAGGGGCAGAGCTGCATGCTGCTGTTGAAAAATGATCTTTCGATGCATCCGAGTCACAAACCCGAATCAAGGGAGCTCTAAGGGTGGAGGCTGCGTATACCATAATCCTAAAAATGTTGAATGCCAGTGAAGGATTATGGAATTGGCCACTGCCGCATCCCCGGGAACATCAGCGGGATATGTGTAACACAAGATTTTTGTCGAATAAGACTCAACGTTCGAAAAGCACGGTGGAGAGTTCTGCGCAAACGTGCTGAGAAGCGGCCAGAAAAAGAGCTCATGAATGATTGAGCCCTGGCGAGAAGGGAAATTTGGCACCTAACTTAGTAGGATGCAGTAGTTCTCCAACTGCTGGATGCATCTGCGGTTTTCATGAGGAAGACCAAGGGACCTCGGGGTGCTGATTGTGCTAGGAAGAAGTTTCCTCTTTGAGCCCGTGTGTTTCTAAGCCGGTGTTCTTTTCTGCGGAATAAATGTTTCCGAGCACTAGTGCAAACATATAATCAAATTAAATAAACATCTCATCATCAAATGCGCAGTCAAGTTTTATTTTAAAATTTATTAATGCGATCATTTTCAGCTGCTTTGTGTTCTTTTAACTCTTGAATTGCAAATGAGCTTCTTTGTCAGATGTGCCCCTTTGGAAGGGGCTTTCACCACTGTTTGGCTTTATGGCTTGCTTTTCTTTTTTACTTTATGTTGTAAACTAATTTTAACTAGCAATAAAAGTTTTAGGAATTCTATTTACATCTGAACAATGACTCAGCAACTTGGGCCTATATTTTTGGCTGCGGAGTTGTCTAGTAAAAACTTTATGTGATTCTGCTAACTCTAATTGTTCACATAAATTATACATTTATCTGTGTGTCTGTTTATCTTTCTTTCCTCGTTGCCTATACTTTTAGAACCCTATTCATCAACCTCAATTACACAGGTGTATGTGGACAATCTCTCTCTCTCTCTTTTTTTTTTTTTTAAAGGAAAAACATAATTTCTATTTGCTTCCAGATGGGTATTTTGGCTGTAAGATAAAAATCCCAAAATACTTAGCAGACCATCTGGTGCCTTTGGTAGGGTTTTGTTGATTAAGTTCTTGCGTACTGATTTCTAGTCTCAGCAGAGGTAAGCTTACCCCTTTGGATTTCTACTTCAAAATAGTTGTTTATATTTTGTCCTATTGTTAATTTTTCTTTTAGAACTTTCACAAAAAGTATTGGTGGTAGATGACACCTGTCTTATTTATGTGCTGGTGCATTTCCCAATTGACTGGTGATAGGATGTCCTGAACAGGCCTGATGAGGCTGGAGGATTAGGCTTTGTGCCTGGGACATAACTTTCTCAAGAAGATGGCGACTGGTCCGTATGGGAATTGGCTTTCCCTGGATTCATTGGCATTGAGCTTGAAGCTAAGAAGTTTCCTTGCACCATCCTGCTGGAAGTTTTTGGGTGTGTATATTGTACTTAGCAGGTCACCTCTTAACGCTGTGGCTCTTGTGTATCTTGGACAGTGTTAAAAGCTTCATAAACGTTACCCGCTGGAAGTCATATAAGAATTAGATAAATAGCGCTATAATCCGCATTTTGCAGATGCCAGAGAGTGTTAGCCGTTGGCAGAGCTGTTCTTCAAGTCTCTTTGCGCCTGGTTCTGCAGTTGGGATTTTCTCTCTGGTGCAGCTCTGTGTCCCCTGATGGATGGGACCTTGCTAAGCCCCCGCTCTGTGCCATGGACAGTGCTAGGATTCAGGGTCCTCAAAGGAACAAATGTTCCCCCCTCTCTGTCCTTTTGGAAGCTTGCTCTGCTGGTAACAAAGCATTTTAAGTACGGTTAAAAATAATTTTGCTTCTCCTCTTACTTATATTTGGGATCGGCCTTTGGACTCACCAGAGTATGACTTCATCCTAATACTCTAAAGCAGGTTTCCTTAACCTCAGCACCGTTGGGGCCCAGTAATTCTGTGTTGCGGGGAGCTGTCCTGTGCCTTGTGGGTTGTTTAGCAGCATCTCCAGCTTCTACTCCTTAGATGACTCTAACACTCCCCTCCCCCTCTCAGTTGGGACAACTGAAAGTATCTCCAGGCACTGCCAAATATCCCCTGAGGACGAATTCCCTCCTGTTGAGAACCATTCTTCTAAAGTAACTGTCAGCTACTTGTCACTGGGTAAAGGGTCAGAGCCTGTTTTTGGCAGCTGCAGAAACTCTCTATCAAAGGAGGGGAGATTTACAGCACAACCACTGGATGTCACAGAGGTAGAAATTCAGTCAACCAACAAATCTGTATTCATTGTAGAGCGTTTTATAAATACATGTAGGATAGGGGAAAGGCAGTTTTTTAGAAGTCCGTATAAGCAAAAAAAGGGAAGAACATTTTAAGAAACCATCTCACAATCTAGAGATAACTGTGACTTGGCATTTTTCTCATCCTGCTAATGCTCTGTACGTATTATGTCTAAGAAAGACATGGTGTACATACAGGGGTAGAAAGGATATACTGTCCATGATGTTCTGCCATCTCCTTTTTCACTTTATGTTGTGAACACCTCCCATTTCTTTTAAGTTCCCTTCTCCAGCATGGTTCATAACGGACAGTACACCTTCTTGGCTATTCCTTGTCATTTTTAACAGCTACAGTAGTAATCCCCAGTTAACGGAACAATGTCTGTCTCTCTATTATTGGACATTTAATTTGTTTTTAGGTTTTTTTTTTTCCTGTTCCAAATAATGCTTTGATTTATTTTCCAGGTATTTATTTATAATGTCCTAGGTACCAAGCATTCCTGTTTCAGGTACCCAGGAGAAAACAAGTGAACAAAAACAACCCCTGCCTTCAGTGTTCTTACAGCCTAGCTAATATGTGTAGCTCAACATTGTATGGATCTTCCTTTGTTTTGCTGGGGTTCACTGTGCCCCGTGTTTTCTCCTGTGCCTTCTCTCGCACTCCAACTTTCTTTGCTCTTCTGGACAACCTCTTTGCAGTGTAAGGGCTCAGCCTCTATGGAAGGGAAGCTGTAGGATCTGCTTGCCTGAGATGAGATTAGGCTTGGTTTAGACGGCTCTCGGTTTTCTAGTGATGTCAGCACGAACCGGAATCTACTGGTAACAGCATGTGAGTGCTTGGTTGACTGGGGGAGCTGTCAAGGAAGGCTAATGAAGGCTAATGGAGGAATTTAGTCTGTCACACAGAGAACTGACTGAATGGCGTCTTTCTTGACCTGTTTTTCATGGCTGGCCTCATGGGGAGCCCAGTGCAGCATGGGAGAGGCATAAAGTATGAGAATGAATACCTTCCCTGAGTCTTTGACTTGGCGAATTACTTAATCTCTCTGGGCCTTGGTTTACTCCTGCGCCTCTTAGAGTGGTTGCTAGAAGTGGATCAGATGTGTGAGCAGCATTTGGCATGGGATCTGGGGAGTGGTGGTCACTCAAGAGAACGGAGGCTACTCTTGTTTCCACCCCACCTTTAAACAGCCTTTTGCATCACTCTGTGAGTAGGTGCTATATACCTGCCGTAGGTACTTGACACGCATTCTAGTAGCAGATACTTGACATGCGTTCCCATAGCAGATCAGTGCAAGTGGAATTCTGTCTGTTTTTCCTTCACATATTTTGAGGCTCGCT
This sequence comes from Phocoena phocoena, assembly GCF_963924675.1. Taxonomy (NCBI): domain Eukaryota; kingdom Metazoa; phylum Chordata; class Mammalia; order Artiodactyla; family Phocoenidae; genus Phocoena; species Phocoena phocoena. The sequence goes on along the minus strand of NC_089228.1, from coordinate 28,065,672 downwards.
CGTTAGTGAATTTGTAATATCTTTCTGGTAGGTTGACCATTCTATTCACGTGACCCAAGGCTTGGGTGGTTTGAACTTACAGCCTGTGACCAACAAGGGTTTTATCCATGCTTTCTTGACAAGATGTTGTCAAGATGTGAGGCACAAGGGACCCTGGCTGCCTAGTAATCCTGCAGGTTGGTTGAGTCTCTGAGTCCCGTGCCACACTGGTCCAGAGTTGCACGTGGCACAGCACTGCCTCAAAAACAGGAAATGGCTAGTCTGTCTCCCTCCCCTATTTCTCCTTATTTCATCACTGATGATCATCTTCCCAGCATTCTACCACATTTGTAAGTTACATTTTTTCACCTATTTGTTGATACCCTGTAGATTAAGGTAAGATCGACAGTATCAGCTTTCATTTATTTATTTATTTGGCTGTGCCGGGTCTTAGTTGAGGCATGCAGGATCTAGTTCCCTGACCAGGGATGAATCCGGGCCCCCTGCATTGACAGCCCGGAGTCTTAACTGCCGGACCACTAAGGAAGTCCCAAGATGGACAGTATCGGTTTTCTTCATTCCTATATCACACATTCCTAGAACAGTGCCTGACACATAGTGCTTAAAAATACGACTGAACCAATGTTATCGTTGAAACGTTTCAGTCAAGAAGGAATGTCAGGTCTACTCAGTTGTTTTTCTTGAAGGTGTATCCAAGTTGATACGTGCTCATGTGTGGGTGTGCACTTTGGCTATTTCACTTTTAAAGTAGATGTCATTTATTTTGTCAAAGGGTTTCCTTCAGTGTCCCTCACCTGCTGCAAAAGCTGAGGTGACACGAAAGTGGCCTTAGTCCCAGGGATTAGCAAATGTAGAATTGAAGTGCTTGTATAATCTCTAATTTATATGTGAATAATTAAGAGCTGTTGGTTCCACAAGATAGCAAACTAGTGAGAGTGTGTTTTAAGGAACAAATCCTGTGGTGGATGGGTTTCCAGAGCAAAGAGGAGATACCAGTGCCAATTATTTGGTACCAATGCCGGCCATTGGTATTATGTTATTTTTATTTTTTAAAAATTTATTTATTTTTGGCTGTGTAGGTCTTTGTTGCTACGTGCGGGTTTTCTCTAGTTGCGGTGAGCGAGGGCTGCTCTTTGTTGCCGTGCGTGGGCCTCTCATTGCGGTAGCTTCTCTTGTTGCGGAGCACGGGCTCTAGGCACGCCGGGCTTCAGTAGTTGTGGCTCATGGGCTCTAGAGCGCAGGCTTAGTAGTTGTGGCGCACAGGCTTAGTTGCTCCGCGGCATGTGGGATCTTCCCGGGCCAGGGCTCGAACCCGTGTCCCTTGCATTGGCAGGCGAATTCTTAACCACTGCGCCACTACGGAAGCCCTGGCAACATTATTTTAAAAATTCACTTTTAAGAATTTCTTCTCCAAGTGGATTTTTGGTTCAGCCTCCTAACAGTTCATCCACTTGCTTTTGTTTGATGAATCTATTAGAATTCAGAATCTATAAGATTTTGGAACATTAATTTTATGTTTTAGATAGGTTGGCTGGATGGTGTCCAATGTGCTTATGTATTGAAAATATTTTCCTTAGTTTCTTTTTTTTTTTTTTTTTTTTTTTTTTTTGTGGTACGCGGGCCTCTCACTGTTGTGGCCTCTCCCATTGCAGAGCACAGGCTCTGGACGCACAGGCTCAGCTGCCATGGCTCACGGGCCCAGCCGCTCCGCGGCATGCGGGATCCTCCCGGACCGGGGCACGAACCCGTGTCCCCTGCATCACAGGCGGACTCTCAACCACTGCGCCACCAGGGAAGCCCTCCTTAGTTTCTTGATCTTTCCTTTTTAGCCTTACAGACTTTAGTTTTTTTCTCAATTTTTTGCTATTGGAAACACTTTTTATTTATTCCCCAGATATTACTTAAAACATGTTTTATGCCAGGCACCCAGGGTAGAACAGTGAACCAAACAGATCCTACCCTCATGGAGCTTACACTCCATTGTCCAAGCTTACATTCAGTAGTACAGGCTTGCAGCTAAATCATTGTCTGTATCTTTCATTTGTTTTCATGGAATTCGTTAATGCCCTCATGTCCCTTGGTTGTGCTGTCTCTCTCCCCTCCAACTTTCTTAGCTTAAAGTGACATCAGTTGATTAAAAATGAAATGAATACAGGAGACTTTCAAGCAGTCATTCAGTCGAGCATTTGGATGTTCTCTTCTAAAGACTGTGGTTCACATGGCTGCTCAGAGTGCTGTGTAGGCCTCCTTTGTCCTTAAGCTGACCCATAGCAGGCATCAGTGGGGAAGATGCCTGTGCTTTGCTTTTTGGAAAGTGGGCTGCTGAGTAGCTGGGGTCCACTTGGCTTGGCCTAGCTGCTGTCGGTGATGTGAGCGTGCACTTCCACAGTGGTTGCTGTGCTGTCCTGGGCACGCACACTGGGTACCCATCCCCTGGACATCCCCGTGAAGAAGATGTTTGGGAAATACAAGAACTCCAGGCCCTGGATGGAACAGAAAGAGGACCTAACTCTCAGAGGCTGTAAAAGCTGCCAGAATAGGAATCCAGCCTGGACCAAGTGGGTACCAATGCCTGTGTATTGGGGGCTGGTTTTGTTGCAGCTGGACCTCGTGAGTCCGGATGTCCCTGACAAGAAGGTGTCCTAGGGGAGTGATTAGGCGAAGTGTCAGGGACAAGTACAGAGTTATAGGAGGCAATGTGCCATGATGATCAGGAGCTTGGACTGGCCCTACAGTCAGGTAGCTGTGGATTCAAATTCCAGTTGTGCCGTTAACTATTTTGTGCGACCTTGGCAATGTAGGATGACAATTTGAGCTCATGTCTATTTCTCATCCCCAAATAGGGGTCTAAATGTCTAACTTAGCCACCCTGGTTTCTATTCCCCCAACCTACCACCATCAATCACATTTGTGTTTTCAAGTTTTATCTATCACTTATCGCTAAGTGTTTGTTTTGTTGTTTATTTCCCCAGCTAGGATACAGATTCTTTGAGAGTCAGGGATTTGATTCCTGTTTTTTTCACTGCTCTATCCCAGCACCCAGCACCTAATAGATGAAATATTTATAGAATAAAAGAGTGTATGCTAGAGGCTCGTGGGCATTATCTTGTGCTCCCTGGCCCATATTTCTTTGCTGCTTCCAGGAAAAGATCATTTTTAAGTAAGAATTCAGTCTGTGTCTGTGTTTTAGACATCATGGATTCTGTCTACCATGTCCTTGGCACTTAACTTCTGAGTCTGTTTTCAGACCAAGAATGTAACACTTGTTCCCATGGCTTGCTTTGGAGCATGTCTTTGGGAATTGTCGCTGACACCCTTCTCTGCATGAGCTCTGCTCTCTTTTCTTCTGCCACTGCCCCGTTCCTTGTTCCCCTTTCTCCTAGAGTGCCCAAGGCCTGACAGGGGCACCCCGGGGCTCCTTCACCCTCACAGACCTGCTGATCCCTTCTTCTAAGGGTCCTGACCTAATGACCTGATGAACACCAAAGACAGAATGCTTGTGGTGTTTTTTTTTGTTTTTGATCCACAGCTGTCAGTTTGATTAGATGTTCTCAGGGCTTCATATAGACATCGAAAATGTATGTTTTCTTTCATCAACGAAGGCTATGATTGTGTGAGTCCAAACAGTGCTTCTCAGTTGAGTATTTTCTAGTTCAGTTTTCGGTAGCTCTTGACGGATTGCATTCTGCTTCGTTGGAGAAGAAGATGGTTTGGTGGTGCCGTGTACGTTTCTTCATGTGAAGAAGCCTTTGCAGTTAGTTTCTCTAGGCAGTGGCATGTCGCAGGGAGGAGAGTCAGAAAATAAGGGTCTGCGTCCTGATTTTGAGCAGTCACGACCCCCCAAAATCTCAGGCAGATATACATGTAAAAACACCTTTTAAGTGTCAAATCCCTCCTCTGTCTGAAGAGTGGATTAGATTCTGAGCAGTACGGTTAGTAGGTTTCATTTTGAGTGTCATTGGTGATTAACAGGTACAGACTGCTTAGAACGCTGTGTTGAGGACTCTGAAGTCATATCTGGACCCAGAGGCTAAGTGTCATGATTGACTTATTTTTGGTAACCTTTTTACTTGAATCAAATGATTGTAGTTTTTCATTCCTGGATGTAATGTAAAGTTTCTTTCTTTCCTTTTTTAAAATAAATTTACTGATTTATTTGGTTTTGGCTGCATTGGGTCTTCGTTGCTGTGCGTGGGCTTTCTCTAGGTGTGGCCAGCGGGGGCTACTCTTCGTTGCGGTGCGCGGGCTTCTCATTGTGGTGGCTTCTTTTGTTGCGGAGCACAGGCTCTAGGCGTGCGGGCTTCGGTAGTTGTGGCACGTGGGCTCAGTAGTTGTGACTTGCAGGCTTAGGTGCTCTGCGCCATGTGGGATCTTCCTGGACCAGGGATCGAACCTGTGTCCCCTGCATTGGCAGACAGATTCTTAACCACTGTGCCACCAGGGAAGCCCCTGTAAAGTTTCTTTAAAAAAAAACAAGTTCATGTAATTGAAGGAACTGAGTTGATTTTTGAAATGAGTAGATTGGAGTTATGAGGGGACATGTTGCTATGGCAGAAACCATGAACATGGTATGAGAGAGAATGAAATTTGGGAAACATGAAGTAGATGAACGTTAACCTTCGTGACAGGATTGTTTCGGAGTTTTTAGGACAGATTGAAGCTTGTGATTTCTAAAGGCAGCACAGAGGTATTACATTGTGTTCAATTTCTTTTTTGACCAGTGTTAGTTCTGAACTCAAAGCCTTCCTAAGCACTCTTTAAGGGAGGCCTTACATATAGAGTATGAACAGCAGTAGAGAAGAGTGGTCAAAAGCGTGGGTTCTGAAGCTGGCTTGTCTAATGTTCACGTACCTAGTGAGTGATAAAGTTATTTAACTGCCCTGAGACTCAGTTTTCTCTTCATGAATATAGAGCTAATAGGTAATAGGCATGCCTACCTTATGGTGTTGATGCGAGGACTGCAGGGGTCAGTGCGATGGAAACTTCTAGAATCGCGTCAGGTTCAGTACAGCCCAGGAACCACATGTTGACAGTCATGATGATTATTGGACATAGGAAACTTTAAACAGCTCATTAAGCAGGTTTGAACATTTCCCGAGAGGTGGCTGGCCTTACTGATTGCTGAGACTACTCTGAAGTCTGAAGTTTTATTTATTTATTTATTTTTCGTGGAAGTTTGCTTTTTTTCCCCGTTGTTTAAGAGAGAAGTTGTTTCTGGATGGCAGAGTAGCAAATCTTGACTTTGGTGACCGTGTTACTTCTCCCCTAGTTTCTGTATGCTCTGTCTTGTGCTTCTGTGTGTCTTACTTATCTGGTTGCCTGAGGCAGTTTAGAATATGTCAGCGTTTATGCAGCTGAATATTTCTTAGAATTATGGCATCTTTGATGAATAACTCTTTCTAGGCTGAGACATTTTTATCATGCATATCAGAAACACTAGAAATTAAAAAGTATGTTTCTTTCATTTTTGTTTATAAATCCTATCCCCGTTGTTTTGCGGTGGATAAAGGAGTTTGTTTGCAAGTCGCTTAGCTTTTGTTCTCTTTTCTGTAGAGTAAAAGGTAGATATCCATTTGTACATGGATATTAACATTCTTATATAAACAATTCAGTCTTAGACAGTCAGCAATCCAGCACCTATGGGATAGTTTTGAAACGTGATTGTGGAAAAGAGAATAATGGTTTAGGAACAATGGTCTGTCAAAAAAACCAGTCTCTTACAGTTTCTTTTCAAACACCGATAATTTAAATTTTAATAAGTCTAGGCCTAATGCCTCCTCACTCACGTATGATCTTCTTTCTTTATAATCATACACACTTTGATCTAGCTAGCTTTTAATTCGATCTGCTTAGCAGACGAACCAATAGAAACCAACTCTAAACTTCTAGGTCTAGGCTCGTGGTTAATAGACCTGATTTCTCTTGAAGCTCTGATTTCTTCTCATCTTGGACAGGGTTATGAGGTTACAGTCATCTTAAAATATGTCCACAAATTCTTTGCTCTTCCTTTTATCAGGAGCTGAAGTTTAATTCTTGTCCCACTGAGCATGGACCGGACTTAATGACTCAGTTCTAATGAAAAGAATAAGGTAGAGGTGATAGTACCTTTCGAGACTAGGTCTCTAAAGAGACTTGCTCTCCTGGGTCCCTCACTCTGGGGGGAAGCCATCTGCCGTGTTGTGAGGTTGCTCAAACAGCCCTTAAAGAGGCTGATGTCGTGAGGGACTGAGGCTTGCTGAAAGCCATGTGAGTTTGGAAGTGCACCCTCCACTCCAAGTCAGATACTGACACTACAGCCCAGCTGACACCTTGACTGCAACCTCATGAGAGATCCTGAGCCAGAAGCAGCAAGCTAAAGTGCTCTGGAATCCCGGACCCACAGAAACAATGAGACGGTGTTTGTTGTTAGAAGGACATAGTTATCCCATTATGTCCTGGAATAATTTGTTACACAGTGATAGATAACTATTACAAGTTAATGGTGGGGCCTGTAGATGGAACGGTCAATCAGCACTGAATGCATAAGCAGATTCCTTTCCTTGGCATACTCTCTGAATGGGGACCAACAATGGTGGGGACCCTGGGAAAGGCCTTTCTAGGGCCAGAATGGGGATCATTTTGGGGTCAGGTTTGGTACTTTGCATGCACAAGGAAGATCTCTTCCAATCACAGTTTTTAAAGATCTCCCAACTGAGAGTGATGACTTGGCACATCATGGGAGGGGAGAGCAGGTGCTCTAGATGCAGAATACAAAAATTGGCTTCTGGTTTATCTCCAAGTCTCCAGTAGCTTCTGAAGTGACTCACTTATATAGTTTTCAGTACCATTGGAAAGAGCAAGGATGTTGGCATTCCACTCAGGCTTGGGTATGAAATCGGGCTTTGCCACTTAAAAGATTGTACTTGCCACCAAGACCAAGATGTGTCTGTGTCATTTACTTCGTTCTGGATGCCTGGTGTCATGGAACATGGAATGGACATCATCATGTGATTTTCAGCAGATAACATAATCTGTTTGAGCCTCAATCTTCTGCTCTGTATAATGGGGATAAATAGTCCTTACCTTACAAGGTTACTGTAAGGTCTGGAGATAGTATGTTTAAAGCAGGTCCTAGAATGAATGGCCAACAGGAGGTGTGCATGTATTTCTCAGAGTCAGAAATCAATTCTGGTTGTGGTGGTCCGAGAATGAATGTGAACTTTTGGTCATGTTGCTCATTCTGCTTTGACAGAACTGGGTATTTCAGTTCCTTAAATGGTTAGTGGTGAATCCAGAAAGTGAACGGTTGGGTTTGGCTGCATGTCTGGATCATATTAAGTGGATTATCACCGGGTTCCCACTCTCCATGTTCCTTGTAGTCAAGCTGATGTCACAGCCCCCCTCTCATTTCCAAGAAGATAATGTCACAGCTCTGAGTCATAGTTATCCAGCAAGAAGCCACATTCCTGGGACTCACTTATGGGATGGCCAGGACCAGAGCTCTCAATACTGATGGACCATCTCCTGTTCTTGTAATCTTCAGTCCAAGAACTTGTCCAGATAATTTCTTTCTTTCATTAAGATTGTTTCCATAAAATGACCTAGTAGAAATTTGGATATTCATTAAAGACAGTTCTACTTTTCTGCTGTGAAAACTACTTATGAATGATAGGTTTGGGGGTAAAAAAGGCAGTATGGGAAGATAGTAGGAATTTTCTGTCTGAAACGTTATATGAAATTTAACCAATTAGACATACCCTATTTTTGTGTTAGGTTTGTTTGTCTGTTTGTTCTGGTACTTCTGGCAAATAGTTTTCTGATATTTCTTAGTGCTACTATCAGTATCACTCCTGTTTGAATGGGGACTCTCCTGGGGGGATTCGTATTTAATGTCAGATTTTGTTCTGTGTTGCTCTGTATTGCTGGGCTGTGTGGTTAGGGGTAAAATTCTGAGGAAAGGAAATCTTGTGTAGTAGGTAGGGGTAATCTTGATTTGCGAGCTCCTACCTTTCTACTATTTAGAACTGGAGACCTAGAAGAGGTAAGAAATGGGGATCCAAGAAATACATTGTCAGGCCTTCTGCAATACTTGCCAGTCTATGTGTTTTCACCATCCTCTTCCTGGAAATGTGATTTTAAGTCCACTGTGGAAAGCCAGAGAAATAAGTTTGTTTAGTCAATGGTTCTTTTCTAAAGATGTGTGTACATGTTATGGAGGCTCAGACAGTTACCTTGCACGTTTGGACTAAATTGTGACTTTAAAAGTATAGAGCAGGGGACTTCCCTGGTGGCGCAGTGGTTAAGAATCCGCCTGCCAATGCAGGGGACACGGGTTCAGACCCTGGTCCGGGAAGATCCCACATGCCGCAGAGCAACTAAGCCTGTGTGTCACAACTACTGAGCCTGTGCTCTAGAGCCCGCGAGCCATAACTACTGGGCCCACGTGCCACAACTGCTGAAGCTTGAGCGCCTAGAGCCCGTGCTCCGCAACAAGGGAAGCCACCACAGTGAGAAGCCCGCACACTGCAACGAAGATTAGCCCCCGCTCGCTGCAATTAGAGAAAGCCCGTGCTGAGCAACGAAGACTGGACGCAGCCAAAAATAAATAAATAAAATAAAATAATATAAAAAAAAGGATACAGCAGGGACTTCCCTGGTGGCGCAGTGGTTAAGAATCTACCTGCCAGTGCAGGGGACACAGGTTCGATCCCGGGTCCGGGAAGATCCCACATGCCACGGAGCAACTAAGACCATGCACCACAACTACTGAGCTCACGAAAACCGCAACTACTGAAGCCCACACGCCTAGAGCCTGTGCTCCGCAACAAGAGAAGCCACTGCAATGAGAAGCCCGCGCACCGCAACGAAGAGTAGCCCCCGCTCACCACAACTAGAGAAAGCCTCCGTGCAGCAACAAAGAACCAACGCAGCCAAAAATAAATAAAAAATTTTAAAAAAGAGTATAGAGCAAAGATACTGAGTTAAAACACACAGACACAAAATTAAAGATTTTATTTTTCTAAAAATCAAATGTACAGACAAAGCTCTTTTACTGGGAATTTTATATGTGAATTTGAGAAGTCGCCAAAATGACATAAAATAAGATTATATTGGAAAGGACTAGAACTCTGTCTCTTAGAGCCTTACTTCCCCACCCCCCCAAACGAAGTGACAGATTACACTGGGAACCAGAGGCAGGTGGCTGTGTATCTTACTTGGTAAATAAAGAATGATGTTAACCTCTCCAGAATGCTGGTGGCTCTTGAGTTTGGGCAGAAAATCCTATAAAGGAGAAAGAGCTTCAGAGTGTAATAAACTCCCAGGTGCTCAATAAAAGCCCTGTTCCTCTTATGCTGGCTGGCCAAGATCAAGGGCCCCGCTGTGGAGCTGTGGAAGGCTCCTTCCTGATATGAAGGTGATGAGATTTTTCCCTTCCTGCTCTCTGTCTGAATTACTTCTGGACCCGACAGATATGGGGACTCTGTTTGGATAGCAGCTCAGAGACTTTGGATATCTTACTTCCTTGAAGCTAAACCTACCAGTCTTCATTTGCCAAATAATTTCCACTTCTGTGAAGGGTATGTGGTAAACCTGACAAGCTTGTATTCAGTTCTCTGCTGTTAGTTACTTTGAGTCCGTGGTGTCTGGAGCAAGCAGGCCACCCTCTCTGTGCCATCTTTCTGATGTCTGCCCGTGGACCAAAGGAAAACCAGCTTTGTAGAGTAGTTATTAAGGTGAAACGAAATAATAAACACATTGTACCTGGCAGGTGGTTTTACTATTACTGGTTTTCTCTAAGGCTAAATCAGGGTTTCTCAACCTTAGCTCGATTGCTTTTTGGGGCTGCATAATTCTTTCTACTTGTGATATCAAAGATATTTCCAGACAAATTTGCTTCTGATCACTGATGGAAAGGTACTTTGGAAAGCCTGATGTCAGATTTTTCCCTTTGATCAAAAATGGTGTAGAACAGTACTTGGAATGAATGAGTGACTTCCATTTGCTATTACCTCCTATATTTAATAAAGAAATTTTGTAATGGTAATATGTACTCATTCATTGAATTGATGTTTTAAAAGGTGATTCTAAAACTTAAGCCAAGGGCTTCCCTGGTGGCGCAGTGGTTGAGAGCCCGCCTGCCGATGCAGGGGACACGGGTTCGTGCCCTGGTCCGGGAGAATCCCACATGCCGTGGAGCGGCTGGGCCCGTGAGCCATGGCCGCTGAGCCTGCGCGTCCAGAGCCTGTGCTCCGCAATGGGAGAGGCTGCAACAGTGAGAGGCCCGCGTACCTCAAAAAAAAAAAAAAAAAAAAAACAAAAAACCTTAAGCCAAGCCATCTGCTACTTCCTCTTGCTTGCGTTAAACCAGCATTAATTGCTTTGGATGGATTTTGAAAATAATAGCAGAAATGCTCTCCTGTGACCCCAAATCATAATAGAACAACTCAAATCCTAAAAGAATCACAAAAAGCTTACGAATAAGTTCAAAAGTTAAATGCGTCCCCAACAAGCTAAACTTGGATTGCATAAGTTGTGTTTGATTTGACATTTTAACTCTATAAATCTCTTTAAAATTTTGTTCTTAGGTGTTGACATAGGGATGGAGAGAAAATTTCCAACTTTTCCTACCAAGTCTGGCATCTTCAACATAGGCATAGTAGAAATAAACATATATGTATTTGGTACTCGTTCTGGGATAATGATATTAGTCACATTAAAAATAATGCTTTAGTGAACTTTATGGTACTTAATATGTGCCAGCTACTGTTTCTGTATTAATTCACTTGCTTCTCAGAATAAACCTATGAAGTAGTTTGTGTCATGCTGGCCTCTCTCTCTGCATTTTATACACAAGGAAACCAAAGCAAAGAAAGATTAAATAACTTGCCCAGAATTACCTCACTATTAAATGGCAGCCTGTGTCTTTAACTTCATTTACGTGGATTCTAAGACTGGATCCGCAAGACCCGGGGTTGGCAAATGAAAGTCAATGGGCAAACATCTGGCCCACTGCTAATTTTTGTTAATAAGGTTTCATTGGAACACAGCCATGCTTGTTCGTTGACTTACTGTCTACGGCTGTTATCTTGCTACAGTGGCAGGGTTGAGTGGTTACGACAGAGGACATGTGGCCGGCCAACACTATCTGGCTTCTTTACAGAAAACGTGTGCCCACTCCTGCACAGGTCAAGACCATTCTCATCCACAGGTGTGGTCCAGAAAGGTAGGAAAATAAAGAGAATCATAATTCCATTACCTTTCAAATAGGACTTAGCTAACATTCATCTCATACAGTGAAGGTCCAAGTTTTTGGTGTCATTCTTAGCGTTATGGTGGATGTCAGAGTGTTTATAGGATACATCTCTTCCTCAGGGTGTTCCCAGCAGCTCTTTCGGGGAGAGGGGAAAGGAATAGATAAAGTTAAATGCATGAAAAATGGGAGAGAGCTTGGCAAGACAGATAGAGAGACACTTGTCAGTGAGTGTGTGGTTAAGGCACTGCAGAAATGGAAATAAGTGTGGACAGAATGACTCTACAAAACGGGCTTTAACTCATTGCAAAATTTGAAAATCGCCCTCTTCAAGTTTCCATTCTTTTTCCTGCTTTCCTGCAACAGCTTCAGAATAGAAACTGCCCGTTTTTTGGGTTTTTGGGTCGAAAGCAAATGGCAGCCTGTGGGGTGGATCCTTATAACACAGTGGCTCAAGGTTGGGGCAGGGGGAGACAAGAAACGAATTTCTTTTGTCAAATCAGAAATTATGCAAATTTTACAAAAAGTATTAGAGGAAATGTGTAAAGCTTTAATTGGTTTTATGGTTTTATCGCTTTCTTTAAAAGGTTACTTTGTGAGTACTACCCTCCACTGAACATTGTAGACACTTCCTGAAGTTTAATGAGATTTTAGAGTAAAAGTACAACAAATGTGACTCTCCAATATTTTCAAGAGATGATATTATTTTGGGCTAAAATATGTTACGGGAGGCTTCATTTACTGGGAGGATTCACTCCACCACCCACACGCCTCTTTATCTGAAATTACTATGAGCTGCAGCGTAAGACTTTCTGCTCACACCTAATTCACAGAATACTTATTTAGTATATATTAAATCAACGGTGGCCTAGTTTTTTAGGCTTCTTTATTATGCTGAACTTTACTTAATATAGAAATGCCTTATAATTATAATTCTGTCCCCTGGTAAAACTAACACTGTGCACTGCGTTCTTATTATTGACACCTCCTTCTAGGTCCTTGTGAGTGAAGGATACTAGCTGCTCTCCAGGATTGGTTATTTAACATTTTGATTTTTGGTTGAGAGTGGACCGATGAAAACAGATCTCGTCTATATCAAAACAGAAAGTAAGTGCAGAAATGTTCGTGTCAGGAAGAGATTTTTTCAGTGCCTCATTTCCTCTGGGGTTGATGGATGGTTTTCGTAGTTTAGAGCTTGAGATGTTATGGGTTGCTCCCTGAGACCCAGAATCGAGTCAGAAGGACCATTTCCAAGTAGGGTGGCGTACTCGGACTCTGGTCTCCGTACTGAGAGGCTGAAAGGAACCCTGAGCATCCTCATAGTAACGACAGCACAGTGACACCTGCCGCCTGCCCAGGGCTGTCTGTGTCTGCAGGGGCGTCTACTCCTGTCCTTCTCACCCCTCCTTACTGCCTGTCACAGCCTTACCGCCACAGATAATTACAGTTCTGTGTCTATTTCAGAAGTCTTATTTAAAAGTTTACTAGGGGACCCTGGTGCCTACAGTATGCTGTTGAATGACTGGGTGTTTTTCCTATTTCTTCTCTGAATCAAGGAATTTCCTGCTTATAATCACATCACACAGGTTTATCTTAACATTCTGTAGAACACGTTACTTTTTTTTTTTTTTTTTTTTGCGGTACACGGGCCTCACTGCTGCGGCCCTTCCCGTTGCGGAGCACAGGCTCGGGACGCGTGGGCTCAGCGGCCATGGCTCACGGGCCCAGCCGCTCCGCGGCACGTGGGATCCTCCCGGACCGCGGCACAAACCCGCGCCCCCTGCATCGGCAGGCGGACGCTCAACCACTGCGCCACCAGGGAAGCCCCAGAACACGTTACTTTTTGAGGTACGTGCCCTCCATTGCTGCAACAATCAGTTGTACTCGAGAACGACTGGCCCAGATTGATTAGAGGTGTGGCATTATCTTGGCATCGCAGGGGACTGGTTAGCAGGGAGGAGGTGGCAGGTGGGGCTGGGAAGTCCCACGGGCCGGAAAGTGTTTTGTCTGTGAGTGAGTGCAGGGATGTGGGGCTGCTCCTCCTGGAGAAGGGGCAACTTGATAGAGGGTGCTTGAAAGCCTCAGTCCTGGAGTCCTGCCGACCTAAATTTCTGTCCAAAACCTGGCTCGTGGCTCACTGGCTGTTGGACCTTGGAAAACTTTATTCAACCCTTTCAGCATTAGTTTTTATTTTAGTCCCTTTGGGCTGCTATAACAAACATATCATAAAGCAGATGGCTTCTAAGCAAGTTTATTTCTCACCGTTCTGGAGGCTAGGGAGTCCAAGGTCAGGGTGTCAGCAGATTTAGTGTCTGGTGAGGGCTACTTTCTGGTTCATAGATGGTGCCTTCTTGTTGTGTTCTCACATGATGGGCGGGGGGTGGCTTGGTGAGCTGGCTCTCTGGGATCTCTTTTTTAAGGGTACCAGTTTTAATCTTGAGGGCTCTGCCCTCCTGACCACATTACCTCTCAGGGGTGCTACCTCCTAATACCATCACTTTGGGAGGTTAAGATTTCAACATAAGAATTTTGGGGGACACATAACAGTCTCCTTGTTTCTTTGATGGGGATCAATACTTGCCTCATATATAGCATCTTGGGAGAATGTTATAAAACTCAGCACTGGGGCTGGTATGCAGTAAATGCTCTCTAAATGTTAGCTTTTTGAAGTTGCATTTGAAGGGATCGAATTGCTTTGGGATTCCTAGGGTCGTGGCTAACGTTCAGTTACTTGGGAAGCCTCACAAGGGGGTTGACTTATCCTGAAATCTGATTCTTTCTGAAATTCTTTCAGGCCAGCAAGGTGTCATCTAAGGATGCCAGAGCATTAACTCGTTCCCAGGGGTCTCAAAATGTTACCGTGGTTTTCAGACATAGTCTAAGTTATTCTTAAGAGCACCTTGCTTGGGAGGAGGGCGTTTTGTAATATTTGTTTAAATTCTGTTACAGAGCATTGCGGATTTGTAATCTGTGTTCAAAATGGCATTATCTGCCCCCATGTTGATCAGCCTCACCTCTTTTTCTTGCTTATCTCTGCTTGCCCTATGGTCAAACTCCAGAGTTAGACCTTGAGGAGACCCGCTAACTCATTAACCTCTGTGACATGGAATAGAAACCTTCCAGAAGGGGCCTGGCTGTAGGAGACAGAATGTTTAAAATCTGTTTCAGCCCCACTGCATGTCCCTGAGTCCCAGTCAGAGGCATTAACCTTAATGCAGATTCTCGTAACACGCAAGAATTTGTGACGGTCCAGTTTGTGCTGTCATTTCAAAATTACTGCTTTGTTTTTGGAGAAATACTTAAGTAGAACAGCAGAGAAGACCCCCTCCTTGACATTTTTTGTTGCCATTGTGGTTGTTGAATTCTCAGCCCTCGCCCTAACTTGGGGGAGATGTGAAGGAAAAACACTGTAAAAGGTGAAGAATCAGGCCAGGTGAGGCAATGCTTCAGTTGACCTCAGTTCAGAACGTGACGGTCTTCAGGCTGAAATGGGATCCTGGAGGGATGGATGAAAAAAAAAGTCTTAGGTGTCTCTGGGAAACCATGTTTCCCAGTGGCTTGATTATTGTGTTTGAGGTATTAGGATTTCCCTTGACATGGGGTGAATGCTTTGCAGAGAAAACTGTTTCTTAGAGCGTCTCATGGTTTGGAGTCTAAAAGTTATAAGTTGTCTCTGTATGTAAAACAAAAGTTGTCCCTGCATCTAAAGCCAGTTCTTTGTGCTTTCTCAAAGGAAATGAAATTTCTGTGGATTCATGGCTTGGTCAAGTTTCTTTCTAAAACTCTGGCTTAGGGTGTTTTGGTAAATAACCAAGAACCTGAATGGTCTCAAAGGATAAAATACCAGATTGAGACTTTACAAAGCTGAGCTCTCATTGTGATATTTCAGCCTGCAAAATAAGGGTAACACATGATGGATGTTACTGTAATTCAGTGTTATTCTTCAGTGCAAACCTGGCATTAGGTTGTCAAGACTGAGTAGAAAATATAACCTCATGTGGTCACCTTCTTAAATATGGAACTCTGAATAACACTTGATTGGATGTGAAACGTTGTCTTGAGTAGAAAGATCTGGATACTGATTCCCATCAACCCCCTCTTTCAGTGTTGGATTTTACTATTACCTTATGTAGCTAAAGCCAGAATGGAACTCCATAAATACATACTCTAGTTTTTTCTTTTTTTATAATTAATTTTTATTGGAGTATAGTTGATTTACAATGTTGTGTTACTTTCTGCTGTACAGCAAAGTGAATCAGTTATACATATACATGAATCCACTCTTTTTTAGATTCTTTTTTCCATATAGGTCATTACAGAGTATTGAGTAGAGTTCCCTATGCTATACAGTAGGTTCTTATTAGTTACCTATTTTAATTATAGTAGTGTGTATACGTCAATCCCAATCTCCCAATTTATCCCTCCCCCCCTTCCCCCTCGATAACCATAAATTTATTTTCTACATCTGTGACTATTTCTGTTGTGTAAATAACATACTCCATTTTTATGGGGTGGGAGTAGAAGTTAGATTGATGTGCTGCCAATGTCTGCTTCTTTAGCAAATGTTATTGGACACCTGTTTGTTGAATTGGTTGAAAATGAATTTAAAATAATTTTATCTTGACCTTTCCTTTTTGCAATTTTTCTGTCACCTTATGAGGGAACTGGAGATGTCCTGGAATGTCTTTCAAACTCTGGATGGGAATGACTGTTTAGAAGTTGCCAGCTAGTGTCACTAGGTGATAATTCCTCTCTGTGTGCATGTCATGATTACAGCCTGCTTTTTTGCCTCTAAGAGAACAATTATATTCAAGAAATTTCCTAGTGCATTTAAAAACAGCTGGGTGAAAGTCATTTTAAATCCCCAAATCCAACACATTAGTTCTTTTATGCATTTAATTAAGCAGAAGTTAAAATAAATTGGAACAGAAGACGTTCAGTGCTGAGTGTTGAATCAACAAAGCAAGAAACAGCCTAGCATTACCCCACCACAGATGTCTGTCACTCAGCACTGTTGCCCTATAAATTTGCATCAACTCTTAACATTTTTTGAATAATGATTTCTTTTCTAGTAAAAACTGGCCCCTGATGTATAGCAAGCAAGGTTCTTTATACAAACTTTATTTCTGCATTTGCATGCCTTCGTGTGTACCTGTGTGTGTATGCATAATATTTCTTTCACTTATAATACCTTTACATTGCTGGATCCTTTTGGGGTGGGGGAGGGGAAGACAGCGAAAATGGTAAACTTTAGGAAGATACAGTAAATAGAAAACAAAGATTTAGCAGTCAGTTTGGATTATTTTTAGTGGAAATGTATGCTGAGATTGTTTCAATTTTAGTATTAAGATATTTTTAAGGACCTGATGAGTTTGAGTTTAATTTGACTTTATAATACGAGAGTACTGTATGGTTGGTTCATTGTAGAAATAGTTGATTAAAAACACACCAGCCGGAAACTTAACTCTATATTCTCAACCACAGCTATCGCTGTTACCATTTGGGTGTATAGACTTTTTCCTAATAGGTATATACTTTTGGCTGTTTTTTGTTTTTTTAAACAGGATTATGCTTTATAGACAGTCTTATATTACTACCCCCCCCCATTTAATAGAATTTCATGATTGATATGGTATCTGGTATTGGCTTCCAAATAATCGAGGGGCAACGTGAGGGTATGTCTAACGTTTCAGCTGAAACAAGATTTAGCCTTAAGTTTTGGAAAATTTTCTGCAGCTGGGTAATGGGTACATAAAGATTCATTATGCTCTTTCTTTTGCACACAATTTGAATTTTCCTTAATAAAATAATTTCTGTATGTGTCACTTAGTCATAAACATCTTCCCAGGTCTGCAGATTAACCGTGCTGTCATTCATTCGTAGGAACCACATGTCATGCCATTGTAGCATGGACCATAATTTGTAGCATAGTTATAATTTAACCATCACCGAATTGTTAGATCGCAGTTTTGGGGGTCATTCTTGCAAATGGATGCAAACTTGTTTGGTCATTTTCTTAAGAATTTGTTGGTTAAATTTTTAATTTTTTTCATTACTCAGCGAGGAATCTTAAATTATGATAACTGTAGAGATGAGAACCAGAAACCTTTTTTTGGAGAAGTTACTAAAGTCTGTGAAATCTGTACCTTCTCTGAATGCTTAGTTGTAAATCAGTTGAATCTTACAGTCTCTCTTTCTCTCTCTCACACACATACACACACATATGCACATACAGACACGCACGCTTGCCCACCAAATACTTTTGTCGCCATAGGTCTTAGTAGCCTTGGTATATTTTAATGCGTGATGCAGTTGTACTTGGTTCTCCTGGAGACACCTGTTGGGTACGCGGAGATTGGATAGTTTACGGGTGGTAGTTCATCTTTATTTTTCTTATGCATCACAAGCTACTAATTCCCACTTCTCAGCCAAGGGCTGTTCTAGGCCTTCCCCTGGTCAGAGGGCAGTGGAGCCAGACAGAATAGAGACCGAGTAACTGTGGGTACATGGACCAGCCATTTCTTATCTGCTTCCACAGTTAGTGATTGAGAATCTTGAGTGAGGAGTATCACGTGTTCCATAAGCCTCAAAGTTAATTTGGATAAGAATATATTTTAAATTACTGCCTCTTCCATGAGCTATTAAATGTGCGATAGGTTCTGTGTTACACCTGGTACGTGCTTTGTCCAATTGAATCATCACAGCAGTCTTCAGAGGCAGTTTCTATTATTCTTCCCATTTTACAGATGAGGAAATGAAGTCTAGAGTGATAAAGAAACTTGCTTAGTGCAGGCCACACTGCTAAATACAGATTTTTGAACACCGTAGTCAACCCATTTACTAGCTTGGACCAAAATCCCAGTAGATCAGTGGTGAAGTTTTGGTCGATACGTGTTTACTTATTAATTATAATGTATGCAAAGGGAGAGCCCGAGATGTAGCCCTGGGATTAAAATCTGCCCATTGATTGTTGTCTAAAAGTTTCTTATCCATGCCTCAGTTGCTAAATCTTAACCAACGTTCCATTTTTAGTCCCTATTAAACTTGATTTGGAATAAATCAGATTTCTAATGCGCAGGGTCCCAGAGTGGTAGAGTGGCTGGCTTGTGTGATATATTTTTTTAAGTTAGCAGTTCCTGAAAATTGGCAGCCCCCTTTGTTGTGGAAGACCTAGAGCAGGCATCAGTTATAAAGAGTGCTTATGATTACTGGGCCGTGTGACGGGAGGGGAAGGGAAGTGACCGGGACAGTTGTGAAAGGTAGCTTCTGTTCAGCAGTTCCTCACAAATTAAAATTTATGAAAGCTGTTTGGGGAATTCAGTGCCCAGAGGTACAGACACCTCGTTTGGAAACACAACATGCAGTGCCTAGGGCCTGGGCAGAGCCTCGTGTCAAGCAGCTGGGATGCTTTATCATCATTAGAGATACAGTGCAGGCCAACCGGTCACTCGGGGCCGTGGCTGGGAGGAGCTGAGTCCACTCGGGCAGCTTCCAGTCGTCGTCTTGTGAGCATACCAAAGGCACGGGTGCCATGGACCGCCCCCGAGCCAAAGGAACATGGATGATGCATGTAAAATGGTTGTCTTTTTGAAAGATGCTTGAAAACCAGCAACCGGGGAAACCATTCAGAATACCTGACGGGGTAGCCTGGTGGGTTTTTAAAAATGGAGGAAGGGATAAATATTGACGTTTGATCCAGGGAAGAGATCATCGACGTGTGTTTTAAAATGTCTGCTCAGTGGTCTGGTCTTTACAAATAAAGTTTTCTGAGTACACAAAGTGGGAGTCACGAACGGAGGGGCCTGGTGGGATTAGAATTGTCAGGTGCAACCTGATGGGATTTCCCTGCATCCCCCTTCTTATTTTGAAAGAAGTAACATCCATCGTAGCTTTTCCCTCTGTCTTTGTGTCTTTGAGGTCTCCAGCTCCGAGCATCACCTGGCGAGAGGGCCACCTCCCTGATAAAAAGTTCATTGGCTAAGATCCCGAGGTACATTTCCCATCCCGGCTTCCAGGTTTCTCATCTTGGCATCCCATGTTTTCAGGAAAGAATTACCTGAGCTATTTTGCAATCCTGTTAGAACCATGTCCCATTTTGATAACTGTTAAAAATAACCCCTGGTTCTTCCACTTTCTGTTGGTTGATTGACTGAAACTTTATTTTTGTTCTTGAAAAGTAAATGCCTGTTGTATCTCCTAGTATGCTCTTTGATATTGTATCCCCACCCCTAAATATTGGGATGCCTTTGAATGCCCATTGTTCATTGCAGATTTCTGTATTAGTTAAATTTTTTTTTTCTTTTTCTTATAAAATTTTTTGAAACAGTGACTTTTTTTTTGCTTAAATGAAGACAGTCATCCCTAAGTTAAGTTTAACTGACTAGGAGAAAGAGAGAATGAATATTCAGGAGGACACCAGCTGGATATGGTTGGAGAGTCTGATAGACACGCCGCAAGACTGTGCCATGGTCAAATTGGACAGTTTGGAAAGCTTGCTGCCTCAAGGATGGATGTAGCTACAGAGTCCCAAATGGTACATTAATTGATTTTGATTACATGACTCCAAAGCTCGAGCATTTCAGACTGTTTTCAAACTAATGGCCACCACATTTGGCAAGCAATCCAACTGTGTGTTGAGTTCATTATAAAAAGAGATCTTGACAACTCGTCTGGAGGACAGAATGCATGCTAGGTTTTTTGAGCAGTTGCTCAGTTTCAGAGGAGCCTGTATTGTTTTTCTTTAAAGGGTTCTATACATTTCGCACCCTTGCCACCAGCCGGGCCAGAGTGACTCTGGTTGGCACTTGAAGAACCTTAACGGTATGGCCTCAAAGTTTCCTCGTTAGGTTCTAGATAATAAATCCTCTGGCAATCAGAGGTTCACGAGGTTTAATGGAATTTGATGGGAAGTTTAGATGATCCCCGGGAGAAGTAAAATCCGTGACACTTTGCCCCCTTCATCTTGTCCCACTTTTCCTCGGGCTGCCCCAGTACTGGAACATTTTCTGTCTTAATTTTAATTGACCCTTTAAGCAGTGTACTAATTAGACGTTACAATTTCCCAGCCTCTCAATCCCAAAGCAAAACTGATGAACACAGCAAACCAAAGCATTTGGGTTAGAAAAGAACAAAAGCCATACCTGCTGCAGAGAGTTGAAGCTGGAGTCAACACTGGTAACCTTAGTAGGGCGACCATATGCCCTGTTAATGCCAGCTTGTCCTTGTGTAATTATTTTATTTATTTATTTTTTTTTGCGGTACGCGGGCCTCTCACTGTTGTGGCCTCTCCCATTGCGGAGCACAGGCTCCGGACGCGCAGGCTTAACGGCCGTGGCTCAACGGGCCCAGCCGCTCCGCGGCATGTGGGATCTTCCCGGACCAGGGCACGAACCCGTGTCCCCTGCATCGGCAGGCAGACTCTCAACCACTGCGCCACCAGGGAAGCCCTTCTTGTGTAATTATTAACAGTTCTTCCCCTTCGCTCTCGAAGGCACCCCATTTTATTTTATTTATTTATTTATTTATTATACATTTATTTATTTATTTATGGCTGCGTTGGGTCTTCGTTGCTGCGCGCGGGCTTTTTTCTAGTTGCAGCGAGCGGGGCCTACTCTTCACTGCGGTGCACGGGCTTCTCATTGCAGTGGCTTCTCTTGTTGTGGAGCACAGGCTCAGTAGTTGTGGCACACGGGCTTAGTTGCTCCGCGGCATGTGGGATCTTCCCGGATCACGGGTCAAACCCATGTTGCCTGCATTGGCAGGCAGATTCTTAACCACTGTGCCACCAGGGAAGTCCAGGCATCCCATTTTAGACAGGTAATTATGTGGTCATCGTAGGAAAGAGTGGTGGTGAGTGAAATAGGGTGCTGGGGGGTGGCAGGATGTGGTATACGGGTGGGTACTCATCTTGGGGGATGACTGTCACTCCTACCCACCAGCAGTGCCCTGGGTGGATGTGTACCCAGTATTGCCCTAATTGAGTCTCACGGGAAGCCAGAAATCTGGATTTTAAGGCAAATGCCCTAATTTTAAAATGTTGGCAATTATTTAGTTTTCTTTTTTTTTTTAAATAAATTTATTCATTTATTTATTTATTTTTTGCTGCGTTGGGTCTTTGTTGCTGCGTGTGGGCTTTCTCTCTAGTTGCGGCGAGCAGGGGCTACTCTTCATTGTGGTGCACGGGTTTCTTTTGTGGTAGTTGCTCTTGTTGCAGAGCACGGGCTCTAGGCGCCTGGGCGTCATAGCTGTGGCACATGGGCTCTGTAGTTGTGGCTCGCGGGCTCTAGAGCACAGGCTCAGCAGTTGTGGTGCACGGGCTTAGTTGCTCCTCGGCATGTGGGATCTTCCCGGACCAGGGCTCTAACCCATGTCCCCTGCATTGGCAGGCAGGTTCTTAACCACTACACCACCAGAGAAGTCCCTAGTTTACTAACAAACTGTGAGAGCAAGCAAAATATGTGAATGACCCATTGGCTGCTTTTGAAGAAAGTTCTCCATTCTTTCCTTCAAAACACACAACACACGCACACACACATACACACAGGCAAGCGATAAAAGGGGGGAAAAAGGAGAACATGGAGATACCAGTCTCTGGGATGAGATTCATTTGTGAGCACACTTTTTCTGTGGCTATTTCTGATCATCAGGTTCCAGTACAGGGTGCTAGGTAGGGATGACTAGAGGTGCAGGATGCAACAGAATAATATTGGCACCTGACTGGTGTTTGGTGTCTATAGTATAACTTGCTGGGTGATGGAAATCTGTACATGGCACATGTCAAGTGCATCATGGGATGTGTTTAAAGTGTGGAATAGAAATCATTATTTTCAAATGTGGTCATGGCATGTAGATCATGAATTTTCGTTTCTTTCTTACATCTTTATTACATTTTTTAGGAGAACATAATGTCCAAGCTTCCCTGGAGCCATTTATGTCTCTGTGAAATAGGCGATTTAAGGTCCGTCCCATCCTAAAAAGCTTTTAGCTCGTGAAAAGCTTCTTTTCTTGCTTTTAAAACCTTTACTCTGTGTTTAGAATAAATGGCATTCCTGGATCTGTTAAAGAGGCAGTTAATAATGCCATAGAAACTGCCCATTGCACAACCAACCATAAAACTTGCTCCAAGGGCAGGCCATGTATTGGAATATTCTGTAGTGATCAAATGCTGAAACATTACAGTCAGCTGTGACCCTGCAATCTGCATTCTTAATTGCAGTCTTCATTTACAGTGGAGTATTGATCGGCTTTTAGTAGTTTGTCCTGAAGGTTGACAAGGATTTCGGTAATCTATTCAAGTCAGAATGCCTGCTAGCACCAGCTTTAATTCACCTCTTTAGAGGAAGCCTTGTCATAGGGAGAAGTCTAGGTTTGTTTCACCTTGATATATTTTCCAATAGGTGCTTCATTCTCAGGGGCTGGTTTTTCTTTCCTCTTTCATAAAATCATAAAATGTGGATTATAAGGACTATGCCCCGTGGAGTTTTTTTTATTTTTTTTTAAATGCGGCTTAAATGAGCTAATTCATGTAAAATGCTTGATATAAGAACGTAGTAAGCACCAAATAAATGGTAGCCGTTTTGATTTTTCTTACCCCAGGTTTAAATGTTTTTTAAATCTTGAGTTTTGGGTTAATAATCTTGTTGACCATTGAGGAGAATTGAAAAAAGATGTTGGTTTCATTTTCTTGATTATTTTAAGTTGAGTTAGTAAGGAAAACAAATGACATAAAAGAAATTTGTGGGATAATTCAAATTCAAATACGGACTGTGAGTTCAATCACAGCAACGTTAAATTTCCTGAATTTGATCATTGTAATATAGTTATGTAGGAGAATGTCCTGTTCTTAAGAAATTCACTGAAGTATTTTGGGGTTGAAGGAGTATGATGCCTGCAGCTCACTCTCGAGTGGTTGAGGAAAAAAATGTGTACATAGAGAAGAATAAAGCACAATGATGTGTAAGAGTGAAGGATATATAGGAGTTTTGTGTACTATTCAACATAAAAATTATTTTGAAAAAGTAGGATGGTGAGAAAATCTATAGCTGGTAAAACCACTAGTTCAGTTAGTTCTCTTAGAGCCTCCCATTGAAAAGTGGATTTCTCCCAGCTGGAGAGTTTTCCGTCCCACGCTCCTTTCCCGCTCTCCAATGCTTCATTCCTGGGTACAGTTATTTGAAAACAGAACTTCTTTGCCGGGTGGTTAGTGCTCCGGCTGTTTCATTTCCAAATCCAAATCATAATCCTTTGCTGCTGACATTATAATCCTCATCACAAGTGGCTGTGATGTCACAAACAGGCGATTATGACTCAAATGAGGAATAAACAGCAGGGGTGGATTCATTCCTAAGCAAGGAAGAAGATTCTGTTGGTGCAAATGCCCCAGGGTAATGAAGTTTATTTAAAACCAGAAAAAGGCAAGAGGAAGACGAAGCTGAACATACATGATCTATTAGCCAAATTGTCTTTAAGTGGAAAGCTTTCTGTTTTTTGTTTTTTTTCCCCTTCCCCTTCTTACTTAATTGTCCTTGGGGTGTGAATGACTCCTCTATGGCAGATAAATGGATTTGTTTTTAGGTCTAACAAAGCTCAAGGTGTCTTGCTGACGAATTACAGGGATGTCACACCTGGGCTGAAAAGTGAGTCATTAGGGAGCCATGGAGGTGTTTTTATTTTCTGTAAAGTTGAGTTGCTCTTTGCAGTCAGCATTGCAAAAGTCAGGCTCTAAAGATCAGCACAGTGGCTGCAGACAGCTGGGCTGATAATTGAGAGCAGCCCCGACCTGGAAGTCCCGGCGCTTAGGGTCACAGCAGAATGAAAATGGCATCCGTAGCTCAGGCTCAGGCCAGTTTTCTGAATGGGTTACAAGTAAATGAAGCAGTGGTAACAGCTGTTGCTATGGATTGGCCTAGAATTAGTAGTCCATTCTCTGTGGAACTGTAATTTTCAGTTCCAAGTCAAGGATATATTTTTTCCCTTTTAGGAAATGTGTGGTTCCCATGCTCTTTGGTTAACCGACATCTAAATTCTCCTGCAAATGACAGTTAACAGCTCCTTTATCCCTGGGGTTGTTTGGCTGTCTCAGGAGTACTTTTGAATTTGTGGCCTTTGAAAAAACCATGGTTTCAGTAGCCAAAGTAAACTGGAAATCCTTTCAATTGTTTTCCCCTTCATAGGACATAGTGTCCCCTCCTGCTGTCTGTTAGGTTCAGTTGTGCACTTGGAGCCCTCTCTCCACTTAGGACTTAACCCTCACTTGAATTTTGGAAGCCTTCTTGAAAAACATTGGGGAAAGACTTGAGGCTCCAGTTTGGCATCAAGTGAGCAAATAAACCCACATTTTAAAATCACGGTAAATTTAGTTATAAGGGAGACTTCCCATTTGAGTGTAGGCATTTAATAATAGCCTTGCTGCACAAAGTAGAAATTATGTGATTATTATCTTGGGGCTGTGATTAGAATGTGTTGTTATGTTGGTGACGTTTAGAAATGTGTAACTTCATCCATGCCTTAGATGAAGCTGCTTCGTGGTACCAGCAAACATGGCATAACGTGGTCTTGTGGTCTTGCGATCCACGCTGGTGTGACATTCCCCGGAGACAGAACAGCCGTGAGAAAGCCAGGCCTCCACTTGCCACTGTTTTCTCCTGTTTTCTGAAGTGACCAGAGATGTTTTCTTGATTTTTAAGAGTAGCTCAAACAGAAGAGTTGCCTTCTGGGTTGTGAGGTCATCCTCGCCTTTCCTGTTTCACACATGGGTGTGTGGTTTCGGGGCAGGGACTGGGGCGTTGTTTTTCCTTCTGTTTCCCCGTTAGGACACTGTGGTCAGCTCTTCTCCATGACCTGTTGTCAGCATGAAGGCCTGTGCCTGTGTGTGTCCTGCAGGAAATGGCCGGGCTGGTCTTTCATGGTGAGCGTGTATTTAGTTTTTCCTTGAAGGATCTTGTTTGGAGCATTTAAGGTCCTTCAAAAATGCAGTCGCTTGAGTGTGAGCTCAGTTTCTCTGAGCCAGTAGTTACCACACTCCAGTGATACTGGGAGAAACACAGGGAACATGTCCAAGTCCAGAGGGGCTCTCTCAGCATGTGACAGGAGCTCCCAGACCTGATTCTTATTGTTGGAAGTCTCACACCAAGTGCTCTGGGAACCGGGAGAGTCGTAAAAGTGGTGGCCTCTGATCCTGCGGTGTTTACAAGCTTCGTGTGGGAGCCCAAACTGGACCATGTGAAATCACTTAGGATGGTTTCAAAACCAAGAGTCAACAAATGTGGATTAATATAGATTGCCTGTGAGATTTTAGGGACTTGAGGATTTCAGTTTTATAGTATTTTGGAGAAGGGTTCCTGGAGTAGTTGAGTTTGGGAACCAGATTTTTAAAGAACCTATAGAGGACAGTGAAGATGGCCATGATTTATGTCACCAGAGGCACCTGGGTGTGAGTCCCTTCCCTGCCATTTACTAAGCCTGGGACAAATTATTTAACCTAAGTCTACTCTCCTGGAGATGATACTCTGTCTCTCTCATCTCTTTCATTCTCTCTGTCTCTGTCTCCCTCTCTCATTCTCTCTCATGAACACAAGAGTACCTACTTACCCCATAAGGTGATTTTGACGATTACATCAGATGGTGCCTGTGATGAGTTGGGCAGAGTGCCTGCACTTATTAATTGGGAATTTGGAATTACTGGAAACAGAATGTATGTAAGATGGGGAAGCTGGCATGTGTGCACAGGAGTGCTGACGCAGAAGGCTTAGACTAAGACCCCTATTGTGGAGGCCCGTTTCTATCTTTATTTTCCATCTTGTTTATTTCCTTCACCACATTTTATCATCAACTGTAATAAAAATTGTGTACACGTTATCTCTCCCACCAGGGTGTGACCCATGCCTGTCTAACTGGTTGCCAGCACACCAGTGGACACAGAGAGGGCATTTCCTGACAGCCTGGCATCTGATGGTGTCAGGTCGCTTATTGCCATGATCTCTCATTTGGGCTTGGAAGGATTACTTACCTCTTGTTGGATTGTGAGTGGGAACGCAGTCGTTGAGAACACTTGCTAAACGTTCACGGGGGCCATGCTTTGTGGCTGTCTCATTTAATCCTTCCTGCATTCCAGCATGGCGAAGGACCAGCTTATAGTTGTTTAGTAGAAGGATGCATGCATGCGTGTTCACTTTGTGAATGAGGAAACTGAGCTTTAGAGAACTTAGATATTCAGACTTTGCAGGGTCATTCAACTCAGGAGTGGCAGAGATAGGACTTCAGCTCTTTCTGCCCATGAAGCCCATGATCTTGATGGCTCTGCTACCTTGAAGCAGATGGAGTTGAGAATTAGTGGAAGGAATGGAAGGAGGTTTTGGTCCACAGCAGCCCCCTGAACCTCTCATTGTTCTTTGTGCTTGAGTTAATAGCCTTTTCGAATTGGCCTGTTCTGTACATCAGGCTGCCCCCAACCCCTGGGGCAGCCTGTTAGGACCTGGGCCGCACAGCAGGAGGTGAGTGGCGGGTGAGCGAGCGAGGCTTCATCCACCGCTCCCCGTCGCTCGCATCACCGCCTGAACCATCCCCCCTCTACCCACCCGCCACCGCACCCCACCCCTGCCTCGGGTCCATGGAAAAATTGTCTTCCGAGAAACTGGCCCCTGGTGCCAAAAAGGTTGGGGACTGCTGCTGTAAATAGCTGGTGAGGCTCTGGGGACTTGGGTAACCTTAGGTGTCGCTGGCGGGGATTCGGAATTGGTACAGCTTCTATGAAAGCATTAGGCTATGTCCGTCACAATTGTACATGCACATAGAGGTTGATCCAGCAACTCTGCCCCCAGGTGCTTCTCCCGCAGGTGAACTTCCACAGGTGCAAAATGACTTATGTCAGGGTTATTCTTGTAACAGTCTCTGGATTTGAAGAGGATTAGAAACAACCTGACAGCCCATTAATAGGGGCTGTTTTAATAAATTATGATACTGCTAAATAATGGCATATGTGCAGCTGTTACAATCAGTGAAGCAACTCTATATGAACTGATACATATGTTTATCCAAGTATTGATATCTGTGTTTCCCTGGATATCTTGTTAATTAGGGGGGAAAAAGCAAGGTGCACAACAATACCTAGATTCGGCTACTTTCTTCTGGGACACTAGCATCTTGGTAATAGGTGTTGCCTTAGGAGGAATCTGGAGGAGGTGAGAGAAGAAGAGGTGGCTTCCACTGTCTATTTTTGGTACCTTTGAGTTTGCCTTTAAAATATATACATGTGTCATCCATTCAGAAAATTCAATAAAGAAATCTGCCAAAACCAACTAACCCAAAATGAATTAGGTGTTGACCATTAGGACCAAGAAGAAGAGATCTTATAAAGTTGGCCAGTTAGATAACATCTACATTGACATAAAAGGAAAGATCTTTTTATTTTCCTGTTGAGAGAAAAACACCAGGGAGATTTTCACCAAATTTGGAGGAAATATTGGGAATAGTTCCACTTGAAAGTCTTTTTATCTGGCTTAATTTGCTTTGGGGGATCTTCAGTGGCACCTCAAATTGGAACGTAGCCATTTGCAAGGGTACCCACAGACCCAGGCTTGCAGTGGGGGGGTGCATGGACTGTCCGCGTTAGCTCTGTTCAAGTGACAGCCAACATTTGTTCGTGTATCAATGGTTAATGATTCTTCCGGGCAGGGTGTGGGTGTCTGCCGTCCAGATGTGTCTGTCAAGACCATAAACGGACTCTGGGGCTGGACATTAGGGGACCTGGCCTGATCTGACTAGACGTGGCTTTGGGACCCTTCTGTTGGTTTTTTTGTTTGCTTGTTTTTAATTTTTAATTTTTTTTATTGAAATATAGTTGATTTATCATGTGTTAATTACTGCTGTACAGGAAAGTGATTCAGTTATACATATATGTATGTATAGATATATACACCTTTTTAAAGATTCTTTTCCATTACAGTTTATCATAGGATATTGAATATATTTCTCTGTGCTATACAGTAGGACCTTGTTGTTTATCCAGTCCATACATAATAGCTTACATCTGCTAACCTCAACCTCCCACTCCATCCCTCCCCCAACCCCCTCCCCCTTGGCAACCACCAGTCCGTCCTCTATGTGGGACCCTTTTGGAAGTTACTGGTTGATGTTGCTTTTTTCTCCCAAAGTGACTGCGATGAAAAGAACGTGAGATCGTTAACTTTCCTATTTATACAAAAGTATGAAAAAGAATTAGAAGTTAGGAGAGCGTGAATTATTTCTTAATTAAGACTTTATAGCTTCATTGGTCGTAGAAATCTTTTTATTGACACATTAGACAAATTCTTTAGAGGCCAATTTGCATTCACTTAGAGAAACATTTGCGGGGGTGGTGTATACTATGCGCAATACCTGCTCTTTTTCGGGAAATCAATTTGTTAAATAGCTCTCAGACTATGACAGCTTTATGGTAGGATTATGACTTTTTTTGTTTCCATGTCTGCTCAAGGGCTAACAGAAAAAGACAGTTTAATCACATGCCATTATGTTCATAGGGGTGTGGGAAGCCCAGATGAGCTTCCAGAAGTGGAATTGGGTACCCGGCTTTTGCAAGCTGCTTCTTAGCAGAAGTCATTTAAGTACAGCTCCTTGATAATTCGTGGTTTGGAGATGTGCTCACTGAGTCCCTTTCTTCCAAGGGTGTCTGACCTTCTGAGCTGTGGCTGACGTCAGTTTCTCTACCTAGGATCCATTCAGGTGGTTGTCAGGGAACGCGTGTCGCCAGGTGGGCATGTTGTTGCCAGAGAGGGTGGCCTGCCCCAGAGTACTCCATATTTTCAGCCAGATTTATATTATTTACAGGGGATTAGGCAAAGACCAGGATTTAGACCTGTGTTGCCCTGGAAAATTGTTTTCTGACCTCGGGCCAAAAAAGGGCTGTGTCCTGACCAACCTAGGAAGCAGGTCCCCAAGTGGCAGTCTAGACTCTGTCTCCAGGAGTTTGTCATCCCAGCTGGGGATCTTTGAGGAATCAGAGCTAGGAAAAGCATGAGCTCATCAGAGGGCCCCTTTCCTCGGCCGCTTCCATCTTTCCAGAGACTCAGAGGCCACCAGCTGTGGAAGCGGTCTTGAGCTTTGTGGGTGATTAGCTGCACCGTGGGAAGGCTCTTAGTGTTTCCCTGAGTCCTGGAGCTCTTCGGTGGATCGGGGCCGTCTAAGCTGGCTCTTCACTGAGCTGGATGTGGGCAACTCTGAGTAAAAGAAAGGAGCCAATGTCCCGTCCTCCCTCTCTGGTGTTTTCCATACCAAAGGACTTAACACTTATGTTTGCAAAATTCAATTGTGAGTGCCCTTGTCAGCTGCTACTTTAAATTCTGTGTCCTTTTCCTGTTTCTGGGTCATTGCCTAGTAAATGGTAAACATTGCCATGTCCCAGCTTTCTTTTTCCTAGGTTATTTTGTGTGAGGCCTGTCAATACCAGAATCCAGGGGTGGCTTGACCTTGACTTTTGCCTGCCGAATTCGTGGACCGTCCTACCTCGCTTCTCAGTGTACCAGGGAAAATATCCTAACACTGTCGCGTGTAACCTTTCACTTTACAGAGAAGGGAAAGCGTGAGGAGGTTTGGCGATAGACCTGACATTGGTTAAGGATCCCGCGCTGGCGAATCAGACCTTCCTCAACCCAGGTGTCCTGACTTAATGAGAGGCTGGTGTGACTGCCCAGGGGGGAAGACTGGCTCTCTGTGATAGGATGCTGACACCGTAGTGTCCTTGGAATTTTAGGCGCCAAAGCTGAAGTGGCAAAGGCAAACGATTACATGCATCAATTTGCATTGGATCTGCTTCTCTCTGGGGGCATTTCTGTGTGCACAGGTGAAAGGAGCGTCAGAAATTCTAGTCTTTTCTGTTTATCGACGGTGAATCATTTTCTCAAGCAATGGAGGGGAACAAACGAATACGATGATCATAGTGATGGCAGAATAGAAGTCTGTCTCATTGTAGAGTGTGCTTATCCTGTCACTGAAATTATTTGATCAGAGAAATTAAGGATTTATCCAGCTTTTGTTTATTTTAGACTGGAAGGGTTTTGGGAATCTCAGTTTGTGTCTGAAAATTCTCAGCTACTAAGTGGGGTGAGTAGAGTTAGAAATAGCGTTCCTGTCGAATGCTTTGGAATGAAGGCACGTCAGTGGAAGGATGTCAGCCAGGCAAGGGGCGTACCTCCTGCAATTCCCAGTATGATTGTGACTGTTCTGCTTGCACGTTTCCCCCCTTCCTCTGGGCAAAGTCCAAGCCCTCCCCTGGGTTAGGTGATGGGGGAGAACTTTGCCAGGCTTTGTTCTGGCATTAATCCCAGTCAGGCAGTGGACTTCACTTGTGATAACTTCACCAGCTCTTATTGTTTGCAGCCAATGGCTTTGAATGCAAATGTGGTGGTTTGGGTGGGTGCTGTCACTTTTTGTAAGTGCTGGGGCTTCTTGGTTCTTCAAGGGCCACTAGACCCAAGAAGGGAGAGAGTGTGAGATGGCAGAGACCCACAAAGGGGCAGAGTCAAATTCCTTCTGAGTGTTTGTTTCAGGGTAACCCATTAACCTGTTCTCTTCAGGACAAGAGGCAATTGCAATTGTCCCTGTGCTTGATGGGGACATGTGTTGCATACAACAGCTGTTTCAGGACCTTGTTTTGCTTGTTTTCCATCTCTTGGAGACCTGAAACATGCAAAGTGGAGGAAATGTGTGGAAGAGTGGGAGGCGGGTTGAACAAAGATAAACAAAACCAGGGAAAGCCTGGGACCCTAAACCACTCCCTGTAATCCTATTTGTGTTTTTAAAGGGGGTGTAAGGACCAACCTATATATGTATGTGTATTTCTGTGTATGTATTTGTAATCACTTAGAAAAATGACCAAAAAAGCTGTAAACCAAGCTGTGTTCTTTCAGGGGCATGGAAGAGCATTGGGTACAAGGAGACGAAGAGTGACCAGCATGCTTTGTTTGGACCTACGTGTTGTCCTAATCTTGTGCAGTGACGCTGTATTTATACATTAAGGACATATAAATTCTGGAAAGTATCCCAGCAAGACTAATGCAGTCAGTACTTTGCCTTAGGTCACCGTTTGTGTTACCACCAAGAACAGATACAGCATCAAATATTTCAGGGTAATTTTAATACCTTGAAGAACAGGTGGGGCTTTCCTAAGATCTGGGAGGTATAGTGCAGTCACATTCAGGACTAATGTTTGGAACCTGACTCGTAAAGAATTTACTCATGGGGGACAGAACAGGGATGTTACTTCATATACAGGTTGAGATAAATACATTATAGGTTATGGAGACTACATACAGTACGTAGGATGAAGAATAAACATTCCGTGCTGTGTTTACTTTTATTCTTCCTTTCTTGTACATTCCAGGGCTAAACTGTGAATAATATATGATAAATAACAAATGTTCTTCTAGTTACATCTAGTGTCCTCTCTTTAAGGATTCAGCTGCCCTTTGGTGTATGTGGTGCCAGTTAATGGTTTGATGAAGAGTTTTGTGCTGTACGTAAGTCACAAACAACATTTTTAAAAATTGAAAACAAAACAGGCAATTTATAAGACACATGGAGTTGAGATTTAGGTGGTGATAAAGAGCATGCCCCATGGTTTTAGACAAATCTGGTCAGGTCTCCCTTTTACAACTTGGTAGTAATACAGCCTTGTATTAAGCTTTCAGCTGGGGGTTTTCAGCTATGAAATGTGATTTAAAAAATCACTTACCTCTGGGCTTCCCTGGTGGCACAGTGGTTGAGAGTCCGCCTGCCGATGCAGGGGACACGGGTTCGTGCCCCGGTCCGGGAAGACCCCACATGCCGCAGAACGGCTGGGCCCGTGAGCCATGGCCGCTGAGCCTGCGCGTCCGGAGCCTGTGCTCCGCAACGGGAGAGGCCACAACAGTGAGAGGCCCGCGTACCTCAAAAAAAAAAAAAAAAATCACTTAACTCCATACAGTTGATGTGAGTAATAAGTGAAGTACTGTACAACAGGGCCCTAACTACCGTTTGTTTCAATGTTGTTTGATAGCTATTACCTGCTATTACTATGTATTGTACTGTGGAAATGATCAGAAGTGAAAAACTCCTGGCAAAGTTGCTACTACCGTGTAAGCACATGTAAAACTTTTTAGTATGTTGTGCGTTTTATTCAGTATCTTCACAGCCCTTTTATTAACAGTTGTTTTTATAGCAATAGGATGTGATGTGAGACTAAGAATTTTTATTAATTGGTTGCTATTCCTTGGAATAAAAATGAAAAAAAGATTAACAGTGAAAGAACATTAAAAATGCAATTTGCTCATTTGTTACACTAGACAATTCAGTTTTATGGAGAGGTAGGCATCATGTTAATGTCCAGCTATTTAGCAAGATGTATAAATGATTAATATATGAGAAATTCTGAATTTGATACGTGTCCAAAACTTGTTAGAATAAATGATCTTTTTGTTTCCATTAGGTTTTGTGATGGGAAATAATATATTTTCTGTAAAGGAATATTCAAATACTCCTCCTACTTATTACCCATGAGATGTCCTCAAACTTGACAGTGTATTCCTTTTTTGCTAATATATTCTGAACTCTTACGGTGAAATGCCCATGTAATGTGTTATAATTGAATATACATTCATATCTGTATTGTCTGTCAGCCAGGATCCAGTAGATTGAGCAGACATTTTCTTCCCATTAGGTGGCTGGATTTAGTGCTAATTGAACACCAAAAAAAAAGGTTGAGTCCTTGCCCTAGAAAGATGT
This sequence comes from Phocoena phocoena, assembly GCF_963924675.1. Lineage (NCBI taxonomy): Eukaryota > Metazoa > Chordata > Mammalia > Artiodactyla > Phocoenidae > Phocoena > Phocoena phocoena. Next base: position 28,032,689 of record NC_089228.1, on the reverse strand, counting down.
GCTAAAATAGCCCAAGAAAAGAGACAAAGGTGTAATCTGCTACAGAACAAAGATATTAAAAGCTGTCTTTATTCGGGTTGGGGAGGGAGAGGGGAGAGACACAGTGAAATTTAAACTTTATTTGGGCTCCTATGTGGAGAGGAGGTAAGAGAGGCAAGATGTTAAAAAGTAAGTGAAGTGTGGGGCTTCCCTGGTGGTGCAGTGGTTGAGAGTCCGCCTGCCGACGCAGGGGACACGGGTTCGTGCCCCGGTCCGGGAAGATCCCACATGCCACGGAGCGGCTGGGCCCGTGAGCTATGGCCGCTGAGCCTGCGCGTCCGGAACCTGTGCTCCGCAACGGGAGAGGCCACAACAGTGAGAGGCCCGCGTACAGCAAAAAAAAAAAAAAAAGTCCCGTAAGTATTAAAGCTATAGTGAGATAACATCATATATTTATATTGAATGGCAAAGATCAACATGTTTGATAAAACATCAAATTAGTAAGGGTATGGGTTAAAAGTACAGTTGACCCTTGAACAATGCGGAGGATAGGGTCACTGACCCTCACCCAGTTGAAAATCCCCGTATAAGTGGCCCGTGTATACCCCATTCTCTGTATCCACGGTTCCTCATCTGTAGATTCAACCAAGTGGAGATCTTGTAGTACTGTAGTATTTGCTGTTGAAAAAAATCCTCATATAGGTGGACCCATGCAGTTCACACCCATGTTTTTCAAGAGTCAGTTGTATTCTGCTATCTACCGACTACCGGCCTGTAACCATGTCAGTGGAAATAGATATTTTGTTTAGAAATCTTTGAAGGGCAATCTGCAAGCTTACAAAGAAAGTGAAAATACACATACCTTTCAGCTCCAAGTTCCCACTTATGGGAATTTATCTTGGAGAAACTTGCACATCTGTACCAAGGTTTGTGTTGTTGATAGAAAATGCAGGAATTATTGGAATAGCGTGAAACTTGAAACAACCTGAACATACATAATTGGGATTCTTCCTTGTGACATATTTGTATAATGGTGTAATACATGTAGCCATTTGGAAGAGAAGAGATGATATGTATGTATTGATTTAGAATGATTTCTGATCTGGATATTGAGTGAAAAAAGGCCATGTATAGGATTGGTAAGACATTGTATTTGTTTTTTTTCCCAGTGAGAGGTAGAAGAGGGGACATTCTGGTTCTCTCTGTGTCTTTCTCTCTGTCTCTTTGTCTTACACACACACAGTGTCTTTGGAAGGTGTGAAAGAAATATTGAGGAGTGGGGAGGGACCCCTACTTTTCACTGTCTACTCTTTTGAACTATTTGGATTTTTGTTACAGAATACTCCAGTTTTTCACCATTTAAAAAGAAAAATTCCTGCGGTTGGCATGAGGCTCCCTGATGTCTTAAAAGCATTGCACTGGGTGGACCCAGTTACATCCAAAGGCTCTGCTGCTTAATTTAGTTTCTAGGTCTCAGGTTTCTTCCTTTGATAAAGAGTTCCTCTGACTAGAGGATTTCTCTGTTCCTTTGTGATCTCTGAAATCCAGTGCCTTGTGAGCCCCATGTACCCCCTGCATTTGAAGCATTAATTTCAGATTTTACAGTTTGGTTTGATTTCATTTTTTGGTCTCATTTTGTTTTTTGACTTTGGACTATTCAGGAGATTTTTAAAAGTCAGACATTCCTATTAAAGATGTCATGAATTCTACAGCCAAGGTGGCTTGTTCCAGGTTGCAAAGTCATACCTCAGAAAGTACTTTTCTATTTGTCTTGTTTTAATTGTTTTTACTAAGTCAACAGTAACTGTAATTAGAGATGCTATTGATTATATGATATGCAGAGCTTGTTAGTTTTGAGATTACTAAAACACTGTTATATTAAATATACACTAATTTTTAAAAATAAATTTATTTATTTATTTAATTTTTGGCTGCGTTGGGTCCTCGTTGCTGCGTGCAGGCTTTCTCTAGTAGTGGCGAGCAGGGGCTACTCTTGTTGTGGAGCACGGGCTCTAGGGCGCGTCCTCAGTAGTTGCGTCGCACGGGCTTAGCTGCTCCACAGCATGTGGGATCTTCCTGGACCAGGGCTTGAACCCGTGTCCGTTGCATTGGCAGGCAGATTCTTAACCACTGTGCCAGCAGAGAAGTTCCAAACATACACTAATTTTTAATCCATACATTCCTGGTTAAAAAATGGTAGAATGAATGAATATTATTTTGGTAAGAGGGTGGGAGACAGGGATAAGGAAACGTTTTGAGAGCATTCTGTTGCCCCGTCAAGTGGGGTTGAGTTGATTGGACTATAAACACATGTTCTTTAAAGTAAGACTTTGCGGATCTTTTTAATTTAATTTAATTAATTAATTTATTTTTTGCGGTACGCAGGCCTCTCACTGCTGTGGCCTCTCCCGCTGCGGAGCACAGGCTCCGGACGCTCAGGCTTAGCGGCCATGGCTCACGGGCCCAGCCGCTCCGTGGCATGTGGGATCCTCCCAGACCGGGGCACGAACCCGTGTCCCCTGCATCGGCAGGCGGACTCTCAAGCACTGCTCCACCAGGGAAGCCCCTGAGGATCTTTTAAGAACAAGCTTCATCACATGGTTCTACTTACGGTGTAGAACCTATAAATCCCCCCTAATGCTTCTGTGGTCATGATAACCTATTTTTTGTTGTTGTTATTGTAAAGGGCCACACATTGACATCTTAAGTGCATGGCCATTTAAAAAATTCTAACGACATGTTCATTTCTTTTTTTCTTTTTCTGTTTTTATCAGTAGAAGGAAATTTTATTAACCTGGTAAGTAGTACCTACCGAATATGTACTACTATCATCATATTCAAGGCCAATGTTAGAGCTTTTCCTCTGAGATCAGGGAGGGTACGAGACTCCTATTATCATTACTACTGTGATCTTCTCCTCCTCCTTTTCCTCCTAACTTTATTGAGGTGTAATCGATACACAAAAAAAGCACATGGTCGTTTCTAACGTGAACCTATCCTTGGTTTTATAAGGCTTTCTTGCTGATGGGTTGTGTCATCCAGGAAACACAGAAGGCTGAAAATAAGAAAAGAGATTTATTTGGGGTCTTAGGAATTGCAGAGACACAGATTTGGGTAAAATTGAAAGAGTGTTCTGGGGAAGAGAAAGAGTCATAAAGACTCTTGTCATAGAGCAAAGAGTTATAAAGGCCTTGCTACAATGTTGTTAAAGTTGTCTGGGAATTATGATTGACCTTGATGCAAGAAAGGAAATATTTGTCCTTAAAGGATAGGCTGTCAGGAGTTATTTTAGGGCAAGGGTCGGATAAGTAGATAGGCTGTCATGAGTTATTTTAGGGTAAGGGTCCAGTAATTATCTTGAGTTTCTAGAACATTGGGCAGATGTTTTGGGTGCCTGCGCTAAGACAATAAATGGTCAAAGTAGAGTTTCCATCCAGGCTAAGGCAAGCATAAATCATGCTTCCTCAGTGGCCTCCTGGTTCCATTATAGGGAACTTTCTTAGCAATACTGATTCCATTTTGATTTTCCTTTCATAGTTGCACGAAGATGCTTCCTTGTATGTATACAGTATCTAGGAAGCACGTCTGGCGTCCTGTGCTCTCTTCAATGGAAAAATACCTTTTCCTGGCTTTTGCCAGTGTAGGGCAGCGTGCAAGACGGTTTTTATCTTTTTTCCTGGAAAGTGTTTTGAAAAGTTAGCATGTTTATTTTTCATGCTTCAGTTGGGTTTTGGTTGATCTTGGAGGCACGCCTGTTTTTGAATACTGCCTGCTCCACTGATATAGCCTTGCAATCTGAAAGTCCCTTCAACTTCGAGCTTTAAATTTTTCATCTATCCAGTGGGGATGTGACAGGGCTGCCTTCATGGAGTTACTGGGAGGATTGATTTGACCCATGTAAAGTGGTCATGACACAGTGCCCAGCACATGAGAGGATATGGCCAGTTAAGATTGATCAGCCACCATCATCATCATCATCTTTTTCTGTAAAGGGCCAGATAGTGAATATTTTAGTCTTTATGGGCCATACTGTCTCGGTCACAAGTACTGAACTCTGCCCTTGTAGCAGGAAAGCAGCCAGAGATGATACGTAAATGGATGGATGTGACTATTCCTAGTAAAATTTTATTCTTAAGAACATTTATAAAACACTTATAAAAACAGGCTGGATTTGGCTCACATATAATATGTAAACAAACGTAGCTGTGTGCCAGTAAAACGCTACTTACAAAAACAGGCAGATTAGATTTGGCCCATGGGATGTAGTCTGCTGATGCAGTAGTAGTTCTCAAACCTTTTAAACCCTTTTCATTCTTAAAAGTTAAGGAGGACCCCTAAGAGCTTTTGTTTATGTGGGCTATATCTATTAAAATTAATTAAATTTATTATGTATTATTATAAAATTATATATTATGTATAAAATTTATTATGTATTAAAAATTTAAACTAAGCTATTTAAAAACTATTAAAGCATGAAAATAACACCAATAAAACCATTGCATGTTAACATAATCTTTTTATGAAAAGCAACTATTTTCCAAAGCAAGAAATGTTAGTGGGAAGGTTGACATCGCTTTACATTTTTGCAAATCTCTTTAATGTCTGGCTCAGTAGAAAACAGCTGGATTTCCATAACTGCTTTTACACTCAATCTGTTGTGATTTTCCAAGCTGTGTAGTTTCTGGGAAACTCCTAGTCTGTCTCCTGAAAGTATCTTGGGGACCCCAGGGGGCCATTTTGAGACCCCTTTGTTTCTCAGAGGATACTTTGAGAATCCTTGTTCTATTGACATCGTTAAGAGGAATTAAGTTAGGTGTTACCTTATAAATGCCAGCTGATTTATCTATTATTTCCAAGTTCCGTTGTCCTCTTATTCCGAGCTAGAAGGGAAGGTTGCAGGGTTTTCCCCATATTTAGTCATGTGGTAGGAGTTTATGATAGCAGGTTTACTTTATTTTCTGAAATGATTGTCACCTTAGGTTAAAGCTTGAATTGTCTGCCGCTGCATCAGAATAGAATTTTACTACTGTAGAGAAACAAAAGCCAGGAGATAGTCTGAATTCATTGGAGTAAAGAGAAACAAAAGAAGGGAGCTTCAGAACAAGAAAATGCCTCTGATGACAAAGAAACTTCAAAGAATGATTTGCATAAAACTGAAACACTTGCAAAGCTCCAAGTAAATAAGGTTAAATACAAAAGGACACTCAACCCTAGAATGGCTGCTTTTGAAATTACTTTTCAGGATTTTGAAGAACAAAGGTTTTATACTTTAGTGTTGAGGGCCCTTGAACTCTAGGGCAAGGATACCTGGAATTCTGGATTCTTTGGGGAGGAGATTGTATCTCCTTGGTCCTCTTGGCATTGATCCTTATTTAGTGAACAGGTGGCTTGGAAAACCTTGAGATTTTGCATACCTATTGTATCCTTATTCCTCTCTGCACCCCCTACCACTCAAGGATTTCCTTGTGCTGGTAACACTTGACTTTTCAACTAGGAAATAAGTTGACTCATGCATTGCTAAAACCATTCTGTGAGATCTTAATGTAATCCTGTATATGTGAGATTTTCCTTATAAAGGCAAAATGACTTTATCTAGAGTACGTTTTGTTCACAGATATCTGTGAGTAAATAGATTGGGAATAAAACTACAAACAAGCTGAGAATGTTCAATGGTGAAGTTTCTTGCAGCTGGCTTTGGAGGTTGGACTCTAGAGCTTCTCAAAACAAAAACAAAGGCAACAAAACAATCCTATGTTGTTCCAGAATGTACTTTGGGTTTTCTCTTCTGAGTGTGGAAAGATAAATATCGTCATTTTCTCAGACACATGTTTAGCTGTGTCACTTTTGGTTCTGTGTAATCTCCCCTTCCTCACTTGTTATATCTGTGCCTTGTATTCCCCTTTGCCTCGGTGAATCTTAAACTGCATGCTTTTCTACTTCACAGGAAGTACATGTAAAACATGCTAACGACTCTGGGGGAAACTAATGCACATTGTATTATTAAAGCTCCAGCTGTAAGCTTTGCCTCCATCCGGGTCAAAAGACCCTGCCATGTGAGGAACCCCAGCAATTAGCAACGGAGTGAAAACAGTCTAGGAGGGTAAGGCTACTGGTTTTCTGGAAACACATGTAGTGGGAGATTTAGCTTGCTATTCCCACCTACCCCCGCCCCCCTCGCTTGCCCCTTGGTCTGTTTACTGCTGGCTGCATGTTTCTCCCTGTGTATTCATGGCATCCTCCACCATCACACCATATGAGCTTTTCCCTCCGGTGATTAATCAGGCTGCTTCTGGGCAGTCTGATTCTTTGGGGACTGCGTTTCCTCGTGGCCTTGTCAGGACACGCAGGATAGCAGCGTGAGAGTTCTCCCATTTGCACCCACTGCTAACAAGGTGTTTGACAACTCCTCAATAGCACCTTGGATGCGGGACAGGGGATGCGGTTGGAAGAGTACTGGTTCATTTTCAGATCTCTGGTAGGTCTGAGTTGGAGGTGGCCCAGGTCACATTTCCTTATTTATGTTGCGTCTCTAGTTGCATGTTATTATCACAGTCATATTTATTCTCTTTTCGTGGGGTTTTTGTGAGCCAAAAGGTAGGGGTTTAAAAAAACCAAAGCCCACATTCAGTGGCTCGTTCTTACTGCTACAATGTATTAATGATGAGCAATAAGTGCAGATACATCTTTAAGAATCGTTCTCATCATAATGATAGAAATGATAGCAGCCTGTGTGTTCTGAGGCGTGGTGCTAAGATTTCACCTGTCCTTAGCCTGTTCACAGTTTTACCACCACTTGATGAGAGCAGGGGCTATTGTTACCTCCATTTTAGAGATGAGGAATTTGAGGCCCAGGGAGTTAAGTATCTCACCTTCAATATCTCAGGTAACAAGTGACAGAGTTAGGGTTTTTTCTTTTTACTTTTCTTTAAACAATTAAAAGTTATTTTGGTAACTGAGTTAGAACATACGTAAATTAATATGCAAATTAATTTATGTATTAGTATGTAACATTAACCATAATTTTTAATGTTAAGTATCATAGACAATGTTATAAATATATAACAAGATAAATATCACATATTAGTTATAATATTTACTATATGCACACGTTTTAAGTGTTTGGCTGGATACATTTATATTAGATGAGTTACTGTTTTCACCTGAGTAATCACCTTCCAGATAAGATACAGACCATTTGCAGCTTCCCAGACACACCAGTCATTCCTTCCTACCCCCAACCAAGTAACCTATGGTGTTGTGATAACTGTTGTGATTCCACTCACCATAGATGCATTTGCCTGTTCTAGAAGTGCAGACAAATGGAACCACACAGTATGTCCTCTTCGGTGTCTGACTTCTCTTGCTCAGTATAATGTCTGTGAGATTCATTCATGTTGTGTGGGGTACTTTGTTCTTTAGTTTCCATTGAATATATGTATATACGACCGTTGACCTTCTTTCCTATTGCTAGACCTTTGGGTTCTTTCCACTTTTAGGCTTTTGGGAATCAACTGTAAAGAACATTCTTATATATGCCTGTTGGTGCATATTCGTAGGCAATTCCCTTGGGTTCCTACCTTAGGGAATCATAAGGTGAATGCAGAGCTTGGATTCGAACCTTGGTCCTTCATCCTCAGTGTCTTGGCACTGTACCACTGCCCTTTGCTGCCGCCCAGCGTTTAAAAATCTCCTCGGGTGATGCAGTTCTGGTTGTTCTGGTGAAAGCTCCGGGGACTGGTCCTTCGAGATGTGAGAAGACAGAAGTCTGTTTCCTCCTCTCCCCTCTCCTACCACAGTCTCACAGCACTCTGACCCCAGACCTGGGAATTTTTCCCCACCAAGCAGTTTCTCCCATTCTCTGCAGACACTAAGGGGCTGTCCTACGATTTAACCCAGTCTGCCTGGGGATAACATCAGATCACACATGTTCAGGGCTTAGTCTCACAAGACTGGTCTCCCTCTCCCCGCCAGACACACACACACATCAGATGACAGTTGCATGGTGGGTCCCAAGGTTACCCAGAACTTCTGTTTGACTTGGCTACAAAAGGGAGGTACCCACAACCCCTTCCTCAGGGTTTAATCATATGCTAGAATGGCTCACAGAACTTGCGGAAAGAGTTTACTTACTAGATTACTGGTTTATTACAAAGGATGTATTAAAAGATATAAATGAACGGCCAGATCAACAGATACATAGGGTGAGGTCTGGAAGGGTCCCAAGCACAGGAGCTTCTGTTCCTGTGGAGCTCTGGGAACGTGTCACCCTCTTGGCACTTGGATGCATCCTGGTTCAGCAACCTGAAAGCTCTCTGAACTCCTCCTTTTGGGATTTTATTATTGAGGCTTACTAAAAGTCACCTCATTAACATAAACTCAGGTGTGGTGGGAAAGAGCTTGTTATGAATAACAGCACTCCTTTCATCTTTATAGCTTTTATCACTTGGGAAATTCCAAGGCTTTTAGAGCTTAGTGTCAGGAACTTGAACAAAGACCAAACCTCTGTTTCTTATTATCTGTCACAACATCACAGATGTTTCTCAGCAACTTGTGTTTGCCCCACTTATACACGTGCCAGACCATTAAACTGTCCATCATTTTCAGTTTGTTTTCAGACTGATGCCTTTTTGTAAAATAAATAAGGAACACTAGAGGAAGGCATCTTATCAGTATTGCTTGCTTAAGAAGTTGTGAGGCAGTTTCAGTTATAATAATGTCAGATTCCACAAGGTTGGGGTTGAGAGTAACTATGTTTAAGGAGGCTGACACTTCTTTCTATTGTGACTTTATTTTATTTAATATTAAGCCTTGGTGCTAAAGGTTGAGTGATTCACATTCAGAAAGGAGAAATGGTGTTTCTTAGACATTCCGCAGACTGGGGGAGTTGACATCATCTTCCCTATGCTCCCTTTTCGCCAATTGGTCGTGTGGCCTTGGGAAAGTCACCTTCTCAGACCTTCATTTGCTCCTTTCTAAAATAGGATGTGTAGGATTCTTAACCTTGCTTTGGTGTTTCTGATCCCTTTGGTAATCTGAAGGGTGACTCTCTCCTTTGAAAAACAAATACAGATTTCTTTCAAATTCCATATGCGCTTGTTCATGCATATTTGCTCAAGAATCCTTGATTACAAAGGATGTTTCCAATTCTAATATTAGATGGAAGTTCTCCTCTCTGCATTTTGAAGGAGAAATCACTTTTTTTTGCATCAGGTTTATTGTCTGGATGCCAGCATATACTATCATAACCAAAATGAAAATGATACTCTATAGTCACCCAGTAACCAAAGCTGGCTGGACGCACTGTTGGTCCTGTGTTAAGTAACGTCTTTGAGGGCTGTCACTCCGAGGCAGCCTTGTGCTGGGAGGCTGGAGAAGTGAATAAGCCAGACTGCAGCCCTGCCCTCCTAGGATTTCTACTGAGGGGACAGGACCTGTCGTGGTGAATGGCTGCCGGAGAGGAGAAGGAAAAATTGGTTGTCTGGGAGGCCAGGTAGTGCAATGGTGAAGAGCACAGGTTCTGGAGGTAGACACAGGTAGACCAGATTGGCCTCGTGGATTTCCACGGGCCAGTTACTTAACCCTCTCTGTGCCTCAGGCTGTTCATCTTGGAAAAGAGTATAGTAACTGTACCCACCCTTGAGGATTGTTGGAACTTTAAATGAGTCGATGCCGGGGGACCCAGCCTTGGTACTGTTTGACACTTTGGAGCATATCATTGTTTTGGGCCCACTGTCCTGTGCATTGTAGGTTGCTGAGCAGCATCCTTGGCCTCTACCCACTAGATTCCTCCACTTGTAGCAACCAAAAATGTCTCTAGGCCTTGCCAGATGTCCCTGAGTGGAGTGAGTGCCTCCCCTCCTTTGAAAACCACTGGTCTTCTGTTAAATTCAGTTTTCTAACTGCTATGGAAAAACTCTTGGTGACAGTCCTTGTAAAGAAAAACTCCTTTGAATAAGCTGTAATTCCTCGCCCGATGCCCTCTCGATGGAAACGAACACAAAAAGCTAACAAAGCCCAGGTAACAAAAGTCTGTTTGTACCCTGCTTACTGAATGATCGATGCACTCTATGAGGTGAACCACACTCGTTCAGGTGGGATTAATACCCATCTGTCTCTTGGAGAACAGTAGCTACTGCCTGGTGCCTGCCCCCAGCCGCTGCGATGTGACAGTTTTTGCGACCTGCCCTGGCATCCTGCTGACAGGCTCTGCTCTTGTGGTCCTGGCTCCGAGCAGATCTCTTAAATAAGGATAAAGCCAGGCAGCTCTGCCGGGAGTGCTAACCTGTTGGGGGTGTGGGCACAGGCGCCAGGCAGCGGGTGAGCTCAGCTGACACATAGAGGAAGGACTTCGGGTGGCTGAGACACAAGCCCTGGGTATTATTTCCTTGCCTGTTAGCCACCCCCCACCCCCCCCCCCCCCCCCCCACCCCAGAGGTATCGAAGTGTCTTGGAGCATCCGAGGCTTGGAGTTGGTGAAGATGCCTGTGATGGGCATGAAGAATAGGTGGAAATAACACTGCAGAGAAAGCACTTGGAAACTTAGGAGTGAAATAGCAGTAGCTGGTGGGTTTTGTTTGTTGGGGAAGGGAGTCGGAGGTTGGAAAGCGCGTAGCGTAGGTAGATTCTGATTCTTTCGTTAGTCTCCCTTTCTTTGTTCAAGGATGTTACTTGGTTTCTGGCTTTGGATTTTGTGGACCAGTTTAAGATCAAATTGGAGGGTTGATGTAAAGTAACTAGTTTTTAAGTTTGTTCATTAAGAATGTTTAAAGGAAAAAAAAAGTTACTATTAGCTAGCACTGTTGTTGCAGAAAAGAAAAGATGTTTTGTCACCAAAGAAGTAGGAGGAACATGACCATAGAATAAAGGGGAGTTGTTTATGTTGAATAAATTTAAGCTTATGGAAGGTGGCCCCAGTGGTCCTTATTTTTTCTTCTTTCACCAGGGCCAGGTAAAGATGTCATTATAGGCTGCTCCATTTTTTTTTTTTTTTTTTTTTTTTTTGCAGTACGCGGGCCTCTCACTGCTGTGGCCTCTCCCGTTGCGGAGCACAGGCTCCGGACGCGCAGGCTTAGCGGCCGTGGCTCACGGGCCCAGCCGCTCTGCGGCATGTGGGATCTTCCCGGACCGGGGCACGAACCCCTGTTCCCTGCATCGGCAGGCGGACTCTCAACCACTGCGCCACCAGGGAAGCCTTGCTCCATTTCTTTTATTGCCTAGAGGAGGGACTTGACGCCGTTACTGTTGAATGACAGCTGGATTAACGAACCGTGGTGTTCCTTGTTTGCCAGTCTTGGTGACAACTGGTGGTTGAGCAGAGGCGAGCAGAGGCTGTGTGGTGCCCCTTTTATTTGAGAACCCCTGGTCAGGGCATTCATCTCTCATTTTGCCTGCCCTCCTCTCTTCGCCCTTGTCTTTTGCCCTTTCTGGAAGTGCCTGGCAAGACTGTAGCAATACACAAGCATATCCCTGCATCCCAACATCTTGTACCTCTTCCTCTACCTTGTACCTCTCCCTCTGCCTTTTGTTTCCCATTGTTTGTATGTGCCCCGAGGGACAGGTATGTTGTCAAGGAGCGAGTCCCCTGGTGTCCTTTCCACCCAAGTCTGGAGAGGGATGGCTGACTGAAAATGCAGACTGTGATCCCCTCACATGCAGACAGGATTCCATGCTTATAGCCTGTTGACATTCTGAAATGCTTTGGGCACTAAGGCTCAAGGAGAGCTTTTAGAATTGGGGGTACCTGTCATTACAAAAAAAACCTGTAGTAATAAAAACACCTGGGAGAATGCCCAGGATGCAGCTGGGAGCTATCCCATTGAATAAGTGCCCAATGTGAAGTATCTCTGCAGTCCAAATCAAGGCCCTGACCTGTTTCTTTTCCCAGTAATTGAACAATATATAGTGATACAGTATCTGTAAAGCTATCAGCAACGGAAGACCTAATTTCTTGCTTTGGAGAATAAGTGTAGAAACGACATTAACTCTACTTCTTTCTTTGATTTTTATCTTACTCTGCCAGAGTATTAAAATTTTTAATTTTTTAGTAAAAAAAGCAATCTCTGAATATATTGCAGTTTAAAAAAATCTAATAATACAGAAACACACTTGACCAACCCCTCCTAATTCTAAACCCCTCTGAAAAATACATGTGAGTTTTGTGTATACACTGTGCTTTTATATATAGAAAATACCTAACTTTCATATTACATGAATCATATGTGTATATTGCTAGACAACCTACTTTTTATTTTCCATTTACTATATCTTGGAAATCTGCACGGGTCATTCTGTAAATAATGTCCCTATCCTTGTTAACTGCTGCATTGCATTCGACAGTATAGCTAGTCCATGATTTGTAGAGCACATTGCTGTTCAGAGTTATATGCTACAAATAATGCTCCAGTGGAAAAATAAGACTTAGTACATGCATCTTCATGCATATGTGTATTTTTATCTATGATTAAATACACAGAAGATTAGCTGGTATTAGAGGGTATTTTTTTTTAACGTATATTTTGTCTCCCCCAAAGTGCCATGTCACTCTGTGTTACTTCCATCAGCAATGAATGAAAAGACCGTCCTCCTTTCTGCATTTTCCAGCCAATTGGTGATCTAAGTCCATTAAAAAATACTGAGTCAGTGCGAAGGGGTGACTTGAGTACTGTCGGTCTTCTGTAGGAGTGAGGGGAGCTTTGTGCTTAAAGTCATCACTAGAGCAGTGACCCATGTCCAGGAGCGGCTTCAGAAGCCAAGGGACACTTTCACACACCAACAGGTAGACTGTTAGTTCACCAAAACCGTGGCTCTGTGGATATTTCCTAATGAGCTGGCTCAATTAAACTGAGGAATATGGTAAAATTTAATTCACAGCGGAAACCAGTCTGGGTTTCTTTTTTTATAAATTTATTTAGTTTTGGCTGCATTGGGGCCTCGTTGCTGCGCACAGGCTTTCTCTAGTTGCGGTGAGTGGTGGCTACCCTTCGTTGCGGTGCGCGGGCTTCTCATTGCAGTGGCTTCTCTTGTTGCAGAGCGCGGGCTCTAGGCGCACGGGCTTCAGTAGTTGTGGCGCACGGGCTTAGTTGCTGCACGGCATGTGGGATCTTCCCGGACCAGGGCTTGAACCCGTGTCCCCTGCATTGGCAGGCAGACTCAACCACTGGGCCACCAGGGAATTCCTGGGTTTCATAAAAATGTTTTGGAAACATATTTTTCATGTGGCTACTTTTAAACTGCCCTTGAGGGCCTTTCCCTAAGAATAACAGTCATACTTGGTGATAATTTTAGAAAGTGTCACGAGGTCTGGCAAGTTTGTATTCCAAGTCTGTCAGAGGAAGTAAACACTAATGGTGAGACCATGGTAAAAACAAAACAGCCAGCAGCAGGTAGGTTATTTCTGCACTAAGCCAGTGGGGGGCTGGGGCTTTTTTGTGTCCATTCTCAGTCCTTCCCACAGCCTGATGGAGTCAGAGCTATTGTGATCTCCATTTTGCAGGTGAGTCCACTGAGGTAGATGGGAAGCAGCCTGCATGCTTGGGATAGAGCTAGTAAGGGGTAAGCCAGAAAAATGCACGTGATGAAAGTCTGCCTAATTCCAGTCTCTTGACCAGAGATCAACAAATGTGTCCCACCACTTACTTTTGTACAGCCCACCAAGTAGGAATGGGTTTTATATGTTTAAATGGTTTCATTTTAAGGGATTAAATAAATGCCTACATAACCTTGATTTTGCCTCTTGGCCGTAGAGCCTAAGATGTTTACTATTTAGTCCTTTACGTGAAAATTTTGCAATTTCTGCTCTGGACTATTAGTCATTAGCTCCCTAAGACTGAAAAGAAATCTCTTCCCTCAAGTGGGAAAGTTGGCTAGGCCAGTGGTTCTCAAACATTAGCTTGGGTTAGAATCACGTGGCGGGCTTGTTTCAACACAGGTTGCTGGGCCTAGCTCCAAGGTCTACAGCCGGACTGGAGAAGTGGCATTTCTAACAGTTTCCCAGGAGGTCTGACTCTGCTGGCCCTGGGACCACACGAGGAGAAGCGCTGAGCTAGGGGGTTGCAGTGGAATTAGGGATGTTGGCCTGGAACTGTGGGAGTGTCTCACCCCAGTTATTGGCAGTAGTACCCCTCCAAGTTTGAGCCGTACGTTTGTAGACTGACAAAACGTCCATTTGGCTTCTTTGTTGACAAGGAAGAAATTTAAAATATGTTGGCAACAGCTGTATGAAAATGGAGGTAAAACTTAAGAACTTCAGCTTTGTCATTTATTTAATCATAAATGTAATTGAAGATACATTTAAACCTCTTATTTAAATGATAATAATTGGTATCAGTTATTAATAATTTACTATTTGCCAAGCTTTGTGCTAAACTCTTATAATAATCTTGTGAGGTTAGATGATAGTATCTCCGTTTTTAAAGTAAGTAGGGAATTCCCTGGCGGTCCAGTAGTTAGGATTCCGTGCTTTCACTGCTGGTTCGATCCCTGGTCAGGGAACTATGATCCCACAAGCAGAGGGACACAGCCAAATACAAGATGTGAGAGCTCTAAGAAGGAACTTGGTGTCACAGTCGTGTTGCAAGTGGCCCCAGATCGTTTAGACTCCTGTGTACGATATTACTTCTTCCCCACCCTTCACCCTCCACTGTGGCTACCACAGGTGAATCCTGTCTGTTTCCTTCAACTTAGAAAAATGTTATTCTGGGGGAAAAATGGCCCATTAGGCAAAATGTTATTAATGTTCTTATTTTCTTAAAAAAGCTTTTGCTACTAGCTTAACTGTCATAATTATTTTTTAAAATTTGAATTATGGAAACTTTTTACTTAGAGAAAATACACCATATACTCACATTTAACAGATGGTAATATTTTGTCACAGTGTGTATGGTCAGGCCACTCAAGATGGCTGTTCTCTTGCTCTGTGTCCATCCCCTGCCTGAACAGTGCCTGCTTCACCTATAGCTTAGGCACAGGACTGACCTTCCTAGGTACTTGCCTCAGGCCAGCTGGTGATGGTTCTTATCAAAGGGGCAGTGAGCTGCGTGCTCCTCTGCTGGTTCCCCTGGTAACTAATGAGCCCACCTGATGTCAATGTCAGTTCCCTTATAACTGGTAATCCTCGCTCCTCCCTCCCACCCCGCGAGACTGCCTTCACGTTCTGCCGGCTGTGCAACGCACACGGTGGGGTGTTGCTCCAGGACCTTGCTTCAGACGTGTAAGCTCCCCCATCTATTTAACTACTGATGTCTCTCTTACTGACTCTGGTCTCTTTCTTTGGTCTTGAAGCTGGGCAAGCACAGGCCTTGTAGGCCTGTGGGGTGCAGCCCGACACAGTTGTTTAAGAGATTTTTTTTTTCAAGGAGATAACACTAGAGAATTGCTATGTCCCTAAGCTATACTCCTTTCTTTCCTACCTAAAGTAATACCTTGTTTTGTGTACGCATACTTATATATGTAGCAAAACTACAAAAACATGCAAGGGAAGTCATACGTAGTAGCTTTAGCACATGGCATTATGCTCGGTGTGTGTCAGTAGTTTATTGGGTAAATACTCTGGGAAATTAGATGAGTCATGTTTCCTCATGTTCTGGGGGTTTTGAGAGCAGTGATAACCTTTTACCAACTTCCGGAATTCCTATCTGGCACCACAAATCCCCTTTCATCATCTATTTTATTGTTTGTTTGTTTTGTTTTGATTTTATGGTGTCTCACAAACTCCTAGAATGCGTGTCTTTGGGTTTTGGATCTTTTAAGTTCTTACCAGAGTTTTGACAGATCCTTTGAAGCAACAAATATTTTTAAGTCTCTGTAAGTACCAGGCATTTTGCTAGCCAAGGCGGGGTACAGGAGACAATGAGACAGATAAATAACCCTTTACCATTGAGCTTATATTCAGGTGATTACGATTCTCACCCCCCTCCTCTAATTTAGTGTAATAGGATTTTTCTGAAAGTTAGTAATACTAGTAGTTAAATAGATTTCCAGCTTTTACACGCTGGCCCCGGCATTCAGCAGTGCTTACCATCATTTCTGTGTGTGGCAGGCAGTGTCCCAGCTTTTGGTTCGTAGAAGGTGGTCACCTTATCTATTACGTGGCAATGAGGCATCCACACTCTTATTAAATGGCTTGCAAAAGTTATGTGCCCATTTCCCTTTGTTATTAGACATTGTGCTAATTGCACAGGTGATTTAAATGTTAAAAAGGCATTAAAGCATTTGTTGTAATAATTAACAAAGGATTGGTAGGTTACAAATGAGTGATAATACTATATTTTTAAAATACAGAGTTATATATCTTTGCAGTGGTGTATGTTATGAAACATTAATATTCAAATGAGAGATTTGAACTGAATGACCTCTAAAAACCATTCTAGTAAGTTCTTTCTGGTTTTTGAATGTACGAACTCTATATCTATTAATATATTTTATGAGACATCAACCGTGTCACACTTCTGAAAACCTCAAGAAGAGGCCACAGCCTACCTTTTGTCATATACCAGTGTATTAACCAAACCTCAGAGAGTGGTCTAGAGATTGCTGATTTTCTTCTCTTCTTCCTCAGTAACAGAAGCTGTGTTTTTCTAAGTGAACACAAAGCTGCGTGGAATAAAGACCGGCCTTCCGTCCGCCTTGGTAGTTAGGTGTGATTTAAATTTTAGTTGACTGAATGTAAGTGGAAATAGCATGTAGTTTTTAGGAAGTGCCCTTAAAGGGAGAGAGGCATGTCCTTTATCTCTTCTTCCTTCCTGTTGGGCAGAATGTGGACATGGTGGCTGAATCTTAAGCTGTTACCTAAGACCTCGAGGTTGGTATTACATGTAGAAGATAGCAGAGTCACAAGATAGAAGCAGTATAGGCAACACTGTGTATATACTTCTGCAATATTTCTTGCAGAAAGGCCTCTGGCTGAGAGGTTAATTAAGGGACTGAAATTCAATCCACGCTCTGCTTCTCAAGGAGTGTACATGGAGAAGGGTTAGGCCTTTTACTTTCCACAAAAGGATCACGTGCTTACAAAGCCATGTACCTACAGGGCTGCTTTCCCCTGGGGGGGGGGGTACCTTTTTCTAATTTATTCAAAGGTGCCACATGAGCCCTCTTACTATGGAATGCTTCACCATCCCCAGACCTCCCTGAGGTAGAGAAAAGTAATCCTGTATCTTGTTTTAGCCACTGTTGCTTTGGCATTTTCATTGCTGGTACCTGGACCTAAACCTGATAAATAGATCACTGTCTTTTCCTTTGCAAGTGTTACTTTGGTTTTTCTGGTCTGTTTTGCTGGTTTGTAAACAACAGAAACCAAGTCTGGGCAACTTAAGTTGATTGAGGTGTTTCGGAGGGTTATCAGGAGCTCCTGGAATAGAGGCAACTGAAGTATCAACGTTGGCTGTGGGCAGGGAACAAAGCAGTTCTAGGAGGTTAGGAAATGAGTGCTGGAGGACAGCACACTTGGAGCTGGGAGTCTGGTCAAAGGTGCAGCTCCTGCTGCCTGGGACAATGATGTCCAGCCTTGCCTTTTCTCCTTAAGGAGCTCATTCGTGATTTAGAGGTGGCATGAGGGCAGGGTCGAGGTGTAGATCGTGTGTCCTGGACCATTGCTCTTCAGCTCCTATACTGGGTGCATCTTATCTGAGTCAACTATTTAGCTGTCTACAGTGAAGGGGAACATACTTTTCCAGAAAAGAATTAAAACTGCTGCTGGGATGGGGGATGGATGGTGAACATCGAAAAGAAACATAAAGGAAAGAAATACAAGAAGACAGTGACAACACATGATCACACTACCGTGTGTTCTCAAAAGCAATGGAGTGCATACTAATTTCCCACCAACAGTCTTCTTTTCTTTTTGGTATTGAATTTCCCACCCTCAAGAAGTGAGCGCTAATTCTGTGTTTATTAGTTCACAGATCCATCAGCTGATGCTCTGTGAGTGCCTGCTGTGCACAGGGTCCTGTGCTAGGTATCAGGGGGACATAATGACGTAATAGATGGAGAGGGTCCTCCCTGTGGTGACGTAGCCCTGGACTCCCTAATAGGCGTTTCTATGTAATGGCATCCAGAATCACATGGTCAGAGGAGAATCACACTATTATACATAGGATGGATAGACAACAAGGTCCTGTATAACACAGAGAACTATATTCAGCATCCCGTGACAAACCATAATGGAAAAGAGTGTGTATATATATATACACACACACACACACACATATACAACTGAGTTACTTTTCTGTACAGCCGAAATTAACACAACATTGTAAATCAACTATACTCCAATAAAACTAAAAAAAAAAAAACACGGCAGAATCACATGGAAGCTGAGGAAATGGCTTTTCATTCTTCACTGCACTGCCACCTGCCACTTCCCTTCCCTTTAAAACTCTTTAGGGAATGGTTTGTTTGCCATTTTCCCAGAATTTGGGGCTTAAGTCTCAACTCTAAGAGTCCAATGTCGTCTTGAACCCTGTGGAGGTATGTTTCTGCCTCTGAAGTGCTATCTTGTGGTCATTTTATGGTTTTTCCTTATGAATAATTTACCTGTACAGTCCTAATATCTTTGGAAACCTAGTGAATTTGGGTGTTTATCAGGGAAACGTCTCAACCTGAAGAGAGAAATCAATTTCTTATTACAAAGCAAAGCAAAACATATGAGATCATCTACCCTGTGGGAAAGCAGTATATTTTATAAGCATTCGGGATTATTATTAAGTCAGGAACTCCAATGATTGTCCCTCCTTATAAAGAAATTGTATATTTATTAATGTCCTTATTCGTGTCCTCACCATCTACTCTCCATGTAGGGTTATGAAGTGTCTTATATTCACAGCATTTTAGGGCGGAAAGACCAACTTGTGCTTAAACCATTTTGTAAAAATATTTGCCTAATCTTGTTATAAAAATTCCTAGAGACATTGACTCCATAACCTATTTTGTTGACTTGTTTCTTTGTCTTAAGCTCTTCTAGCTCTTGTTGCAAAAGATGTATCGATGCTCTTGTCCAATTTTCATAAATGTTTCTTGGAATCACATGTTCTAAAAAATTTTTGTGCCTCTTAAGTTGAACAGTCCATTCTAGCTACTTTTCTATGCCTCCTGTGCTTCATCTCTGAATGCCCAAAGGAAAGTAGAATAGTAGTAATAATAGTCATGGTTACAATTTATTAAGTGCTTCCTAAGTGCAATGCATAATTCTGACCACAACCCAATGAGATATATTCTGTTATTCTACCCATTTTACAGATGAGGAAACTAGGGCCCAAATTCCCTGGGCCAAAGGCAAGAAGACCCAGAACTTGAGAGATCTCTGCCTCAAAACTAGTTCTGTGGTAAATCAAAATCACTCCTTCGTTCCCGTAAACAGTAAATTGATACCTACTTTACTTGTATGCTTGAAGGAGAAACAGTAGGTGTTGCTGTAAGGAATAGTTTGTTTTTTATAGGTGTTAGAATATATTAAGCTCGTGTTTGAACCAAACACAAGAAAAAGTAAGGCTCAGAGAACCATAACAGATTTAGAAACTCCAACTTCATTCTCTTAACTGTTGACGTGTTATATTCAGGGAAGAATTTGTTAGATTAATGACAATACTTATTTTATTAAAAGATTCCTTTTGTATTCTTAACGTTGCTTCACTCTGGCCCTTTGTAATGGGGCGTAGAAGTGAATTGCAAAATTCCAGGCAGATTCCTACTGCATGCTGGGGAAGGCTGGGATCCACATGCCTTGTCTACTTTAATGCACTTTTGGCTTTAGCGAGTTAAAACGGTGTGATGTTTTGATGCTGTCCTTTAGCTTTAAAATCCCGGACTCCTTTATATTTATTTTTGAGATCGAAGTGAAAGCAGGGAAGATGGAAATTTTGCCAGTATCTCTGTTGCCTTGAAACAAATCAGGGAAATTTGGTGTGTCCTGAACAGCAGCTTGGGGACCAAATTCGTGCTTCTGTGACTTAGTAACTTTTCTTTGGCAACTATAAACCAGGCCCTTTGGAAGGCAGAGGGCACTGAAGTGGCCCAGGGACTTCCAGGACAGCTTGGCGAGCTTGCCTTGGAGAGCTGGATTTTACAGCAAGGTTTCGAGGAGCTTTTGGCCTGGTGTTCTGTCCCCTCTCTTCCTTGTCCATTTGTAATAGAAGCATGGAATTCAATACGGTTATTGACTAGGAGCAGTCGTTGAATTGTGATGTGCACAGTGAATTTGAAGTTTGGGTCTTAAGTTGATAGGGAATCAATAATCAACATTGAATTCGTACCTGTTAGGGCTTTATTGGTTTTATAAATTGTCCCCAGCGATCCCTCTTGAATGGTACAGACACCAGCCATCACCTGGCTTTACTGAAAGCCCTAGAAATCCCTAAGCCTCATTTTAGGCAAGGATTTTCTCTTCCACTCTTGTAAAAAGCTTTCACAAGCAGCAAGGATTCCGTACATGAAACATTACGTTGCTTTGCCTCCTGCTGAGCCATAAAATCTTACCACAGAGAGAGAAAAAGGGCAATTGAGTAAGAAACGTACACATTTTGGGAAAAGAATTTCTTTATTAACTAGTGTTGTATATGAAGATGTAATTGAGGAAAGGCTCTTGAATTAAAAGAGTCCAGATATTCTCAGGCATTCGTCAAGGGGCCTTGACCTTGGAGTTGTGGGGATAACTGAGTATGGAGGCCTTTTCCTGCAAAAGCTTCCGGGGATTGGCATCCTCAGAGCTCATGCCCTTCCTCTCTGCGCTTTGTGGTTTCTGTAGGCTCTTCTCCAGCCATCCTCCACGGTGTACCCTGAGGTCTGGGCTTTGGTGGCAGCCTTGGTAGTGGCAAAGAAAGGGAACTGGCAGGAAGTAGAATAAATCTGTGTGGTGGCCCATCTTTCCCCATTTTGATTCTTTACTCTCTTTTTCATCTTCTCATGCCATTTTCCTCTTCATAGCAGTTATGTGTTCCTCACCTCAGATCTGAAGTCTTGTCTCTGAATCGATTCTATGTGTGTGTGAGCCTTGGAGAAAGTGGAGCTAACAGTTGAGTTTCTCTGATCCACACTTTAATGGGCCTTTATTAAATGACAGAAAAGTGTCCTGGGTCAGGAGAAGCAGCAAGTTCCTGCCTTTCTTGCTTCTGTTCTCCCTTGTATTCCTTCAAAAACTCCAAAAGGTCTGTAGTTTCCTCATTATTGTGGTGTTTCTCAACTGGAGGGGCGATTTTGCTACTCAGGCCACATTTGGCAATGTCTGGAGACATTGTGGGTTGTCACAGAGGGGCTTGCTAATGGCATCTAGTGGGTGGAGGCCAGCAGTGCTGCACAGCATCTCACGGGGCACAGAACTGTCCCTACTGAGGGGGTCAGTGGGTAGGGGAGGGAAGGAATGGGAGTTTGGACTAGCAGAGGCAAACTATTATATATAGGATGGATAAACAACAAGGTGCTACTGTATAGCACACGGAACTATATTCAGTATCCTGTGACAAACCATAATGGAAAAGAATATGAAGAAGAATATATACGTGTGTGTGTGTGTGTGTATATATATATATATATATATATATGAAGGTGAGTCACTTTGCTGTACGGAAGAAATTAATATAATATTGTAAATCAACTATACTTCAATAAAATTTAAAAAAAAAATAAAAAGAACAGCCCCCACTGAAGTATTCTCCTGCCCCAAATGTCAAAAGTGCCGAAATCAAGAAACCCTGCTCTACTGAAACATCTCTCTGGCCACCGTACGAATCTGATTTGCCTGGCCTGTGCTTCATATGCTGATTTCTGTGTCTGAAGTGTATCAGACTGGTTTCCTACACTAGTTTATCACTTTCCTTTTAATTTGTATTGAAAATCCTTTTCCTAGACAAGGCCGAACTAATCCCTGCCCCAAAGGATCACAAGTTCCAAATTAGTGGAATCAGAATCAGAGATCTTACTCCTTGGGAGTCATGCCAGACTTAGAGTAAGATGCTTCAATAATCCACAGTGGACTTCACCAGCATTACATGGGCTGGTGAGTAGGGGTAGGAATTCTGAAGTTATAATGGTGGTATCACTTGGGTTCGTCACTTATTGTGTGCCAGTCCATGGGCTGTGTTACTTTTCTGGTCTCCGTTGTACCAAGCCATTTTGTCCTATTGGCCTCACCTTGGCTCTCACTTCCTCCGGTAAGCCTTCCTTCCTGCCTCAGGTTCAGCATCAGGTACTCCTCCCATGCAGCTACCCTTCTGGTAACATAACTCTTGACTCCTTGGATCACAGTGGCCTGTTGTTAACTTCAAGGGCCAGTCCCTCCCTGCTAGTTCACTCCTGCCAGACACATAGTAGGGCCTCTGTAAATACTTGTGGAATGACTAAATCGAGGAAAACTGAAAGCCGGCACTTTGCTTTAGTTACAAAAAGAATTACAGTAGAAAAAAGTAGAAACTCAGAGTCAGAAAACATGTGCTTTGGTGTTGGTTCTCTGACTCTCACTTACCAAAGAAGTGGATAAATAAGTGTGTTGAATGAAATGATTCTAAACACGGAGCCTCTGTGCTTCTCGTAAGCGTTCTCTTGTGTACAGTGCTGTCATGATGAAAGTCGATCTGCATTATTAAAAACAAAAGGGTCTCTGTATATCTGGAATCCGAGCAAGCAGAGTATTTTTAAAACATTAACTCAGATCTTGTCACTCCTCTGAGCCACATCCCTCTTCTTAAGCGAGAGTCCTTACCATGAGCATCAGGCACCTATGGCATCCAGTTCCTGTCCCCTCTTTAACCCCCCTCTACTTCTCCACCCCTCGCTCGCTCTGCTTCAGCCACACTGGCCTCGCTCACGGATCGTCACACATCCCAGTCCCAGGCACCCTCCTGCCTCAGTGTTTTTTTGTTTTGTAAATTAATTAATTTTATTTTGGCTGTGTTGGGTCTTCGTTGCTGCGCGTGGGCTTTGTCTAGTTGTGGCGAGTGGGGGCTACTCTTTGTTGTGGTGCGTGGGCTTCTCATTGAGGTGGCTTCTCTTGTTGTGGAGCACGGGATCTAGATGCATGGGCTTCAGTAGTTGTGGCGCCCGGGCTTCAGCAGTTGTGCTCACGGGCTCTAGAGCGCAGGCTCAGTAGCTGTGGTGCACGGACTTAGTTGCTCTGCAGCATGTGGGATCTTCCCGGACCAGGGCTTGAACCCGTGACCTCTGTATTGGCAGGCGGATTCCTAACCACTGCGCCACCAGGGAAACCCCTGCCTCAGTCTTTTGTAATTGCTTTTCCTTTTGCCTGGAGTGATCTTTTGGCATTCTATTGATTTTATTTTAACTTATTTACTATCTCTCCTCTCTCCCTTCCATATCCAACCTCCTGAGAATGTAAGCAGCGTGATGGCAGAGGGATTGTTCATTTTTATTGAATGGCAACATGCATATGGAAAAGTGTACACATCATAGTGAACAACTCCATGAATGATCACAATCTGAACACACCCATATAACCAGCCCCCAGATCAAGAACCAACATCAGTAGCACCACAGAAGGCGCCTTCACACCTCCTTCTATTCATTTCTTTCCATTTTAAGGGCTACTACCATCCTGAATCCCTGGTAGAGACTTATCACTGATGTATGTACAGCACATGATAGGCACGAAGTAAATAGTAGTAGAGTTTATTTAAACAATGCCAGGAGAGAAATCTGTACATCTAGTTGCTAGATTTTAAAGCTGATCTCTAATTGTAGATTAATCCCAGTCATTGGAAAATACAGTTAAAGACTTTTTTCTTTTTCCTTTTTAAAAATATTTATTTATTTATTTTTGCCGGTGTCGGGTCTTCGTTGCTGTTCTTGGGCTTTCTCTAGTTGAGGTGAGCGGGGGGCTGCTTTTCGTTGTGCTGTGCGGGCTTCTCATTGCGGTGGCTTCTCTTGTTGAGCACGGGCTCTAGGTGCGCAGGTTTCAGTAGTTGTGGCACGCAGGCTCAGTAGTTGTGACGCACGGGCTTAGTTGCTCCGCGGCATGTGGGATCTTCCTGGACCGGGGTTCGAACCTGTATCCCCTGTGTTGGTAGGTGGCTTCTTAACCACTGCACCACCACCACCCAAAGACTTCTGGAGTATCCAGTTGCCAGACACAGGCTGCTATAATTTAGCCTATTAGATTTGTCACTTGTTTCTGCTGTGTTAACCTTGATTATTTAAGTATTTTACCTGTGATCTCTGTAAGTTCACTCTTCTCGCTCATAATTTTAATTTATTGTCTCTTCTGTTTGCTGGGCACTTAATCAGACATCTCTCTGGTGATTGTCTTACAGGATTATTTAACTTCTTCTTGCCTTTCAACTACATTGTAAATTCAGCCAAGCATAATAAATTTTCACCAAAGTTTGCCCTCCAGTCTTGATTCTGCCCTAGCTGGAATTATTGTACATTTCTGTTCCTGGTCACTGGCCGTTATCTGGGACTCTTGGAGTGTGGGTTACTGTTCCAGTTGGATGCCTACATTAGAATTGCAAGCTGAATTGTTTTAGTGCTTTAAGTAATAGAGCCATCAGATTTGATTGTACTGCTAACCATTTGAGATTTGATGGTGAGTTTAAGGATGCAATGGTTTCTGAGAAGTCTGGGTTAGAGCTGCCTCCAAATGTATATACCTGTCTACAAACTCAAGGATGTGCCGTTCACTACAGAGTCACTGTGTAATTGATGAATGAAGTTATTGGGCCTTTATCCTGGCAGATGGCAGAGAAGTGTCCAGCGTTAAGTCTTACAAAGTAACATATTGGCTGACCGTGGGGCTTGGCTATCCACACAAGTAACATATCGGCTGACCGTGGGGCTTGGCTATTCACACGATGGAATATTATGCGGTCATTAAAGCTCAAAAAGAAGCAACATATATTAGGACCAATTTTGTGTTCTCTTTTTCATTTCTAACACCATGTCATGTATATTTCCCGAAGTCATGAAATGCCTGGAGGACTTGATTCTCTTAATACCTACAGAGACCACCCCCTGGTCGGGCTGCCATGTAAGCAAGACCCATTCATCACTTAACATGCTCTCAGCCTCAAGTCAGGAGAGACCCAAATCTGAGCAGTGAGAAAATAAAGAAATGTTATTGTTCATACTAGAGATCCAGAGATAGTAGGTTTCCAGGTAATCAGTGGCCAGCCAAGTTCATTGCGAATGCAGGTTGTTACCATCTTTCTTCTGTCACCTGTGCATCAGATTTGTCCTCAGAGATGTTGTTTTCGAGGTGGCAAAATGGAGCTCCACACAATGTGGCATCCAGACTGAGAAATCGGAAGGCCAGTTTGGACCACGTACCCGGTGTTGTGAATTAAGTCAGCCTCCTTGAAGCTCACAGCTGAGTGGTGGAGGGGCCGGGGTGGGGCGGGGGGGGGGGGGGGACTCAGGCAAGTCAGTGTGGGTTCTGACCTGGAGGGGGAAGCAGGCCGGGTAAGGTGGGGGGCAGGTATAGAATGAGCATCTAACCCGCTTGCTGGGATTAGAATTGGGCATTGGGAGCTCTGTTTGTGTAGAAGTCTCTCCTGCTAGTTTCATAGTCTAAGCAACTATGAAATTCAATAGCAAATTTATAGTCCTGTTTTCCCTTAACTTTCTTTATTGCAGCTCCAAAATGAAACTGTTAGTGTGATAGTGTGATTGGGGAATTAGTAATAGTGAATTTTTTAACATTGTTTATTTTGGTTAAAATTTCAAACTTAAATAGATTGCCTTAAAAAAAAATGGTTTAGTATACTGTCTGACACACAGATGCTTAGTATGTAAACTGTATAAAGGTGCCAGCCCACAGAGAGTAACATTGTTTTAATTTAAATGATCTGAGGGATAGAAATGGAATTTAAAAGTTTGGGGAGAGGGTTCGGGTGGATGGGCAGATATGGATAATTAATTTTTAAGAGTTGGTTTTGTAATCTGTCCCTGGGTTAGACCTATTCAGTATTCAATCTAGGCAAAATATTTAGATCTTTGCATGTTTCCTTTCTTAATGTCTCTTTTGTAGAAATTATATAATCCATTCCTTAATTGGTACATTGTTCAAAGGCCTGGTAATGTGTGTTAATGCATTCTTATTTTATTTCCCAGTGTTTTATCAGATGATCAACAGGAAATTTAAAGCAATGGTGGCTGTTCTACGTTTTTCATATCACATCATTTATTTTCATGGTCAGATTATCTAGGGGGTATATTTCCAAGAAATGGCTAAATGTCACTTGCTCTCCTTCCCCTCCCCCACCCCTTGATATTACTGTTGTAATTAGGATATGTGTGTACATTTTGGGGGAGAATAAGAAAAATGAAAACTGTCATGGTCTAATTTTCTTTTTCTTTTTTTTTTCTTTTTTTTGAAAAGACAATGCAGAAATGGGCATGATTGACCAGTGGATCCGGGATTTCTTTCTTTTTAAAAAAATTTTCATTGGAGTATAGTTGATTTACAATGTTGTGTTAGTTTCAGGTGTACAGCAAAATGAATCAGTTATACATATACATGTACATATACATGTATCTTTTTTAGATTCTTTTCCCATATAGGTCATTATAGAGTATTGAGTAGAGTTCCCTGTGCTGTGCAGTAGGTCCTTATTAGTTACCTATTTTAAATACGTATAGTAGTGGGTATATGTCAATCCCAGTCTTCCAATTTACCTCCCCCCGACTTTGCCCTTGGTAACCATGAGTTTGTTTCTACATCTGTGACTCTATTTCTGTTTTGTAAATAAGTTCATTTGTACCTTTTTTTAGATTCCACATATAAGTGATATCATAGGATATTTGTCTTTCTCTGTCTGACTTCACTCAGTATGACAATCTGTAGGTCCATCCATGTTGCTGCAAATGCATTATTTTGTTCTTTTTTATGGCTGAGTCATTGTCTTTAAACATACATTTTGCCTGGTATGATTTCTTTATTTCCATGTGGAGATATCAAGATGGGTTGGTTAAAAAGCAAAAATTATGGCCAGTGTTAGACTATCTGTCAAAGGTGTTTACTTGTTATAACTTCTAATTTTGAAAACATTGTAAATTTACAGAAAGGTGCAAAACTAGTCCAGAGAGGTTCCATGTACTCCTCACCAGGTTTCTTCCATTGGTTCAATGTTATGTAATTATAGTTACAGTATCAAAAACAGGAACCTGACATTGGTACAATGTGCGTGTATAGTTCTCTGCCATTTTATCACATATGTAGATTGCTTTAACCACCACTGGAATAAGCTGTGGAATGATTCCATCACCACAAAGATCGTGTTCATTCTACCCCTTTACAATCACACACTTCTCCTCCCCTTACCATCCCCAATCCTTGCCATCCACTAATCTGTTTTACATCTGTCTAGTTTGTCATTTTGAGAATGTTATATATATGGAATCATGCAGAATGTGACGTTTTGAAATTGGCTTTCTCCCCTCAGCACAATGTCCCTGATCTCCATCCAAGTGGTTGTGTGCACCAGTAGTTCACTCCACCATGTTTTTGAGCAATATTCCTTGGTGTGAATGTACCACAGTTTGTATAAACATTCACCTTTTAAAGGAGGTTTTTTTTTTTTCCCTCCAATTCCTGGTTGCTTCAGGACAAAGTCAATTATTAATAGTTGTGTACAGGTGTTTGTGTGAATGTTAGTTTTCACGTTTGTGGGATAAATACATGAGTACAGTTGCTGGGTCACATGGTAAATGTGTGTTGTTTTTTTTTTTAAAGAAACTGCCCAACTGTTTTCCAGAAAACCTGTACCATGCCATATTCCCATCCCCTGTGAGGGAGAGATCCAGCTTTCCTGCATCCCCACCAGCTTTTGGAGTTGTCACTGTTTTTCATTTTAGCTCTTCCAATAGGTGTGCAGTAATATCTCATTGTGGTTGTAATTTGCAGTTCCCTTATGACTAATGATGTTGAATATCCTTTCATGCGCTCATTTGCCATCCTCTCTGGTGAAATATCTCTTCGTTTCGCTTGCTGACTTTCGAATTGGATTTTTTTTTTTTACTGTTGAGTTTAGAGCATTCTCTATACGTTCCAGAGAGTAGTCCACTGTGGGGTACGTGGTTTACAAATGTTTTCTCTCATTCTGTAACCTGCCCCCTCATCCTCTCAACAAGCACCTTTATAGAGCGAATGCTTTTAATATTGATGAAATTGAACTTACTCATCTCTCCTCCTCTGAATCATGCTCCTGGTGTCATATCCAGGAACTCTTCACCCAGCCCCAGTTCCAGCAGATCATCTCTTGTTCTACCCCTTAAAAAGTTTTATAGTTTTATATCTAATGTTAAAATTTATGATCCATTTTGAGTTAAACCTCATATTTTATACAAATATGAGTTCAAGAAAACCTTCTTCTCCTCCTTTCCCCCTTCCCCTCCTCCTTCCCTTCCCCTCCCCCTTTCCGCCCTCTTTCCCTTCCCTCCCCCTTCCCTCCCCCTTCCCTCCCCCTCTCCCTCCCCCTTCCCGTTCTTCTTCTTTTGCCCATGGACGTCCAATTTCTCTAGCACTATTTTCTGAAAAGACTGTCCTTCCTACGTTGAATTACTATTGCACCTTTGTCAAAAATCAGTGACTGTACGGTGCACGTCTCTCTATGGGTTTTCTTTTCTGTTCCATTGATCCAGTGTCTGTCTGCCTGCTAATACCACAGTCTTGGTTACTGTGGCTAGATAACAAGTCTTAATCTTGGGTAGACCGATTCCTCACACTCTCCTCCTTGCTTCTGATGATATTCTCTTTTGAAACCTTGATTCTCTGTCCCTCCTCCCCACTTTTTGTTGTTGCCTGGATCGATCACTGCGATCATTTCAAATAACCTCGGAGTCCCTTGAGAAGTCCTGGCTTTAATGTGGCGCATTTTATCGTGAGGATCTCTTTCAATGGATTAGTGATGTCTGCTTGCAATCTGTTTTATTGTACCCTCTTTCTGGAATGCAGTTTGGAGCCGGATAGAGAGGACAAGGCCTGGTTCAGCAGGGGAGTGCTGTGAAATGTGAGTGTTACCTGCCTTGGGTTTAGGGTAAGCGCATGGTAGCGACAACGCTGGGTTTACCTTCCTGGTATCAAACAAGGCACTGTTGAATTTTAGCCGGAGAAGAGCCAGAAGTTCATGACTGTGGCTGAGATGGGTGGTGGAGGGCCGGCCTCCCCACACATTTAACCTAACCTCTCTAGTTTAACTATTTCCAGTGAATCATCGTACTCTGTGACCTTGTAACATAAATCTGAGAGGAGCTGCAGTCCTTAACTTCAGACTTCAGCCAGGTTTCATTACTGTGGCTTCTGTGTAGTGGCTTTGTCTTTTGGGTGTCTGTTTATCCTGCTGTCTGCTGTTTACCATCCCTTTAAAGTGAAAGGATCTCTTGATTTATGATTTGGTAGGTTTTTTTTTTTTTCCACTGTGGATAGAGGTGTGAGTGAATTAATGGTTGAAAACCATTAATTGTTAGAGTATATCAAGAAAAATTGGATGAACAATTTTAAGGGAATGCATTATCTAATCTCACTTGTATTAAGGATTTTTTTATTGGAACTGTACTGCTATTAAATGGGAAACACCAAAATATTGCAAAACCTAACTGTAAGTAGATACTTTCTTACCTGGAACATATATGATGTCTGTAAGACCATCTGATAAACCATTAAAGACTAGTGTTTGAATTCTGTCTCCTTTAAATTACCTATTTTGATGCCTAAAGTTTCAGCATTAGGGTTATTATTGGATATTTGCATGGCCAGAAATCTCCTCTATTACACTGTTTTCCCTGAGTTTCTGATGTGTTTAGGTGTTCCCACTTACTGAGATTGAAGTGTAGAATTTAATTTTGATTTTCTCTGGCATGTTCCTGATGACAGAAGTTTGGAGATGGAAGCAAGGAGAGGGATAGGCCTGGAGTCTAGCTGCCTGGGAGAGTGGTTTAAGGAATTGCAGTGTCCAGTTACAGTGTTCAAAAGGTTAAAACCATGACCCTTTACTCAAACAGAATTAATACATATCAAATTCAAATAATTAATGTGGCAAACAGTAATATGGCAAAGCTGGTTGGAAGGGCATTTGGAGGCAGTGTGTAGTTTTATTTTATTGTATTTTTAAAAAATTAATTAATTAATTAATTTATGGCTGCATTGGGTCTTCATTGCTGCCCGTGGGCTTTCTCTATTTGCGGCGAGCAGGGGCTACTCTTCGTTGTGGTGCGCGGTCTTCTCATTGCGGTAGCTTCTCTTGTTGTGGAGCATGGGCTCTAGGCACGCGGGCTTCAGTAGTTGTGGCTCACGGGTTTAGTTGCTCTGTGGCATGTGGGACCAGGGCTCGAACCCTTGTCCGCTGCATTGCCAGGTGGATTCTTAACTATTGCACCACCAGGGAAGTCCCCAGTGTGTAGTTTTGGCTAATAAGGAATGTCAGAATATGGTTGCTAGGTTTGATCCAACACTGGTTAATATCCTACAGAGTTATAAAACTGTAACTACTTTTCTTTTTTGAAACTGGTTTTAAATCTACAGCTTAATCTGTAACTTCACCAAGCCTGGCCTTTAATCGTAGTGAATAGCAAGTCAAACAATGATACATTCTCCTAGGAATTAAATAATTTGGGGATGATTTTGTTAAATACAGCCCCAATGTGACACTGAAAGGACATGCTGCGTTCTCTTTACCTTATTTCCATGTTTGGGATAATTTTTTCTCATCAGCAGTTTGTGAGGCTTCATGGAGACTGCCAATGCTTGAGTTTTATCTACTTTACAGTTTTGCTTTTGGCTAGTGTGTATGGCTATTCTAGCTGTCTGCAAGTTGAAGCCCTTTACAAGCTTGCAGTTGAGCTATTTGTGATATTTTCATTGCTTTTCCCCTCCTCTGTTGACATTTGGTACTTTCAGTCTCATCCCCATCTTTCTTTAACTGTCTTAGAGGGCATTTATGTCTGTCATACCGACTTAGCTTGATGGCAAAGAAGAATGAGCCATTGTAGAAGACTGAATTATAGAGTCCTGAACAATTTACTTACTGGCCTGTCCCGAGCTTGGACATGACTTTGCCATGTCCTACCTATGTGACCTTGAGCAAATCAGTTAACTTATAAAACTCTATTTTGGTCATCTAAAATGCATTGAACAATGGTGCTTACCTTGTAGGGGTATTGTGAGGATTAAAGGATTAAATTAAAGGATTAAAATGGTGCTTAGGGGCTTCCCTGGTGGCGCAGTGGTTGAGAGTACGCCTGCCGATGCAGGGGACGCGGGTTCGTGCCCCGGTCCGGGAAGATCCCACATGCGGCGGAGCGACTGGGCCCGTGAGTCATGGCCGCTGAGCCTGCGCGTCCGGAGCCTGTGCTCCGCAACGGGAGAGGCCACAACAGTGAGAGGCCCGCGTACCGCAAAAAAAAAAAAAAAAAAGGTGCTTGGCACAAAGGAAGTTTTCAATTAAGGTTATCTCTAAGAGAGCTACACACACACACACACACACACACATATATTTGGGGGGGGGGTAGCTTGTTATTTTACATACTAGATGTTCCCTAAAGGATTTGCAAACTTACTTGCTTAAAAGGACCAGGGAGGCACTCAGTAAGTAACTGAAGGGTCTTGCAGAATTAAGCATAAGAGCAGGAACAACTGGCAGCGAATACATGGCATCCCAGCTGGGGAAAGATCAGTGATTGGTGGGGATGATCGTGAAGTTTACACTAAGTGAAGATGTCCTGGAACTGTGCATCTCGAGCCAACTGTTGTCATATGGTTCGGTATGGCTTGATATTAACATTTTTAAAGAGAAGACTAAAGCCTGGATTATCACATGTCCTTACCCTTTTGTAAATGCTGGCAGCTGATTGACATAACGTGCTGTGTTACGGGCTGCATGTAGTGGGCCATCAGTTTGCCATGTTTGCTCTTGGTTGATTTAGATCAGCAGTCCCCAGCGTTTTGGGGCACCAGGGACTGGTTTCGTGGAAGACAATTTTTCCACAGACCGGGAGTGGGGGGGGGATGGTTTCGGGATGATTCAAGCCCATTACATTTATTGTGCACTTTATTTCTATTATTATTACATTGTAATATATAATGAAACTTACACAACTCACCATAATGCAGAGTCAGTGGGAGCCCTGAGCTTGTTTTCACTTGCTTCTCACTGATAGGGTTTTTTTTTTTTTTTTTTTTTTTTTTTGCGGTACGCGGGCCTCTCATTGTTGTGGCCTCTCGGAGCACAGGCTCCGGACGCGCAGGCTCAGCGGCCATGGCTCACGGGCACAGCCGCTCCGCGGCATGTGGGATCTTCCCGGACCGGGGCACGAACCCGTGTCCCCTGCATCAGCAGGCGGACTCTCAACCACTGCGCCACCAGGGAAGCCCCAACGGATAGGGTTTTGATATGAGTCTGCAAGCAATTGATTATGGTCTCTGTGCAGTCAAACCTCTCTGCTAACAATAATCTGTATTTGCAGCCGCTCCCCAGCGCTAGCATCACCGCCTGGACTCCACCTCAGATCATCAGGCGTTGGATTCTCATAAGGAGCGCGCGACCTAGATCCCTCACATGAGCAGTTCACAGTAGGGTTCGCGCTCCTAGGAGAATCTAATGCTGCCGCTGATCTGACAGGAGGTGGAGCTCAGGCGGTAAAGCGAGCGATGGGGAGTAGCTGTAAATACAGATGAAGCTTCAGTTGCTTGCCCACTGCTCACCTCCTGCTGTGCCGCCCGGTTCCTAACAGGCCACGGACCAGTAGTCGTCCGTGGTCCTGGGGTTGGGGACCCCTGATTTAGATTGTTCAGTGAGAAGGGTAAAGTTGTTCACGGTAGACCATATCAGAATTTAAAGTGACCACAGCAGTCAGTTACAGACGAGAACACTTGGGTTTGGGCAGAGTCACATGGCCCATTAGTGGTGGTATGTTTAATTTTTATGTAAATGAGCTTTACTTGTACATGGTCTTCCACTTTGGGAGTTA
Source organism: Phocoena phocoena (assembly GCF_963924675.1). Classification (NCBI taxonomy): domain Eukaryota; kingdom Metazoa; phylum Chordata; class Mammalia; order Artiodactyla; family Phocoenidae; genus Phocoena; species Phocoena phocoena. The sequence goes on along the minus strand of NC_089228.1, from coordinate 27,999,809 downwards.
GAAGGTTTAACACAGACTCATGTTTGAAAGATTCTCCGTACGTTAAAAAACAACTCTATTGATTATTGGAACAGGGGAGGGAAGTATACCAAAATTTTAACGGTGATTCTAGTTGTTTTTATTTTCTTGTTTATGCTTTTTGATGTATTGTTGTCTATTTAATGTACTCTGCTTATTAATGTACTTCACTTAATGTGTTTCTATGACAAATATTTATTGCTTTTATAATCAGAAAAAGCAATAAATGCTATTAAAAAAAGAATTTATCATGGAAATGCCTAGATGTGTGATATGATTATTGATTAGTTTCATGGCCCCAAGATTGTTGCTAGCAAAGTAATGGTTCATTATTTCATTTGCTCTAGGAAAATGATGGTGTATCTTATTGTGCTATTTAAGTATGCTTAGATACGTCTTCCTTAGGTGTGCAGTGATTTCATTGATGGAATGGGTTTCTGACTCCTGTGGGGCATTGAGTTGCTGGTCCCACTCCTGGACAGCTTGCCTGCAAGGGAGACCATCTGTTTTGGCAGAGCCAGGGGCTTGCCCTGCTGGGCTGCAGCCCACCAACTGTTGGAGCCACAGTGCCTCAGCTGCTGTGCTTTTGTACTAACTCTTATTAGCCATGCAGACCTTTACGGTTCAAACCAGGCCACATCTGTTGTGAGTCCCATGACCTTCAAAACCCAGAGCGGAAAGAAATGCAGAGCACACTTTTTATCTCCGGGCCTTCCGCAGACACGTCAGTTTACAGGGCTTAATTAAAAATATTTTTCTAAACTTATTTTGTAAAAGATTTTCATTTTCATTGTCCTCCCTTAGCAGTGGATTTACATTGTTGCTGATTTGAACAAATTACTGTTGCTTAGAGTGTGGTCTGTTTATCACATGTATCTGATCCCAAAAGGAGTTTGTTAAAAAATTTATTCTGGAGACTCACTGTAGACCAAGACCAAGGGAATCATGATCTTAGGGGTGTATTCCTGCACCAACATTTTAAATACAGATTTGGACTTTTAGGACTGCATGCCCCCAGGGACCTCCTGTTTTACCAAGAGGTAGGCATGAAGTTAGAAAGCCTACAGTAAGATGAGTGGTCATGTGGGCAGCTGGGCAACCCTAGGAATGCCGAGACTTCTTAGAAAGTTTGCTTTTGGATGTAAAAGTTTGGGAAAGTTCCTAAAGGCGTGTGGCCTGGAAAATGTTGATGGTCACTGCAGGAAGAGGAACTATATTTCCAGGTTGAACATAGTGATTCATTGGTTATGTTTTCCAGAAATAGTAATGTCTAAATTGAAATTGTTTTCTGTATATGCTCTATGTCTTCTCAACTTAGATCCTTCTGAAAAATAGAATGGCCCAAACGCCAAACACTATGATGTTTTTCCTGTATTCTTCAGTGCCAAGCCATCAGGCCTCCAGACAGGTTCATGAGCCCTACATTTCCATAGCTCGAGCAGTGGAGGGACCAGAGGACCAGATGCCTCTATAAAAATACACCCTGCCCACCTCGCCGCCCCACTGGGCTAGCCGTCTCTTGGATAGAAGAGAGAAAAAAGAAGAAATTGAGTTCCTCTAATTTGTTGGAGTGGGGTAGGTAGAGAGAAGGAAGAGGAAGGGTTTCACGAAAGTATTCTAGGTCACATTTTGCCCTTGGGGCGGGAGCATTAGTAGGAAGTAAGCAACATGTTTCATTTTAAATGGAGATTTATTTTATTTTATCCAGTATATCCAAAGTATCATTTTGACATGTAACCAAAATAAAAAATATTAATGAGATGTTTTATAATCATTTTTTTCTTGCTAAGCATTTGAAATCCTTGAGTGTATTTTACTCTTATAATGCATCTGGGTTCAGGGTCACCCCACAGTTCAGGTCACAAATACCGTGACTACTGTATTTGACAGCATAGCTCGAAGGGTTTCTTCTAATCCCGAATTCTCAGTTAAAATGTGAACATATGCCTGTGTGAAACATCATTTTTCCTGTTATTTTTTTTACACAGCAAGTTCTTATTAGTTATCTATTTTATGCATATTAGTGTATATATGTCAATTCCAATCTCCCAATTCATCCCACCACCACCAAAGTCTTGTAATAATTTATCACTCTTATTATAGTATTTTTAGTTGCAACTAGAGAGTTTTATAGGGGATTCTTTCAGTGTGAAATCTCTTAAAGGTCAATCGAAAATAAAATGTGTTTTTTCTGGGGCATAGGATGGAGGCATCTGAGTACCTAGAGGGGTCCTTGGATCAGAATATGTAAAATGAGAGTATCCAGGAGTGTCGTCATTCAAACGTCGTTTTGTATCAGTCCAAACATATTCTGTGTTAATATTTATGTTTGGGTCTTTATGTATTTTTTCAAAAAGAACTGAATATGCACCATCTATTTCCATGTTACAGGCCTTTAGACTTTATAGGGAAGTGTCATTGGAGCTTCATTTTCCCTGCTCTGTCTCTTTAGAGTGTCTGGGTTTGAATTCCTTTCTCTGTCCTATACAGTGCAATGTGATTTTGACAAGGTACTTAATTATTTTTTTGACTTGGGAATTGAAAAGCTGAGAGGATTTACCCCTCAAAGTTCTGGTATGGATTAAATGAGATCATCCAGCTGAAGAACACAGTGCCTCCCAGTACATAGTAAGTGCTAAAGAAATATTAGCTATCTCAGTATCTTTATTAATTATCTTTGTTAATTTTAGAGACTTCAAGCAGTGTAGGAGAAATTTTAGGAATGATTTTTTTTCTTTGACATTGAGATAGAGGTTAAAAAAAATCCTTACTTATGAAACATATTAACAATCTTTTTTTTTTTGCCACAGTCTCTTTAGCCCTATTTCCCATTCTGTTCACTGTGTTGTCCTGGGTTTGAGCATCTCTCTACTCTGGGTAAAATTATTTTAATAAGAACTCTCTGGTCATAACATCTCTATTAAAGGCCCTCCTCCCCTACAGGGTGAAGGGAAAAGTCCTCAATGCATTTCACAAAGTGCTTTTTCTTTTTATGAAACTTTGGTTCCTGAGTAAAACCTGAGAGATCGTATATGATTTCTGCAGCACCCAAGATCTGCAGCCTTTTTGGTTCCATTGTGGGAAATAGCAAACAAGGTTTGCCTGAGCATGGCCTGGTACAAAAGGAAAACCTGAGGTTTCCACCAGCTTGTAATCCCACCCATTCTTCTCACTTTTTCACTTAATACTCACTCAGTGATTATGCAAAAGTGATATTTAAGAGCAAATGTGTTTAGCAAACCTTTGTAAGCAATATTTAAAGGAGTGTTTATTTTTCAAAATTCACTCAGGATTTCTGTAATCTACAGGCCTGTGGTTCTGGTACATGGGTTGTACCAATTTGTTTCAGAGAGTTTTATTGTATATGCTACATCTTTCTGATCAGCTATCTAAAAATCAAAGGAACAATTTGTTCTATTCAATTTTGCCTGATAGGGAAGGCTCCAAAGATACAAAGTTGCCCTTCGGCATCATTATATTTATAAAAAAAAAATAATAAAGGAAACAGTCTTTCGATTCCCCCTCCTAACCCCAGTTTGACTGTATTGCAGAGTCATGAAAAGATTTAAATCCATAGTTGAAAAGTCTCCTTGCAATTGATTTTATTCAGCTTCTTGTATACAAATAGATAGCGCTAGGAAAAAAGGAAATATTGATCTGAACTTTCAGTTTTGGACTTGAGCTTTCTAAAGTCATAAAACTGCTTTTCCATTTGACTCTTACAGTATAATTGGCCAGAGTCAGAGAAGGTTTTAGGAAAGGCACAACCAAAAAAGAAAACTGAAACAAACTGCTTATTTAGTAGCTGCCATTTGTTCATCAGAGACTTTAGGTTAAACAGTTCTTTTTCCAAAAAAAGGAAAAAGAATCTTTTTCATATAATTAGTTGAAGAAACTGCTTATAGAGCTAGTTAAAGCAGATTTAGAGATAAATGCTTTAGCCATCTTGATGTGATGTGGTGAAAATGTTTATGTGGTTAGAGTTTTTAATTAAATCATTTTATTTAAGATTGTAATAGCCCTTTTAATATTTGTCCTTGAGACTTGTGTTGTGTTATTTCAAGTTAATAACTCCTCTTGAAGCAAAGCAGAATGCGCAATATTTCTTCTGGTGATTTCTTTCTGCAACTGAGAACAAAGCAAACCTCATTCCTGCTGGAAAGGAAGCAAAACTAACACCTAATAAAAATGGAGATAACAGGAAGGAACTTGTAGCCCTAGGTAGCAACATTAAAAGTGGTTGCCTGGGCAATACTACCCAATTCCTAGGGTTCTTTTTTTTTTTTTTTTTTGCGGTACGCGGGCCTCTCACTGTCGCGGCCTCTCCCGTTGCGGAGCGCAGGCTCGGCGGCCATGGCTCACGGGCCCAGCCGCTCCGCGGCATGTGGGATCTTCCCAGACCAGGGCACGAACCCGCGTCACCTGCATCGGCAGGCGGACTCTCAACCACTGCACCACCAGGGAAGCCCCCTTGGGTTCTTTTTTTCTTTTAAATTCCAGGGACAGATGTATTACATTAATTGAATCAAGCCTATGGGAGGCTTGTTTCTTAGTATTTCAGGAAGTAGAAATGGTCCTATGTACGGACTTTGAATAACGGAGAAAGAGGTATCAGTATTTTGGTAATTTATCTCCCACCAGGCACAAAGTATACTTGTCCCTGAATACTTTTTCGTGATTGTAGACAATCCTGAACAATTGCTAAAGACAAAATCTTTGTCCTCTTGCAGAGATGAACTCCTGTAGTTTAATTTATTAATTGTCCTTTACTTGGGCTCCTTACTGTTCTATTGCTCACACCTACTTGTGGAAGAGACAGGCTTTTTTGTTGTGGTGATGGTGCTTGGCTTTTGATTTTATTTTGGGGTAAATAAAAACGTTATTTATTCATTAAATTGAAGTAAAATTGGTATATAACATTATGAGTTTCAGGTGTACAACATTATAATTGTATATTCGCATACACTTCAAAGTGATCCCCACCACAAGTCTAATTACCATCCATCACCATACAGTTGACCCCCGCCTCCATCCCCTTCCCCTCTGGTAACCACCAGTTTGTTCTTTGTATCACTCATGTTTTCTTTTGTTTGTTTGATACTATTTGTTCATTTGTTTTTGTTTGCTTTTTAGATTTTTATATATGAGTGAAATCATATGGTGTTTTTCTCTTTCCGACTTATTTCTCTTAGCATAATACCCTCAAAGTCCATCCATGTTGTTGCAAGTGGCAAGATTTTCTTCTTTTTTATGGCTATGTCGTATTCCATGGTGTATCTACGTCACATCTTCTTTATCCATTCATCTATCAATGGACACTTAGGTTGCTTCCATACCTTGATTATTGTAAATAATGCTGCAGTGAACATAAGGATGCATATATCCTTTCAAATTAGTGTTTTCTTTTTCTTTGGATAAATACCCAGAACTGGAATAACTAGATCATATGGTAGTTCTATTTTTAATTTTTGGAGGACTCTCTATACTGCTTTCTATAGTGGCTGCAGTTTACATTTCCACTATCTATGTATATGAGGATTCCCTTTTCTTCACATCCTTGCCACCACTTGTAATTTGTTGTCTTTTAGATGACAGCCATTCTGACGGGCGTGAGGTGATACGTCATTGTGGTTTTGATTTGCATTTCCCTGATAATTAGTGATGTTGAACATCTTTCATCTTTTCGTATGCATCTTGGCCATCCGTATGTCTTTTTTGGAAAAATGTCTGTTCAGTCCTCTGCCCATGTTTTAAATTGGGTTGTTTGTTGAGTTACATGTGTTCTTCATTTATTTTGGATATTAATCTCTTGGATATATCATTTGCAAATATCTTCTCCCATTCAGCGGGTTTCCTCTTCGTTTCATGGATGCTTTTCCTTTGCTGTTTAGTTTGATGTAGTCCCATTTGTTTATTTTTGCTTTTGTTTCCCTTGCCTTTGGAGTCATATCCAAAAAAACTCTTAAGACCAATGTCAGGGAGCTTACTGCCTACATTTTCCTGTAGGAATTTTATGGTTTCAGCTCTTATGTTCGAGTCTTTAATCCATTTTGGGTTAGTTTTTGTGTATGGTGTAAGATAGTGGTCTGGTTTAATTCTTTTGCTTGTGGCTGTCCAGTTTTCCTAGCATCATTTTTTGAAGAGATTGTTCTTTCCCCATTGTATATTCTTGGTTCTTTTGTTGTAAATTAATTGTCCACATATGTGTGGGGTTTTTTCCTGGGCTCTGTATTCTATTCCATTGATCTGTGTGTCAGCTTTTATGTCAGTATGGGAGTTTTTTTTTTAGAATCATCTAGGGAGGCAGGGAGAAGCCAGTTGGGCTTTCAGCCATGCAATGTCCATGTTTCAACAATGACAAAATTGTTTTCTAAAATACATCACCCACCTAAGCTTCCTTCAACATCCATAGTAGGGTGGTCTGTACCTCTACAAGCATCACACAGGCAGGTAATTTTTTTTCTTATAAGATATTGAGAATATAGTTATACACCATTTAGCTGTAAAAGAAAATACAGTGATAATGAGTATTCTTGCCTTCTTTCTTTTCCTCATTGTATTTGTAAATAGTTGCTTCTAGTTTGCCTCCTATTAATATCTTTTTAAAAATTGACATGTATAAGCAATTAATTGCTTGATGAAACTAGTGCAAATCCCGATTCATGCGAAAAAGGGCAAAGGGAAATTGTAGAAAATAATAGCAAAATAAAACTAAAAATGAGCTGAATCAGCTCGGTGCTTTGTGACCGCCTAGAGGGGTGGGATAGGGAGGGTGGGAGGGAGGGAGACGCAAGAGGGAAGAGATATGGGGACATATGTATATGTATAACTGATTCACTTTGTTATAAAGCAGAAACTAACACACCATTGTAAAGCAATTATACTCCAATAAAGATGTTAAAAAAATAAAAATAAAAATGAGCTGAGTAGGCATTTGGTCAGGTGAATATAAATATTAGGCTGCTATTTGCTCAAAACTTTCCCTCCAGGAGCACCGGCGTCCTGCACATTTTATGAATGATTTGTCTTCACTCACCCTGGGGGCCCAGGTGATGAGCCACTGTTTTCTGTTCTTGCCCGCCTCCCTCCAGTCCCCCTGCCACAGCAGAGTCACCTTTTCAAAGTGTACATTGATAACAATGTTCTAAATTAGATTATGGTAATGGTTGCAGAACTCTGTAAATATACTAAAGCCCATTATATATCAAGAGAGCTGTTTTAAAGGAAAGCACATGTTAGACATATTGGTTGTCCTCTTGGAGTCCTTCATTGCCTTCTCAAGCTCATTCAAAGCTCATCCTGTAGGATGTTGCACTTGTTACTCTTCAACCTCCTTCTTCTCCCCCCCACCAGCTCACCAAGCTTCAGCCAGCCTGGCCTCCTTATGCCACCTTCTTTCCTGCCTCAACATCCTCATACATGCTTTTCCCCTGTCTTGACCTCTATCCTCCCATCCTGTGCATCAGTGCCTTCAACTAAAATGATACCTACTTCCCTGATTAATCTTTCTACCTTCCTTCCCTATTTCTATTTTTCCTTACTGTATCATGCTTGTCTCATTTAATTTTCATATTTGTTTCACTGCGTACACAAATTGTAATTTATGTATGGATTGATTGACCTGCTAGTGGAAAGAAAGGTCCGAGATGGCAGGAGTAATGTGGGGGATGGTATGTGCTGTTGAATGCCTTGGTGTACTAGTATCCTGCCTTGGAGAGACCAGGAATACTTGCCTAAATCTTACCAAATTCCCTAGAAATTCTCCTTTTGGCCAGAAGGAGTTAGGAACCACTTAAACAGATAGTCAGTGTGGAGGTAGAGTGGGAACTTTGTTGCCTAGCAGCACACGCAGAGACAGCTAGAGGCCACGGAGTGGCTCGCTGGCCAGGAATGATGTGGTGTCTTTAACGTGGCCCCAGAGGTCACAGGTTCCTGGGTTAACTAGCCATTCGGGTCTATCCACACTGTGACTGGTGTCTGGTGTCTTGAGCAAGGGGTGTCATGGTTGGAATGCCCTCTGTATGTGATCCCTAAGCCCAGAGCTTAGGGCTTGTGCCTCAGTGTGTTTTCTGCAATCTACTGTGGTTGGGTACTATCTTGGTGGGTATTTTTGTCACTGTGAAGCTTGTTTTCTCCACGTTCTGGAAATGTGCATCATGGCACATTTTGCTAGGGTTTGTAGATGTGCCATAGTTTTGAAATGGGCACCCGACAACATTTAAATAGAGTTTTCTCTTTGCCCATTTCTTTTTATTCTGTTAAAAATGCCCATTTCATCGAATATTGTTCATTCAGTGTTTCACAGGGACTATATGTGTACGTATAACTCAGCTATATAAAAGGCCCAAGTTATAAAGTTTATTCTTTACTTCTTAGGGATAAAAATGTATCAGGCATTTACAGTTATACATTTTAAATAAGAAAAAATGAAGAAAATGTATTAATCAATGTATCGCTTTGTTTCCCTAATTCAAGTTGTAACTTAATATTTATTTCTGCTGTAATATGAGTGACTTTCTTTTTATAGACAAATAACCAGTGTTTGTATAATTCTAGTTGGATATTCTCCACATCATGTTAGGAAAACCCCTCTACATTTTTCTGTTAGTACTGTCAGAGCTAGATTTTATCTCAGACAATTGGCAATAGTGGTGGGAAGAGTGACTTAGACAGCTTCTTCCTTTTGAACTTGTTAGGTTTTTAGTTTTTGAAGGCCCATGGAGAAACTGTTTTTCACTTGTGACGTTTATTTACTTTTCAGCAGGTGGAGTAACTGTTACCTCACAGATATTTCTATGATTCCTAAAATTCAATTTTGTGAAGAATAGTTGTAGTATACTGTCAGCTGTACAGGCTTGAGAGGAATATCTGGTTCAGGGCTATGTGTTCTTGGCAAGTTACATGCCTTTTCTGAACAGTTGTACCTAAGCCACAAGATTATTGGAAGAATAATATTAATAGTACTTTTAATAATACCTTCCTCATAGGCAAAGATTGAGTTAGTAAATAACCTGTTATTGGGCCAAGCTGTAGGTGGCAGACCCAAATGGCCATAGGAACTAGATAAGAAAGGGACTTGACATGGGCAGCGTCATGATTCTTCTCTAAAGAGCTAGTCACTATTGACATAGCATATTGGTGCTATTTGAGAACAAAGTTCACATTTCTCATTAAAAAATACAGATATCGGAATTCTTTCTTGGATTTTCTCAAGTTGACAACTAATTAAACACACATGCATGCAAACACATACAGTGGGTGAAACAAGACATCTGGGTCCATGACTGTGTTCAGCGTGGTGGCCACCAGTTGTAATGGCTAATCTGAATTTGCCCGTTCTGTTGATCACGAAGGATTTAAAGAGATGGCGCAGTTGGGAAATTGGAAGTACAGATTTGTGGCAGTGGATATCGCTAAAACACCATCTATGCTTAATCCTCATTTTCCCAGGAATCTTACAGAACCAAGAAACTTGATTCTTTGAGAACCAAACAGATTAAAATGGATTGGAAGGCTTGGTTGAGTTATTTTTATATGATGTTTGATATCAGGGGTCCAATTATTTTTTAGGAGGGTGCCTCTGAGGAAGAGTGAACTGTGATATTTTTCAGATTTTCATCACAAATGTATAATGAGCCTCCATATAAATCATTTGTTCAAGTGTACCCTTTCTCGGACCTGTCGGGAAGCGTGTTTTTTATTTCTGAAGTTTTTAAACTGTGATATAGTTGGTAGCAGATGAATCGTTCTAATTTTTTGTCCCTTTTAGCCCTGTCTGATTTAAAAAAAAAAAAAGATTCTGCCTTTTGTTATCAGTGTTATTTTAGAGTAAAATAACAAATAGAAGTTCATTATTTTGCTTCTCTGCCTGACTTAAGTAATTTTTACAAGCCTGTAAAAATGTGTTCTTTGTACCCTTAGGGTATTATATTGCTGTGTGATTCCTTTTTTCCCTTGAACTGCCTGTAAGTTTTAGTAATCTACTTTACTTAAAAAAAAAAAAAAAAAAGTCATGGCTCTCTATTAGGTCTCTTTATCACTTTGGATGATGAAAAATACTTTTTTTGTAGTTGGAACAATAGGTACCTTTAAATGTGGTAAAATAGGTAATCTACTGTAATATAATCTATTGTATTTGAGCTTAGCTCAGTATCACAAACAACTATGGGGACCATTTGTAATGCAGTAGTTACAAAGGAATGTACTTCTTGATTTACTTTTTGGGACGCTCACTAAGTACATTTTACTACAATTGATTGAAATACAGGCACAAAGGAGATGAGAGGCTGATGGAATATTTAATTTAATATAATTTGATAATTTTGCCTATTGTAGTCACAGAAAAGATAAAGATTTATGCATTTTAGGCTGTTGTGTGGGATTTAATGTTCTTAAATGCTCTTTAAAATTTAGAATTATACTTAATAGAGAGATTTCACCATCCTTGAGGGATCTTTAATTTGTTTGTTGTATGAGCAGTTATAATAAATACAAACAGCCTGCTTAACTGCTTGTCTGCCGTTCTGGAAATACGCATCTGAATTTGAAAATGTGAGGGCCTGTTACTTATTTTTAGTGGGCTTATTTTTGGCAGTAACTCTGGCAGAAAACTAGGACTCTTTATATGAGAGCCATCCATCCATCATCCTAAAGTAATTTTCATTCTGGCACTGGGGAGCCAGAATTTCTTTGTTCTGATGTTTTCAGTTTTGGATGGAAGCTGACCAGTTCTCCCAGGCTTCTGAGTCCTTTGGAATGACCTAGAATTGGACATATAGTTAAGTGGAAATACCCTCAAGTGTCACTACACTATTTTGCTTTGGTTACAAGATATGGGACTTTGTTTTAGATGGCATTTGGGGCTGTTCTCATCATAAATGGACACCGGTTTCACCTTTACATAACGTCTGTCATATAATCACACTCGACTATAGGAGATCATAACATTGCTATGATCAAGTGGACACTGCTGGTTCAATATGGTATGACGAAACAGTAATGTGGAGGAACGCCGTGGATATTTTGAAATGCTTGGTGGCCACAGTTTTCCTTTCTTTGTAGGCACCTCTGACTTCCTTTCATTTTCAGATATACAAATGCATGTGTAAATGGGCCACTTTTGTCAAAAACAGTAAGACGTTAGTTGTACTCTGTAATTTCAATTTACACGTTTGCAATTTTGGAAGAAAAATATTCTTTATCAATATGTAAATATGTTTATTTTTAATCTCATGTAGATTCAGTGACCCTTCTCTCTGACCATAAAACCCAAGAAAAGACATCTATGTCAAGAATGTTATTTGATGTAGTGTTTAGAGGAACTAGTCTCTTGGTATGAAAAATATTCAGCCTGTTAACACGGCTTGAAACTCTTTTTCCTCCTCAAGTCAAAATTTCTGTAAAACACTGAGAGTAAGAATTATACCAAAGCCTCCTGAAGATATAGTTAAGGCAGATGGGATACACATCTGCTTTTATATTCCCAGAATAAAAACATTTATTGTTATCAACTCTGTCTGATGGCTCTGGGAAATTAAATCATGTACATAGGAAACAGTTTTGTTGATATCTTCTGTGGTAGGTAGCTCTTAGGATATTTTTGTAGGAAAGGATTGGGCCTTTGGGTCTGGAAATGTTATTATCTTTTTCGCTTCAGGCTGGAAATGAGGTAGTCTCCGTACAAGTTCTGAGAGGTGAGAGAGTTTCTGAAGACTCCCTGATGAAAAGACCTGTCACTCAGTCAGCTTTCTGCATAGCAACCTACTTAAGATTCCTCCTGCTGAGTGAGCTGTGGGAATCATTGGCTAGTTAATGCTACTGGTTTTGAAATCTCTACTATCGACATTGAGAGACACATTCTCTTGGGTGATGGGTGTAGCTGGGTTTTCCCTTTACAAAATCATATTATTTTTATGCTATCCAGACCCTTGTAGGCTACCCAGGTTTGATATTCCTCATGTCCAGGTTTGTTAGCCATGTGCGTGGTTTGGTTAAACTTTCCCTAGAGACAACCTCTTTGAAGAGTGTACGGCAGTATATGGTTGGGCATCATTTCTGTCTTCTACGCTTGTTACATCACTGCAAACCCAATTCCTTGAAGCACTGTAAACCAGTGAAAGCCTTCCTGAGCTTTCCTCTGTCGGCCGACTTCAGCTCCATAAACCGTAGCCCACTTGGTGCTACAGAACTTGGGAGAAGACGGAACGTATGTTTGCATAACACCAACTCCTCCCTCTTGGTAGTCACATGATAACCATAGGCAGATTTACACATCCTGTCTGTTCTGAGGAGTGAAACTACATATTTTCATAAGCATGCACCATTTTTAATTGTGTAAGCTGCTGACATAAGCAGGTAAGCAATTTGACATGAAGGTAAGGATCCGCAAAGGCATGCATTTGCATAATTTAATTTTCTGCACAGAAGATACTGGAAATCTATAGCGTGATTCACAGCCTCACCATATCATTGCCATGCCGCCGTTAGGTGGCCGTTGGAGTTTAGAAGAGTATGAAGCATATTAAAATTGATTGCATTTGGTGTGCTGAGTCTGTATCTTTACTTGGGAACCACAGATTGTCTCTTTTTGCAAATCTCTGCTCCTTGCCAATGAGACATCACATTGCTTAATATACCCCATATACAGTTTTTGACTGCCGTTCAAGTAATAATTTTTAAAAGTTGCTTTTAGGAAATACTTTGTCATATGATCAAAACACATTTGAAGAAGGGACTTGAAACTTTGTTTTCAATCATGCAGGTGCCAGTAATACACGATTATGTTCTTACTTGGGGAAAAAGAAATCACACACTACTGACATAGATGGAATAAAAGGGAAAACTCAATATAGTTATCTTTAATGAATAGTTGATGTGTTAAAAAGAGAGATCTGGTGCTGGCGTGATGAAGTCCTTTGCTACCTGGTTCATTTCTGAGTTGATTCCTAAAGAATTGCTTATTGGATACTCAAGCTAGTTCCTTCCAGCTTCACGTTTTAGATGTTTGCTGTTTCTGATAGGAGGGTGGTGTTGGGGGAGAAGATTGTGTTTTTGCTTATGGCTCATATAAGCACACACCAGCACACACACACACACACATGTACTCTAGCCTCCAACGCAGGCACCGTGAGCCTTTCTGGTGTTCATGTATTTATTCACTCACTCACTTACTCATTACTGAATACACACCATATGCCAAGCTCTGTCATGGGAGGTAGGCTGAGAGCTCCTTGTCTCAGGGAGCTTCATAGGCCATGCAGCATGCCCTTCAGATGCAGGTTTTCCTGCCCATTCTTACCTTGCTGGGTACAACCCACATTGTTCCTCAATACTCTGGGGAGTGTGATGATGAGGGCGTTAACCCACCTTCCTTGGGACGGCTCTGCCCCCTCTGTCACTTCTAGTCTGTTGGTCTTTATACAGCAAAGCCACACCTCTCACATTTGGCCCAAGTGAACCCCCTTCAGACAGGCAGTTCCACTGCTCAGTGCAGATGCCTTACACCGCAGTGTGACGTATGGCTGGGAAAGTATCTGTGCTTTGGGGTTGGATTCCATTACTTTGCAGTGTCAGGGGAGGACCTTCTGATGTGTCCCTCCCTTGTTTCTTGAGTTGGATATATCTTTGTAGACTTGCTGTTTCATTAATGGTTTAGTGGGTTTGGAGAGGTGACGTGTGTGGGACCCTAAAACCTATAGCCTGTATCCAGTCCGGTTAAAGACTGTTGCGATTATGGTCTAAGTACTTGGACGTTTTCACACTTACCTGATGAAGCTCTGGACTCCGTAGCTTTGCATTCCCAGTAGGATGGGTAATGCAGCTGCCGGTGGGCTTTGTCCTCCTTTGCTGTACCCTCATATTCTCAAAAGTTCTGAGAAATAAAAGGTAATTCCCTTTCAGGAAAAAAAAAGAAGAGGGGACTGACCGGTGATGGAGACTGTGATTCTAGTGTGATCTTCTGTAAAGAGTATAAATGAATATCCTCATTCCTTCTTTACTTTTATACCTGGTTCATTTGTTCGTGAGCCGAATCTGGCTGGAACTCTGGTTCAGTTTAGATTTGCTTGTCTAATTGCTCAGGTCAACGCCAACACTGGTGTGACGTAGGCAGCAGGACATTCATTTCCGTGGCCAGGTCTTTACTAGAATTAAGACAGGCTTAGCCTGTCAAGTCACAGGCTGTGAGGCTAAGTTAATAGCGTCACAGATAACAGGACCTCAGGTCTAGCTCAGCAGGAAAGTTGGTGGTTCTTATCTCTGGCTGCAAAATAGAACCACCTGAAGAACATTTTAAAAAAAAGGACTGGTATCTTGGTCCCACCCCAGACCAATTAAAGTGGAATCTCTGGAGGGTAGGGTCCAGGGCATAGGGTTTTTGTTTGTTTTGTTTTATTTTTAAAGCAGCCAGGGTTGAGAGTCAGAGCTCTAGTCCAACAGTGGCCTTTTCTGCATGGAAAAATTGATGATTAGGTGTTGAAGTGACTTGTTTGAAGGTCACCAAGGTCACATGAGTGTCACTGGGGGAAAAGTGAGCTTTGGTAAGTGATTGGTTCATGTAACTATAAAGCCTTCCAGGGGGTTGGTATCAAATTGGCTTTATCCTGAGCTTGAGTTTTGTCAACAGAATTGATCCATAGATTTTGCTTTCTCTGGCTTGGTTTCATTTTTTTGGTTTTATTTAAAGATTTATTATTTATTTATTTAATTTATTTTTGGTCGTGTCAGGTCTTAGCTGTGGTACCCGCACAGGATCTTTGTTGCGGCATGCAGGATCTTTCCTTGCGGTGCGTGGGCTTCTCTTTCATTGTAGCATGTGGGTCTTCTCTCTTTAGTTGATGTGCGCGAGCTCAGTAGTTGTGGCGCAAGGGCTCAGTTGCCCTGCGGCACGTGGGATCCTAGTCCCACGACCAGCGATCGAACCCGCGTCCCCCGCATTGTAAGGCAGATTCTTTACCACTAGACAACCACGGAAGTCCTGCTTGGTTCCATTTTTGAGCGCCTCTACGGATCCCCTGCTTGACCCTCAACCATCCCCTTGAAGCTTCCAGCTCATGTCATAACACCTTCAGCAAGAGAGAGAATCTCTCTGATTGGCTGGTGTCTCCATTCCCAAACATATGTATCACTGGGGCTAAACATACCAGCCTCATAAGATTGGTATAAGGACAACACCAGCTGCTATGAGCAGAGCACCTTTTTCAGCTCTGGGTGTGTAGTGCTTTTTAAATGCCTGATAACATAGTGGAAATTTGTTGCCAAGTCTCTGTTTTGGTAATCATCACACCCCACTCCACCTGCTAGGTCACGAGTCATGGATTGGACAACCACATCATGTTGCCCCCATCCTTGCCAGGTCCAAGGGTGGGCCTTGTTTGACTTAAGCCAAGTGAATCACTGTAAACTGTGTCCCTGGCCCCAGTCGTATGTGTGGGAATGGGGACACGGTTTTTTACTCAGTCTTGATACAAGGAGGAAGGATTATTTGTGAGTGATTATTCAGAGCGAATTAGCTCTAAGAAGCATAGAAGACAGGTACGTAAGATGTTTCCCATACGCATAGAGAATAAATCAGTCGAACAATTAGGAAACTCTTTAGTGGGTATGTGGTTGAGCCTCAGTTTCCTTGTCTGTAAAATGGAGTTAAAAATACCAGCCTCACAGAATCATTATGAAGGTAACACAAATTATTGTGAACAGACAAGGAAGCCGAGCAATTGTTTATTTAGTATGCTTTAGTGGAGGAAAAAATAGTTGAGGAGACTAGGAGATGGGAAATTTTATATTTGATCCGTAGAAGCTTAGAATGGTCAACTTCCTGAAGCTCTGAATGGCTCATCTGCAAGAGTATAGGATGAATTGGACCATATGTATCTAAACCTTCATCTTACTTTAAAAATGGTTAGTAACTTAGGTTTTGACTTTGTCATTCAGGACCAAAGAGCATGCGTAGATGACACCAGGTTTACTTTGGTAATGTGTGTTTGGATTTTACAGGATTCCCATTTCCCTCTAAAGGGCTCCTCTCTCTGGAGTAGCTTTGTTCAAGCATTGTTTCTTTTAAAGCCAGTCTTTGCGATGAACGTGCAAGCATAAAGTACTTTACATGTTTCCTAATTTTTCTTCATGACCCATCACGTTGTCAACAAAGCTAATGCCATCATGGTGAGATGATTATTATTATCACTACTCTGACTAATTGGGAATAATGTATTGTGCTTTCCTGGTGCCATCTTTGTCTTAAACTGAATATGAATATACAGTTCCTCTAACCATTTTTCTTGCTTTTCAAAGGCACACTTGATTTTGTTTGGGTGCATTTAAATATTAACACAGACAGCTGGGATGTATTGTTTGAAGTGCAGTTCCAATTCATTTTGGATTCTGGGCACCTGTGATACTTGTCTTCTTACACATCAGTGCATTCAGGTGTGGGCTCACCACAAAAGAAATTTGCATCCATGAAGTAGCTGGGAGCGGAGGGCTTTGAACACTGTAGCAGGCAGATGGAAGCTCTCCATATTGGGGTAGGAGATTGGATTCATTCTGCGTTTTCAAAGAAGTACATCATTAAGCAGTATTTCTTTTCTGAACATTGCTGGCCTTGGAGGGTTTCAAGCTTCATATCTTCAGATATATAACAGGTGACTATCTTGGGTCCAAAGTATGTGGAGGACTGGTTCACACCATGGGGTGTCTTCCAGGCCTCAGACTGTGATGTGTTTGGATGGCAGAGGCCTGAGATTTGTGGCAGGCGTGCTTGTATTCGGTTCCTTGATCTGCATACTTAGCTGTGTGACCTGGGACTGGTTACTCAGTGTCTCTGAGCCTTCATTCCTCCATCTGTAAAAGAGATGGAATGACCCCTTGCCCGATGAAGATCAAATAAGGCTAGAGGCCCTGTGCACCTAGGACATAGGCTTACGCATATAGTGGGAACCAGAACCGTGAGTTCTAGGCCTACAGTTGTATGACCTTGGGCAAGCCTAAGTTACTCAACTATTCTAAGCTTCAGTTTGCTTATCTGAATGGACCCATTATTGAGACATTGTATCTACTGCCTGGTGGTTCGTTGGGAATTATATAAGATAATGTATGTAAAGTGTTTAGTGCATCTTGAGTTCATGGCACAGAGAGAAGGCTCATTGTAAGCTATTATTAGTATTAATAATAATCCTGGTAATCTCTCTAGGTTCTTCTGTAGCTGTTTTTCTGTAAAATCAGGAGGTTCTGTTCAGTTACCCCCAAGGTCTGTGCTTCTAGGTGGTCACTGGGCTATGTGTGTTTGACACCCACCCTGTGTCCAGCGGGGTGATGATTCTGACTCACCGCGGCTCTCCTGTCTTGCAGCGTTGACAGAAGGCTACATGGGGGCCCTGCACGAGAACAGACAGGGCAGCTCGGCGCAGATCCGCAGGCGCAAGGCTTCCGGCGACCCGTACTGGGCCTACTCCGGTGAGTTGACTGGTTTCCACCGCGATCATACAGGCCAGTTCACATCCCATTAAATTCACTCGAAAGCACACTTTTAATCATTTTCACGCCTGATTTCTGTTTGTTCAAACCTTTCGTAGTTCACTAAAAGTTGAAATATTCAAGCCTGTTTTTCCTCAAGGTGATAAGTGCTTTAATTTATCTCTCCCACCTGTTTTCTCAACCTGCTGTTTTCCCCTCAAATTGCATTTAATTTCTGAACTTTACTTGTTAATGAGTTATTGTACCAAACTTGTAATTTTCCGAAAGACGCGGCCTTTTCTTGTCTCGTCCCAGTGGCTGTGATTTCAGAGAGCAGAAAATATAAGCCTAGTCTTCAGCTGCTAAAAGCTGCTAAATATTACAGCGCGTCACATATCAAAATGACCTATTATGCTTTAATCTAAGAAACGCAACTTTATTTTCAAATCAAATCTTGTTAGTTGAATGTATTTCAGCCCTCTATGGTGTTTCTGTAGTTCGTTTCTTTTTTTTTTTTTTTCACATTTCGCCTTTGAGCCAGTGAAGAGAGAGAGCATTGTTAAAACTATGTTGAATGCTACATTGGAAATAATTTTCTTACATCTGAAGGGGCAAAAAAAAAAAAAAAAGAACTGCAAGAATATGCAGGCCTTTCTGGCTTATGCTTCTAACAACTATCAAAAATAAGGTGGATTGTTATTTCTAAAAGAGATTTTGGTGCACAAAAATACATGGAAAAGGTAGTGCAGCTAATTAAGGAGGAATGCTTGAGGAAGACGGACCACTTTGGAAATCACTCTAGCGCTGAATAATTCAAATTTTTGTATGAAAGTGCTTGGAGGCATGGAGTATTAGTCTTAATAATAAATCTGTGCATTATGCAGTGTTTTTACATACAGAACTGAAAGGTATTATTTTCATAATGATAACTCTGGTTTTAAACCCTGAGTTTCCACCTGCAAATCCTGTTAAATTCATGTCAGTGTAAAATTTATAGGCCTGATCTTCAATTACACCTTATCTATTGACTTTTTGCATCCTTTTGTCTATTGATAAATCTCCTGCCCCTACAGGGAGAATAGTCTATCTGTTTTGTTTTGCAAGGAGCAGATAGTGATTCTGAAGTCTTCCATCACACCCCGTTCCTTGTGATTAGAATTATCTAATTAGAGCCTTTTTGTCACCATTCCTGATAAATGAAGGAAATTGGGAGATGAAGACCGAAATTACATATATATAGCTTCTTGCCAAGAAACCCAAAGAAAATTTATCGTTTTGTACTCTGTGGCTCTGATATCAGTTAGGAAGAGGCCTAAAGTGGCCTGCTATTCACAGTTCATCAATTTCGAATAATAATGCTGTTGGGAAATTGGAAGTTATATCCCATCAGCATCTACGATTGCAAATGGCAGTGAAGGAATGAAGGGCCTAAAAATGTTCCCATTACTTAGTTAAGAATGGACATAATTAGTGCAATCTTTGGGATGGAGCATTTGTTGATATTCTTAACTCTGGTGGACTTAATGAGTCTCCATTTTGTATTTCTGAAATGCATTGTGTCTGGATTTGGGAACTGTTTCTGTCAGTAGAAGGGCTACTAGTTCATCTTCAGCGGGTTGGCATGCTCTTCTATAAAGATCCCAGTAGTAAATATCTTGGGCTTTGCAGGACATATGGTCTCTGTTGCAGCTACTCAAGTCTGCCCTATAGTGCAAAAGCAGCCATAGGTAGATGGACGAGCTGTCTGTGTTCTGATAAAAATTGATTTATGAACAAGGAAATTTGAATTTATTATAATTTTCATGTGTCAGGAAATCTTATATTTTAGACTTTTTTTCCCTCAACCATTTAAAAATAGAGAAACCATTCTTACTTTTCAGGTTGTACTAAAATCGGCGGCCGGTTGGATAGGGTCCACAGGCCATAGTTTGTCAACCTCTGTTTTAGTTGTTTTTTTTTTTTTTTTTTTTGTGGAATCAGGAGAAGACAGTCATTTGAAGAATCCCCCAGAAGGCTATATAGACTGGCTTGGAAGAACCAGTGGAGTAACTTGCTAGGTGTAATGGAAAAAATAAAAGTAAAAGGAGAAGAAAAGAATGAGAGAGGTATCGATTGATGGTTTATAGTCCTATACTTTAAACATCTTCCTGAAAATTCCATGGTATCACTGGTTATTTTCAGCAAAGTGGTGAAATATTGGTTCTCATGTCAAGAACACTTGGGATCCTTTAGAGACACTCCTTAGCATTTGGCAAATAGATAAGGGAAGGGCAGGAAGGAGTAAGAGTTGTTGCCTGTCACCTTTGGTACTTCAGACAAGAGCCTTAAAACCACAGCATACCAGATGTTGAACTATGAGCTGCAGGTATTACCTCTAGGTATAAACCTTGCTTGGAAAGTTGGACTGCCAAAAGAAGGGTCATTATTTGCAGAGGCGAATGGTTTTAGATTTAGCGGAGGTGAAGCAGGCTCCTTCTGAAAGATTGGTTTAATGGTCCAGATTTTAATCTCATGACTCTAATTCACAAGTTTGTCTTAGTTCCTCCTAAGATAAAGGCATTGGTGCTTTGGGGGGTACTATGTGTGAGAGTGTGCATTTTGAAGTCACACAGACTGTGGTTCGAATCTAAGCCTTATCTCATAATATCTTTATGATGTTGGGAGGGCATTTATTTAACTGCTTGGAGCCTCAGTCTCCCCATCTTTGAAATAGGAATAATTAATAGAACTTCCCTCATAGAGATGTTAATGGGAATGAAATGAGATGATGTGTGTGAAAATTTTAACAAATCTCTGGTATAATGTACCTAATACTACTTCTTGCTGTTTTTGACACTATCAGTACTTTTGCTACTGTTGATATTGTTGTTATTGGAATTCTCAGTTGGGTGCTATGATTGACAGTGGGTGATCCCTAGGTAATGCTTCGAGCTAACTAGCTACATTCTGTCAGCCGTAATTCACAAGAATTGCCCATTTTGATGTGGGAATGAGGGTTAAGCAAAAACTATCCTTAAGTTCAGGGCTTGGCAGACTACAAACCAACACCTGTTTTTGTGAGTAAAGTTTTATTGGAACACAACCACGTTTGGCACTTGTTGATGGCTACTTTCATGTTACGACTCATGTTAGAGCTGAGTAGTGGCCACATAGACCTTTGACCAGGAAGCCTAGAATATTACTATCTGGCCCTTTACAGAGGTTTGCAACTCCTGATCACACTGATACAGCCTGGGTTATTGAGCAGATGGTAGCCTGACTCATAAACAAAACTCTTCAGAGATTTGGAACATGCCTCTGTTTTTTTCTGGCCTTGCATTTCCCTTGAGCTGAAATATCCCCAGCAAATGTTCTAGGTAGCATCTATAGTGATTCTGGTGGTCCCACTCTTGGAAAGTACTGGGAGGGACGAAGATGAGGGAGTGATGTGCTTCAGGAGGTGGAACGGGGAGAGAGGAGTGGGTGTTGGTGGTCCAGGGGCCCCTGGATTCTGGTGTCCTAATCATTAGGTTGCCTTTGGGTACAGGGTGGGTTTTGTTGAATGATGCTGGTCTGATTATCTGGTGGCATCCCACCTGGTCACTTGCGGAGAGTTGCATAAGTATTTGAGCTGTGGAGAACTTGTTTTAAGGATATTGTCATGATAGCATTTCATTGATATTAGTGTAACTTATCCCTTTAGGACTAGCCGAGTTATTTCAGTTTCACTGCATCACCTTGGATAATGTCTACATCCTATTTATATTTGAAATGCCAAACAACTTTACTTTCATAGGCTTATCAGATGATGCCATTGTGAACACCTACAGCTTTAGGATACAGTGCTGTTTACTGAGGTGTCTGGAGACAGGTGTTTTAGTCCCATTGTGCTCATCTGAGGATAGGTTTTCTCTCTGGTTCTCAGTTTTTTCTACTCTAAAAAGGACTGCTCATAATATCTGAGTTCAACTTGAAAATATCACGCATAAGAGATATGAAGCAGAACATACATGTGAGATTATTATTATTAACTGTTAATAATAGCAGTGTAATTTCAAGATTGCTTTATATCTTTGGATTTATTTGCCTTATACCAAGAATAGGGAAAAGGGGGGAAAGACCTTTGATGTGCTTCATGGAGAACTACACAGAAAAAAAATAAAAGCAGTAGTTTTGAGAGTATCTCATTGGCAATATTACAACAGTTTCTCTTCTGTTAGTTTTCTTGACTAAGATACAGATATTTTTTCTGTGTTACTTGAGGTGATGACAGCCCATGAATTTTGGAGTTTGCCCAGAACTTCTGTAATTATTACACAAAATGTAACACATGCTAGGTAGGTCATTGTTGCCAGAGAGGGAAATGGGAAACAAATTTGGAGCAAGTTCAAGTGGAAATTTGAGGCTTTTTTTTTAATAGATCTTTATTGGAGTATAATTGCTTCACAGTACTGTGTCAGTTTCTGTTGTACAATAAATTGAATCAGCCATATGCATACATATGTCCCCATATCGCCTCCCTCCCACCCTCCCTATCCCACCCCTCTAGGTTGTCACAAAGCACTGAGCTGATCTCCTTGTGCTATGCGGCTGTTTCCCACTAGCTAACTGTTTTACATTCGGTAGTGTGTATATGTGGATGGTACTCACTTCACCCCAGCTTCCCCCTCCCACCCCATGTCCTCAAGTCCATTCTCTATGTCTACATCTTTATTCCTGCCCTGAAACTAGGTTCATCAGTACCATTTTTTTTCTTAGATCCCATATATGTGCATTAGAATATGGTATTTGTTTTTGTCTTTCTGACTTGCTTCACTCTGTATGACAGACTCTAGGTCCATGCACCTCACTACAAATAACTCACTTTCGTTTCTTTTTATGGCTGAGTAATAGTCCATTGTATATATGTGCCACGTCTTCTTTATCCATTCATCTGTTGATGGACATTTAGGTTGGTTCCATGTCCTGGCTATTGTAAATAGTGCTGCAGTGAACATTGTGGTACATGTCTCTTTTTGAATTATGGTTTTCTCAGGGTATATGCCCAGTAGTGGGATTGCTGGGTCATATGATAGTTCTATTTTTAGTTTTTTAAGGAACCTCCATACTGTTTTCCACTGTGATTGTATCCGTTTACATTCCCACCAATAGTGCAAGAGGGCTCCCTTTTCACCACACCCTTTCCAGCATTTATTGATTCTAGATTTTTTGATAATAGTCATTCTGACTGGAGTGAGGTGATACCTCATTGTAGTTTTGATTTGCATTTCTCTAAATGATTAGTGATGTTGAGCATCCTTTCATGTGTTTGTTGGCAGTCTGTATATCTTTGGAGAAATGTCTATTTAGGTCTTCTGCCCATTTCTGGATTGGGTTGTTTGTTTTTTTTATATTGAGCTGCATGAGCTTCTTGTATATTTTGGAGATTAATCCTTTGTCCATTGATTCATTTGCAAATATTTTCTCCCATTCTGAGGGTTGTGTTTTCGTCTTGTTTATGGTTTCCTCTGCTGTGCAAAAGCTTTTAAGTCCCATTTGTTTATTTTTGTTTTTATTTCCATTACTCTAGGAGGTGGGTCAAAAAAGATCTTGCTGTGGTTTATGTCAAAGTGTGTTTTTCTTGTGTTTTCCTAGTCTAACAGTTTGATACTGTCTGGTCTTACATTTAGGTCTTTAATCCATTTTGAGTTTATTTTTGTGTATGGTGTTAGGTAGTGTTCCAATTTCATTCTTTTACATGTAGCTGTCCTGTTTTCCCAGCACCACTTATTGAAGAGGCTCTCCTTTCTCACTTGTACGTTCTTGCCTCCCTTGTCGTAAATTAGGTGCCCAAATGTGCGTGGGTTTATCTCTGGGCATTCTATCCTGTACCATTGATCTATATTTCTGTTTTTGTGCCAGTACCATACTGTCTTGATTACTGTAGCTTTGTAGTATAGTCTGAAGTCAGGGACCCTGATTCCTCCAGCTCCATTTTTCTTTCTCAAGATTGCTTTGGCTATTCGGGGTCTTTTGTGTTTCCATACGAATTGTAAAATGTTTTGTTCTAATTCTGTGAAGAATGCCAGTGGTAGTTTGATAGGGATTGCATTGAATCTGTAGATTGCTTTGGGTAGTATAGTCATTTTCACAATATTGATTCTTCCAATCCAAGAACATGGTATATTTCTCCATCTGTTTATGTCATCTTTGATTTCTTTCATCAATGTTTTATAGTTTTCTTAGTACAAGTCTTTTGTGTCCTTAGGCAGGTTTATTCCTAGGTATTTTATTCTTTTTGTTGTGATGGTTTATGGGACTGTTTCCTTAACTTCTCTTTCTGATTTTTCGTTGTTGGTGTACAGGAATGCCAGAGATTTCTGTGCATTAATTTTGTATCCTGTGACCTTACCAAATTCATTGATTAGTTCTTGTGGCATTTTTAGGATTTTCTATGTATAGTATCATGTCATCAGCAAACACTGGCAGTTTTACTTCTTCTTTTCCAATTTGTATTCCTTTTATTTCTTTCTCTTCTCTGATTGCGGTGACTAGGACTTCTGAAACTGTGTTGAATAAGAGTGGCAAGAGTGGACACGTCCTTGTCTTGTTCCTGATCTTAGTGAAATGCTTTCAGTTTTTCACCATTGACTATGATGCTTGCTGTGGGTTTGTCATATATGGCCTTTTGGAGGCATTTTTATAAACCTGTTTTCTCTCCTCCCCCTCAAAGACTTGGGGAAAAACAGGTGGTAGTTTCTCCTCCCACCCCTTTTTAGCTTACCCTGTTTGATTTTCTGCACTTTTAATAATGTATATCTCATGTTTTTCTTGTGTAGACAGATTCTACACAAGAAGGGGGATATTTCTCACTGTTAGAGGACTTCAAAATTGAGACATGCCATGACCAAAGTTCTTTGTATGAAGTGTTTGCTGTTGCACTGGGTCAAGCAGGATTATTCTAAGAGGCATTCCTTTTGTGGCCAGGAAATTGTGGGAAGAGATCTCTAATGTCCTTTCTAATTGTCCTGGGGTTTGATGACTTGCTCAGCTGTAAAATGGAGATAAAAGGACATACCTTGTAGGATGGCTTTGAGGATTAGCAGTAATATGTGTAATCACCTGGTTTGGCTCTTAATTATATGCCACTGCATTACACTATTCACATGAACGTCATGTATTATAACATGCTTGTGTGTGTGTGTGTGTGTGTGTGTGTGTGTGTAATTTCCCCAGCTAAATGTAGAGTTTTTGAGGACAAAGATTATAGCTTATAATTCCTTGTTTTTCCTGCTTTGTACCAGAATATCTCATTTTGTAGATATTTGGTGCATATTTTTTAAGTGGGTGAATAGATGGATGGATAAATGAATTCATGCCAGAGTCTGTGCTTGGGAACTCACTAAGGGGATCCTGCCATGAAATCCAGATAAATCAGTGGGTGATTTACAAAAGGTTTCACCACTGGATCCTTTTAAGTAAGGAGCTCCCCTGGTGAACTTAAGATATAATTAAATTCCACCAAGGGGGGAAAGTGGCAGGGGTGGGGGTGATGGTGGTGGGATGAATTGGGAGACTGGGATTGACATATATACCCCAATATGTATAAAATGGATTACTAGTAAGAACCTGCTGCATAAAAAAATAAAATAAAATTCCTGAAATAATATTTCCATGCCTGTCTTTAATAATGTCTATATAAGGTAAAGCAAAATACAGATGCCTGCCAAAGTCTGCTTTTGTCATTAGAAAAATGGAAGGCACTATAGAACGTTAATGTTAATATTGTCATATTATTTGCCCCTCTCCTAATGTCTCCTACGAAATCTCTTAAGGGAATCTTTTCCCCAGAGACATTCCCTTTGCGATAGAGACCTTCTGGTCTGATGGGACCACACTTTTGAGATTCATTCTCCTAAGTACCAGCTCAAAGGTATCTCTACCTGACCCCAGTGTCTTAACTCATCAGTTTCCCCTTTATTTTTTACAATTAATTTCTATCTTGTGTACAATTCCCTGTTATTCTGTTTACAGTTGTTAAGTAGAAGTTATTTATTTCTTTGTTCGAGATACTTATTAATTGCTTACTGTGTGCCAGGTGTTGTGGTATAATGGGATGGGCCAGAGAAACTCCTCAGAATTGCTACTGCCAGCTACCACTAAAGATGGGCAGGTGTTTGCCAGGACATGCAATGGCCTGAAGACATTCAGTGTCTTGGCCGTGACTGGGAAGCTGGAAGCAGCTCAGTAGGTCTGGAGCATGTGGTAGAGTGGAGCAAGTTAAGGGAATAATGCAGAGTATTGGAGGTGGATCAGAAAGCGTCTTCACAGAGTTCTGCTAGTGACTTAGAACATCTTTCTGAGGGTGGAAGGGAGTCATTTGAGGATATCATGCTAGAAATGGACTAACTTGCTTTTATGTTAGAGTCACAGCACGAGTTGTAGGGGTAAGGATTGGTCAGTAGGGGAAGAGGGCAGGGTGAGAAACTATGAGAAGCAATGAGATGGTATCATCAGGAATTTGAGAGATGAAAGAGCCCATGGGAATTCATCATCATTAGTATATGGAAGAGAAAGCAAAATGAATTATCTGGGATGATCCCCAGGATGACTGAAGATGGCATTGCATTTAATTTAAAATGAGTAAATGAGGAATGGTGGGCTGGTTATAAAAATAAAAAATTTGGACTTGAACCTATTAAGACACGGCATAGTGTTTTGCTCATATTTCTTACACCCTTAAAACTTTATGCTCCTTGAGCAGAACCTTTATCTGTAATTAATCTTTGTATCTCCCTGTTCCTACCTAAATGTTTTGGAATAGGAGGGCCTTCAAGGTAGGGAATACATTGTAGGACAAGCTGTTTCTTCCTATAGGTATTCTTTTTTTTTCTTTTACACTTGATCTGTGATTACAAGGATAGATTGGGTGAGAAAAAACACATATGGTCACACACTAATCAGGACTTTACATATAAAAGAGAAAAATGTGGTGCCATATGCTTAAGATACCTCGAGCATTTTTCAGTGCAAAGTTTGGCTTTTTTTTGCTCCATTGTTTGAATGAAATTACTCTAGCGTCTTAGAGATGTGTTCTTTATCTTTTTCTTTTTCTTTCTTTTTTAACCTTGTTCTAATCCTTGCTACTTGAGTTCTCAAGTTTCTTAGCATCTTCTCTCTGGAGATGGTTTCACAAGTATTTGTCAAGCTAATGGACGCTATTGTACGTTATAAGAGGACATCAGTAAATTCTGTAGGGTCCTTGTGACCCTTGGAAAAAGCATATTAGGAAGATGAAATATTGTTCAGTGCTGGGTTGGTATCAAGTGCTATGTAACAGCGTTAACAGTTTAAATTGTTGCTATGATGAGGAGCTTAAAACATGAGTAAATCGAAGGCTAAGTGTTTGGGTTTTAAATTGGCTCTGAAGGTAGTGGGTTGATGCAGCCTTTTTCAAGGGCTCTTGGGCAATATCTGTGAAAATGTTAAATATTGATAGTCTTTGATCCAGCACTTCTGCTTCTAGGAATTTGTCTTTTAGAAATACTTGTACGTATCCCCAGTGTGGCGTTGTGAGTGTAACAGCTAACCATCAGTAGGGACTTGGGTAATTTTAGTACATTCTTATGAAATGGTTAGTAAACGTCTACCAAAATGAAATAGGTTGAGCGACAAGATATATAAAAATAATTTGGGTAATAAGTTACCATCAAGAAATAGAACTGAGAAGTTTAGAGACTATACACAAAAGTTAATTGTGATTATCACTGAGAAATGAGGGACACTGCTTTTTGAAAATTTATATTTCTGTAATATTGTTAGTATCTTATAGAATTTTATCTAGAATATTTTAATTTCTTATACCAGTATATTCACAATATTTCCTAAAAGAATCCTTTTATTTTATAATAGATGGCTGAATTGTATCAAATTTACTCAGTTGTCTTTGTAACAATTATGAGGGGAGAGAAAGAAGAAGAAAAAAATAAAACTACATGGGCTTCCCTGCTGGCTTAGTGGTTGAGAGTCCACCTGCCGATGCAGGGGACACGGGTTCGTGCCCCGGTCCGGGAAGATCCCACATGCCGCGGAGCAGGTGGGCCCGTGAGCCATGGCCGCTGGGTCTGCGCGTCCGGAGCCTGTGCTCCGCAATGGGAGAGGCCACAACAGTGAGAAGCCCGCGTACCGCAAAAACAAAACAAAACAAAACAAATAAACAAAAAAACTACAAGGAAAGCCAGAAGGAAAGCAAAAGGCTTTTTGTCTCTTTAATTGGCTATATCTAAATTTTTTAGGTGAAACATTTTCACTGGCATTTCAAATTTCATAAAATGCTGATATGAATCATGCAGAAATTAATGAACTGATATTGACTCGGTTTGAAAATGAACAGCAAGATTTATTGAGCAAAACAGTAAATATCGACCCAGACAGAGGTATGGTCAATATTTGCTTTGATATAACATAAATCTTAATATTTAGAAATCTATAAATTTTGTGGGTCTACAGAAGGCATACAGAGAGTTATCTATAAGTATATATTTTTCGTATCTGTGATGGATCAAAGTCAGACATCTTTTTTCCTGGTCATAAATTTGAAAGGATGATAGTCTCTCCTTTAAAACTAGTTTCTTTAGGGCAGGGGTGGGGTGAGTATGGGTTAGTGGAGGGACATGATTGATTTAAATGTTCGAAGGAAAAATATACCTAACTTTATACGTGCCTAATAATTGGAGAGCAATGATTTGCAGTGTTCTCTGTGATTTACTTAAAGGCTACTTATCTTCATTTGTAACCTAACAAAATGTACTCATTTATTATATCTGATTTAGTTCATAAAACCCACTCTCTAACAATATAAAACAGAGGAACATTCTGTCATTCCCTTTGCATATTGTTAAGCTCAGTTATATGGAATTTTTTGGGCAAATAAAATATCATTCATATATATCATGCTGAGTAACATTTTATTGGCTTTTCCCTTTTTGTAATTATTAAGTTGAACTATACTCTTATTCCTTATCTTGTCTCTTCTCTTGGTTGGGTGAGCCTGGTAGCAATACAAAAGTAAGGGAAAACTTACTGGATTTCACTGGCTTTTGAACTTTTAGTATTGCCATTACGTGGCTGGAATAAGTGTCTAATGTGTGCTTAAGGATAGGATATTCTGTTTGTTTAAGTATAGTTGGGAACTCAGTTCACAGGATCAAGTGTAACTGAGCAAAAGGCTTAACTCATATATGGTCCTGTTGTGGTCAGTCCACCATGAGTATTACTAGTCTGATAACTGTAAAGTGGTGATGGCTTTCAAAGATTAGTTAAGGGATTCTGAAATTAACCTCGTCTCCACCTCTCAGCTGGTAATTTCCCATGACCCTATTTGAGACCAACAGCATTAAGGATAGTGTATCTTCTTGGTTGTCTTTCTAGCTATTAAAATGTAACTGTACTGTGTTTCATTTATATTAAACCCCATTTTCTATCATGTAATAAAGACCTTGTTTACATTGAAAAACAAATCAATGGTAGATGTATAACGTAGAACCTTGCCTTCTCAACAAATGCTTTCTGATAACTTTAGGAATCCTTGCTTTTCTTTAATAGTACTACAGTGTATAATAATGTTTTCCCTGAGTGTAGTATTAAATGTGATTTTTTTCATGTGAAAAATAACTTTACTGTGGTATAAGAACTAGACTTTAGCATAATAAAGTCATTTCTTCTTGAGTTCTTTATCAAGGAGAAACTCACAATTTGGTGCTAATAGGTCTTTTAACACTTGTCTGTCACTTGCCAGCAACACTTTTTAAAAGAGACGGGTCTTGCCTAGAGCCTTCAGCTGGGAGAGTATCTTAGAATTTGATCCTGTGACTTTCATTATTTCTTGGTACCCCTAATATATGACAGGCCATGCTAGTTTTCTGTTTTGGTGTGTTAAGTTTCCTATTAATTACATATTTAAGATTTTATAAAAAGTCAGTTTAAGAAAAAAATTTTAACTCAGCATTTGTACAGCTGGCATTCCAGTATGGCAAAATGAGTCTTCTTCTCTACCAGATATTATCACCATCTTGGAAGGCTTGAAAACCTCTTATATGCCATGCAATCAACCTGTATCTCTGATGTGAAAAAAATCCAGAAGGGTATATAGAGTTTCTTGAATTGGCTTAAAAATTATGGAAAATATTTAGTGTCCTAATTTTAAAAAGTATAGCTCATTGTATGTCCTGGTTCTGGTACAGTCACATAGATTATTAAACATCTTAAATACACACTGGCCCAGTCCCCCTGAATTTTCCCTTCATCGCTGCCTCAGCCACTCCTCCTGTTCTGGGACCTTTGGGATTGAACACCCGTCCTCCACCATCCATTGTCAGTGTTTATTGCCCCTGATTTGTTAAATGTTCACCTATCATCCCTGCTTATCATGATGGAGGGAATTTCAGAGAGTGAAAGTGTGGACTGTGGGGTGTTTTAAGGTGTGCATTACACTCTGTGGCCCACTTACTGAATTTAGTTGACCTTGAGATCTTCTCTGAGTTTGGGAAGCCACTTGATCCAAATTTCCTGTTTATGTTAATCCACGTTCTCCCAGTTTGATGACCATTGCCTGGGAGGAAAACAAGCTCCTTCTTGAAGCTGCATAAAAATATGCTGCTCCCAAAGGTATCATTTAGTTGCTCTGCCCCGATTATTGTTGGCCTGTTTCCCTCCTGGAAGCAGTTTATCTCTGTCCCACCCTTCCATCTAGTTCCGAGGGTTAGAATAGCGTTCTTCCTTTTAGCTGGGCATGCATGTCATTAGTACATTCGGTATCGATTGGTTGTTGAAACTTTAGCAGGAAAATGAAATATGAGCCTGTAGTAACTAGGCTGTTTGACGAGTACCTTCAAAGATGAGAGAGAAGCCATTTGTGGTGTGTTTCTGCTCCTGGGGCTCACTGTGATAATGGGAGGTATTTTCTCCTCACTGTTGTGAAGTGCATAGTACACAATTTCCTCTTGGGAAGTGATTTTGACACTTTTTGAATGTCCTGTGGCTTTTATAGTCTTACACCACGTCCTAATGAGCTATCTTTATAACATTCTTTTTGTGTAAAGATTGCCCTTTCTCTCACCATCCACTAGGGTGTGAAAAGGAAGTTTCAACACTTACGGCCAGTTGGACCATGCACCTGCTGTAACAGCAAGAACTAGTCAAGATTAGCTTCTTTTGTCATGAGTATTCTTGGCTGGCAGTATTACCAGGATTTTTCTTCCGACTTCACACCAAGGTCACTTCCAGGTGCACGTTTTGAGTATAAGGATTTGTTTTTGTATCAGCTGTCATGTTTTAGCCTCTGGGAAAGACCTTCGGGCTCTCCTGTCTTATAATAATAATAATGAGGGCAATTTATATCTTACATAGCCCTCTACAGACAGGGCAGTGCCAGGTAGCGTCTTCGTACTCTGCCATCTTTTTTTTTTTTTTTACGGTGCACGGGCCTCTCACTGCTGGGGCTTCTCCCGTTGCGGAGCACAGGCTCCGGACGCGCAGGCCCAGCGGCCATGGTGCACGGGCCAAGCCGCTCCGCGGCATGTGGGATCCTCCCGGACCGGGGCACGAACCCTTGTCCCCTGCATCGGCAGGCGGGCTCGCAATCACTGCGCCACCAGGGAAGCCCTCTGCCATCTTTAAGGTATACTCTATGTTGTTTATACTTTACCATTCTTAGCTGGTAGGCTTTGTACTTAGAATCACTTTCCTCATGGCTTTAATACGACTTCAGCAGTTCCAGAGGTCAAATGCTGAGGTATAAAGTCCAGAGAAAGAAGAGAAAATATCTTTTTCTTGTGTGTGTATTGAAGAGCAAGTAAAATGCTCCTCAAAGCACCCCACCCTTGGTCTATCAAGGCTCTTACCTCATTGGTCAGAAATGAATCATGTGTTCAGTCTTCATCCAATCACTGGTGAGGGAAATGGGATTAGCATGATTGGCTCAGACCAATGAGGATGTAGGCAGAAATAGCAGGGGGCATGGCTGCTGGCTAAGTAGCCCTTAGTGCCTGCTACCCTTGCTGTCTTTTCCAGGTCTTAAAAGCTAAGCAACCTCATGGTACTTAATAAGGGAGGCAGTTACAGGAAAGGCATTTCTTTACTTTTGATGTGGGGTTTTGATTTCAGAAGCCTCACATGGTTGTAAATAAAATAATAAAGTTCCATGAATTTGGGGTCCTTTACAGTTTTCAGGGTTGTACTGCCCAGTTAATCCTGTCGCCACTGGTTATATGTGGCTATTTCCATTTAAAGTAATTAGAATCAAGTCAAAGTCACAAGAAAGAATGATCTGGCCCCAAATGTCAGTAGTGTCATCGACCCTGTGCTAGAGGCTTGCCGGAGTTCCTTGCTTTTGTGCAGTCTGTCGCCATGATGCTGTGAGAGTTCCACGTTTCTAATCAGTTAGGGGTGTATTTCCTGGGCAGAGTGAGTATTCTATGGCGAGGTTGCGTCTGGCTGTGTTGTGCAGGTTGGCCAAGGTATTACAGGATCAAGTGAGTGGCATATGCTGTTCAGCCCTTTCTGGAGACTGGAGAGGAGAAATGGAAAGCTTGGCAGGTTGACCATTCCAGCAGGCTTTGCGTGAAATCATAAAGGAATGCATCACAACTCGGGTCGTGGTGAAAAGCCGTCCTCTCGTGTGGTGTGAAGACAATGAATGATCGCCAGGCTGCAGTAAAGAGGTGGTGAGGTTGCTCTTATTATTATTGTTTTATTTTTGAGGTCCCTGGTGACTACTCCATGTGTCAATCCTTTGACCTAAGAGGCTGTTATGAAATAATATCTGTCTTAGAAATGAGTACCACGAAGGACCCTCCAGAAGAGCTGATCAAGCCCCTGCAGCACCATGAGAAAGTTTACAGTTACCCGATGTGAACCTTGACAAGTCACTCCAAAGGTGGGCAGGGCATAGCTCACTTTCTTAAAATAGACCTATGAATGGTGAATGACAGGTCATAAGGATCCAGCTTTTTGTCAAGTGTCAGCCCCTGAATATTTGATATTAGTTATGTAAATGTTGCGAAAATGACCACAGATTCCTCCCAGAATGGATTCCTTACCTTCTGTGTGTGGCTTAAACAAAAAGTATCCTGTGGGGGAGGAGGATAAGTGTGTGTATAGGTATCTATACGTGTCATGGTACC
Source organism: Phocoena phocoena (assembly GCF_963924675.1). Lineage (NCBI taxonomy): Eukaryota > Metazoa > Chordata > Mammalia > Artiodactyla > Phocoenidae > Phocoena > Phocoena phocoena. The sequence continues at coordinate 27,967,200 of NC_089228.1, read as the reverse complement.
CTTAACTTTCTACAGAGCAGATGGTAACTATCTACTTGCTCTGTCTCAAGCGCTCTTGTTCATGTTTAGATGTAAAGACAGATTCATGGGGTCACTGCCTCCAGGGAGGTCAAAGACTCTTTTCCTTTTTCTGTTTTGAAAATGAAATATGTTATCAGTGATAGTGCCTTAGAAGGTTGAATATACCAAGATCGAATATATTTATCCTGATACTCCTATGGTAGGTCTACTGAGAGTTTGAAAAGGTGTAAGATCATTAATATGCCAGGTTGACCCAGAAATATTTTTTCTTTAAATTGGAATGATAACATCTTACCCAAGTATTGACATATCCATTTAAATTGTGTTCAGACTTGCGTTATTCCAGCTCTTTCCATCTCTACAATTTGGAATTCAAATCCAGATGCCTATTTATGGTGAAGGTCATGTTAGAAGCACTTTTCTCCCCAAAGAAATGTTGGAATTATCGTAGCGTGTTTTTCCTACCCTGGATTCTTTCTCACGTCCAAGACTAATTCCGAATGACTTTGTCATTACTGTTGACAGGAGACTTTGTTTCTGGAATATTCTTTTTCTTTTAAGTTTTCTCTCTTAGTCTAACATCTCTGATTGATACCATATTTTCCAGGTCTCCATCTGTATATAAAAGGGGTAGATTTGGGATTTCAAATCTCTCTTATGGAAATACAGACTAAATTATAAAAAGAAAGTATGTTCCTATCATAAATGTATTATTTAACGCCATTATTATATTAAAATGTTTTCCCAATTAAAAACGATTGTTCTAAAACAGCTGTTCATTGTTAAAATGTTACTTAAAATAGGAGGGTAGCCACACTCCATTTTTTAAGTAAGTATTTTTTTTGTAGTAAGAAAGGAACGTCATGTTCTTTCACTCTATTTTCTTATGGCTTATTCAAATACATCATGATATCACTGTAGTAAATACTGTTTCGTAATTTCATCATGCAGACAACTCCAAAATGCATAATTAACTAAGTAGTTTGTCTAAAGGTTGCTCCAACTGAGTGCTGCCCTATGCAGAATATGTTTTATTGGCTCTTAAGAGCATTTAAAGTAATTTTTATAGGAATTGCTTGGCATTTAGATGTTTTAAGTGATTTTAATAAATTAGGTACAGCTGTAATATAAAAGGTGGAAAATACACACTTTCAGGGTTGAAAGACACTTCAGTGGGTTGTAGAATGCTTAAAATACAAGTTCAGATGAATATTTGCTATTTGATTTTTGGGCTCTCATTACAGAACATAATAGATTTATGCAGTGGGAAGACAGGAAATATAATAATTAGAAATATATTGATTTCAGATTTTTGTCTGTAAAATCCTGGTCATAAAAACGGTTATTAGAATCCATGTTTATGGTCTTGAATTTGATTGAGAAGAGAGAGTTATTCATCAGAAAAGCCACCAGTCCCACCATTTACCGCAACGAATCATGAATTTATATCTCTAACTCGCAAGTGTGATGTATGTCTCTTTTTGGTAGGGACATTTATTACAGGAATTAATTTTAGACATGGAGAGACTTTTATGGCCGTTTTAACTGTTACCTAAGATTTAAATAAGTTTACTGATTTCTTGGCGTTAGCCTCTGGGAGTAGAGTTTCGGTGAAGAGAAAGAGTATCATCAGTATGGAATTGTGTGAGTATCTCTTTGTTTACGTCTGAACTGAGTCTCATAGTAAGAAGTCTTGGCAGCGGGCTAAAGTGAAGGTGGTTGTTCGGAGAGTTATACGAGCCTGTGCCTGGAATACTAGTTCAGTAGGTGGGTAATAGGCTTTTTATGGCAGGAAAGTCCTGGGGCCAAGGAAGATTGGGAATTGCTGACGCAAACATTAGTCCTGCAGGTGTTTTTCCTGCAGAACTTATCAGAGCCTTTAATATTCCACTCTTACTAAAGAATTGTAGACTTCACCTTTGCTGTGCACTCATACACTCCATTAGGAAGGGAGGGGAAGTTAAAAGAGACAAAGGGTCATGGTGGAGTGGGGAGAGTGTGGGTAGGAGATTGGTTCTTGTGAGCTGGATCACTGCCTGTCATTATTATCTTGTAAAAGCTTTAAGAGGACTGTGCTGGTGTTCTGGATATGGTTGTAGGGAAATTTCAGTCGGAATGATGAGTTTCACATGACTCAGACATCTACCGTGAAGTGAAATGCAGAGATATGCTTGATTAAAAGGAAAAGCCGTGCCAATGGACATCAGAAATATTTTCCTCTTTCTTCCTTTACTTCATGGCAATGAAGCATTTGTGTATGAAAGAATTCCTTGGGGAATGAAATGCTGTTTAGTTTAATGTGATGAAAATATGTATTTGAGTCACCATAAAAGAGTTACTAGGATTGACTACATTTAAATTTAAGGGCTTGTGTTTTGTATGATACCTTCCTTAAGAGGATGATGACGTGTGGGAGTGTGGGTGGTTTTCGTACAGGTTGAAATTGGGAATAATAGAATTGTCACGAGCAAGTGGTTAGATGACAGGACCCCCCCCTCCCCCCGCCAAGATTTTAGTCAAGCCAGAATTCAGGTCATTGGGCCTCAACAGTGAGGGTACCAAGAAAGATTAAGTTTGGAAATTAAGTTTTAAGAGTTAAGAGGGAAAGGGCTTCCCTGGTGGCGCAGTGGTTGGGAGTCCGCCTGCCGATGCAGGGGACATGGGTTCGTGCCCCGGTCCGGGAAGATCCCACGTGCCGCGGAGCAGCTGGGCCCGTGAGCCATGGCCGCTGAGCCTGCGCGTCCAGAGCCTGTGCTCCGCAACGGGAGAGGCCACAACAGTGAGAGGTACGCGTACCACAAAAAACAAACAAACAAACAAACGAGTTAAGAGGGAAAGAAAGAACTGGGATCAGAGAGTGTGGAGAGAGAAAGAAAACTGGTGCCTTGCTGACTGTAAAGAGTAGCAGGTCCTCTAATCAGGGCAGGTGAGCGTATTTCCATTCATTGCCACATGGCCCCTGGGAGGAGGCACGGCAGAATCGCTCTTGATTGAGAATTACTGCTACAGAGCACTTAAAGCATAATAATAATAGGTCATAACAGTATAGAATACTGCAGAATTCTTAGATGGTAAAGTTGGCCATGATGTTTGATCTGATAAGCTTATTTAGGTAATTGTAAAAAGTTCCTTCTTGCAAGTGGGCGATTGTTTAAGTGTTTTTTTTACTACTTTTTTGTAACAGTGTGGCATAGATTTTATTTCCCTTTGAGTTGTGCTATGTCAGCCCTGGGAAGCATGGATGAAGTTGGTTGTAGCTCAGATTAGAGATGAAGAACAATAGTTAGCTGCCTAATTAATGGAATATATGTTCACCCCTGATCTGTACAGTTTACTGTTCAGGGATGAATGATTAGGTGTTTTTAGACATTGTCTACCTTTACCAGATTATAGCCATAGTGCTTCATCTCATGCTTGTTTATGTGAAGATTTAAAGATGTTGCCTGAATTAAATGAAAACAGCAGGCGGGGCTTCCCTGCTGGCGCAGTGGTTGAGAGTCCGCCTGCCGATGCAGGGGACACGGGTTCGTGCCCCGGTCCGGGAAGATCCCATATGCCGCGGAGCGGCTGGGCCCGTGAGCCATGGCCGCTGAGACTGCGCGTCCGGAGCCTGTGCTCTGCAACGGGAGAGGCCACAACAGTGAGAGGCCCGCATAACGCAGAAAAAACACCAAAAAACAGCAGGCAAGGTCATAATATTAATTATCTGAATATGTGAATATGTTAGCCTGCAGCATACACGTACATATATTTTATTCTGTCTGGTTGTGGGACTAATTCTTTAAATGATTTTCTTAATTTTATATACATTTTCCCCCCTGCATTTAATCTTGTTCTATTCAGATCATCTCTAATTTCTGTTGGAATGGCTTCATAAAGAATTTAAAGCGAGCTGTGAATTGAGATCTTCTTTTAAAAAATGGATATTGGGGGGTGGAATCAAGGTGGCGTACTAGGAGGACACGGAATTTTTTTTTTTTAATTTTTCCTATTTATTTTATTTTTTCATTTTTCCTAATCTTTTATTTTTCTAATTTTATTTTATTCTTTATACTTTCTTAGTGATCTGTCCTTTTGGCTTCTTCCCCCCCCCCCCTTTATCTTTCCTTTATCTGTTGTGGTTTTATTTTACCTTATTGTAGTTGTTTCAATTATAGTTTTTTTTTCCTAATATATTTCTTACCTTTATAATTTTATTTTGTTTTTTATTCTTGGATATCGTACTGCTCCTTCTTTTCTTTCTTTCTTTTTTTTTTTTTTTTTTTTTTTTTTTACCATGCCATGAATCTTGTGGGATTTGGTTCCCAGGCCGGAGGTCAGTCCTGAGCTCCTGCAGTGGGAGCTCTAAGTCCAAACCACTGGACAAATAGAGAACCTCAGACCTCAGGGAATATCAGTTGGATGAGGCCTCCCGGAGGTCTTCATCTCAGCAGCAAGACCCAGCTTTATCCAACTGCCTGCAAACTCCAGTGCTGGATGTCTCAGGCCAAACAACCAGTAAGACAGAAGTACAGCACCAGCCATCAAAAAAAAAAAAAAAAAAAGAAATGGAATGACAAAAAAAATTGTTACAGATGAAGAAGCAAGGTAAAAACTTACAAGACCAAATGAAGATGGAAAAGGCAACCTCCATGGAAAACAATTCAGAGAAATGGTAGTAAAGATGATCCGAAATCTCGGAAACAGAATGGAGAAAATACGAGAAACATTTAACAAGGCTCTAGAAGAACTAAAGAGCAAACAAACAGTGATGAACAACACAGTTACTGAAATGAAAAATACTCTAGAAGGAATCAATAACAGAATAACTGAGGCAGAAGAACGGATAAGTGAGCTGGAAGATTAAATGGTGGAAATAACTGCCAGGGAGCAGAATAAAGAAAAAAGAATGAAAAGAATTGAGGACAGTCTCAGAGACCTCTGGGGCAACACTAAACACACCAGCATTAGAATTCTAGGGGTCCCAGAAGAAGAAGAGAAAAAGAAAGGGTCTGAGAAAATATTTGAAGAGATTGTAGTCAAAAACATCCCTAATATGGGAAAGGAAATAGTCAAGTCCAGGAAGCACAGAGAGTACCATGCAGGATAAACCCAAAGAGAAACACACTAAGACACATTTTAATCAAACTATCAAAAATTAAATACAAAGAAAAAAATATTGAAAGCAGCAAGGGAAAAGCAACAAACAACATACGAGGGAATCCCCATAAGGTAAACAGCTGATCTTTCAGCAGAAGCTCTGCAAGCCAGAAGGGAGTGGCAGGACATATTTAAAGTGATTAAAGGGAAAAACCGACAACCAAGGTTGTAGTATCTCATTCAGATTGGAGGGAGAAATGAAAACCTTTACAGACAAGCAAAAGTTAAGAAAATTCAGGACCACCAAACCAGCTTTACAACAAATGCTAAAGGAACTTCTCTAGGCAGGAAACCAAAGAGAAGGAAAAGACTTACAGTAACAAACCCAAAACAATTAAGAAAATGGTCATAGGAACATACATCTCGATAATTACCTTAAATATAAATGGATTAAATTCTCCAACCAAAAGATATAGACTGGCTGAATGGATACAAAAACAAGATCCATATACATGCTGTCTGCAAGAGACCCACTTCAGACCTAGGGACACATACAGACTGAAAGTGAGGGGATGGAAAAAGGTATTCCATGTGAATGGAAATCAAAA